>NC_091253.1:53771818-54074848 GCF_042477335.2 Ovis canadensis | reverse complement strand
GTGGGTATGTGCAAGCATTACTGGTGGCTACACAGCTTGGAGGGGAACCAATGTGTCACAGCTAATGTATATATTCAGCTTCCAGGTTTAACACCAGTTCTCACCACATAAAAAATGAAACACAAAGGAATACACTCAATTAAAGATATGTAAAAATCAAATACATAAAGCCACAAAACACTACCAACAAAAGCTTAAGATGAATTAAATTAACAAAGGGATATGCCATGGTCATGGATTGGAAGACTCAATACTGGTAAGATGACAATTCTTTCCAAATTGATCTACAGATTCAAAGCAATTGATCAAAATCCAAAAGAATCTTGTTGAACCTGACATGCTAATTCTAAAACTTAAGACTGATACACAAAGGGCTAAGAAGAGTCTCTTGAAGAGGAGCAAGGAGAGAAGATGTTCTGTTGAATATCAACCTTCATTTTCAAGACAATGTGGTACTGGTGCAAGGACAGACAAATCAGTTAATGAAACAAAATATAAAATCTAGAAATAAGTATAAAACAAAATCTAGAAACAGATCCAAGACATATATGGACACTGGATATATGATGAAGGTTACCCTGCAGGGTAGAAGGGAAAGAAAAATCTTTTCAATGAATTGTGTAGGACCAGCTGACATTCATGAGGAAAAAAGTGAAGTGTGACCCTATGCCTCACATTATATACATTAGATAGATCTATTTGACTCTAGGTCCAAATGTGAGCTTTCCGAAAGATAATGCTGTCTGTCTTTAACAACAGACTATCTCCAACATTCCAACAGACTGTGAGCATTTTGAGAGCAAGATGCACTTCTACTTTTCTATAGCTTATTTTAGCACAATGCCCAGCGTGTAGCAGGTGGCAAACATATATTTGCTGAATTAATGAACACACACGGGTTTAATTTTATGGTCACAGTTTCTGGTCTCTAGGGAACTCAGAAAACAAACTAGATCTAGATACTGGAAGCTATGAATATAGCACACTATAATTAAACACATACATATTTATTTTTACTACAGATTGAAGTATAATGCAAAAAAGGAACTTAAATACATTTGATGATTCTGACAACTCCCATCTATGATGCTTCTGGCTTTAGGGATTCTTCTTGCTTGCTGTGGCACACTGTCAACTTTCGTGATTCACTCAATATTCACTGCATGAAGAGGGACAGGGGTCTCAAACTTCCCTTTCCTTTTCCAACTGCTGTTTACACAGCTGCTCACTGATGTCTTTATGGCCTCAACTTAAATAATACCTCTTCAAAGAAGTCATCCTTAGGGACTTCCCTGGTGGCCCAGTGGTTAAGAATTCACCATCCAATGCAGAGGATGCAGTTCAATCCCCAGTTTGGGGAACTAAGATCCCATGTGCCATGGAGCAACTAAGCCCATGCCTGCAACTAAAGAAGCCCCTGTGTGTCAGTGTAGCCAAAATATGTATGTGTGTGTATATATATATATGCATAAAGCTATCCTTGACTAACTCACCTAAGTAGGGGCTTCCCCCCGACTGCCTACTTTCCTGTCTCTTCGCTCTAGTCTTCATCTCCTGCACAGCTTCATTACTGCATGTAATTATTTATTTGACTGCATATTTTTAATTGACTATTTCTCTCAATAGGATGTAAGCATCACAAAGGTACAAAGCATGTCATTTTTGTTCAATACTATCTAACAGGGACCAGAACAGTGCTTAGCACAGAGATGCTCAACAAAATACTCGTTGAACAAATAAATTTTAGGTTAGAATCTGAGTAGATGCCTTGTATCTTGAATTAATCTGTCAGTTCTTTGAAGGTAGAGAAAGCACCTTAATTCTATATCCTGCATATCAACAAGTCCCATGGTATCCCATATATAAAGCATGCATGCCCCTATAAACTGGTACAGCCACTATGGAGATCAGTATGGAAATTGCTTAAAAACTAAAAACAGAGCTACCATATAATCCAGCAATCCCATTCCTGAGCATATATCCCAAAGAAAACTCGAATTCAAGAAGATGCATGCACCTAATGTTCATTACAGCCCTATCAGCAATAGCCAAGACACAGGAGCAAATTAAATGTCCATCCCATTGATGGAGGAATGAATAAAGAAGATGTGGTACAAATACACAATGGAATAATACTTAGCCATAAAAAAGAATGGAATAATCCCATTTGCAGCAACATGGAGAGACCTAGAGATTGTTATACTGACTGAAGTAAGTCAAAGAGAGAAAAACAAATATTGTATGGTATCACGTTTATGTGGAATCTAAAAAACTGGTACAAATGAACCTATCTACAAAACAGAAACAGTCACAGATGTAGAAAACAAATTTATGGTTATCAGTGCGGAAAGGGCAGGGGAAGATAAACTGGGAGATTGTGATTGACATAAATATACTACTATATAAAAAATTGATAGTAAGAACCTACTGTATAGCACAGGGAACTCTATTCAGTATTCTGTAATGACCTATATGGAAACAGAATCTCTATCTATCTAGATTCACTTTGCTGTACAGCAGAAACTAATACAACATTGCAAATCAACTATGTGTGTGTGTGCTTAGTCACATCTGACTCTTTGTGATCCCATGGACTATAGACCACCAGGCTACTCTGTCCATGGAATTTTCCAGGCAAGGGCACTGGAGTGGGTAGTGGGTTGTTGTTTCCTACTCCAAAGGATCTTCCTGACTCATAGATTGAAACTGTGTCTCCTGCATTGGCAGGTGGACTCTTTACAATTAATTTTTGAAAAGCATGCATTTTTAAAGTACTAATTTACTGAAGAAAAAATAAAAATACTCTTACCTTGCCAAAGCTGCCTTTTCCAATAACTTTTAAGAAATCAAAGTCTGTTGGTTTAGCACTGAAATAAATGAAAAATGACAAGAATTAGTCTCTAAGAAAACTGATAGGATGTTAACTTTTCAATAGTTTTTAATACTTCACTCAATAAATAAATCTTGGGTACACTTCAGCATGAGAACTTCAGCCTTTACACTGGTAGGATCTCATCTTTACTATAAAAAAGGTAATGAGTGAATGAGTGATAGTCACTCAGTCATGTCCGTCTCTTTGTGAACCCATGGAGTGTAGCCTTCCAGGCTCCTCTGTCCATGGAATTCTCCAGGCAAGAATACTGGAGTGGGTAATAATGAATAGTAATGATACCTACTTTCTGGTTAGATAAGAGATTTTCTCATTTTATTTAAGCTTTGTTAAGTTTGGCTTAAGAAGGGCTTCAGTAATAGACCTTTTGGGAGAAAACGGTCTATCTATCTACGAGCTGTCATTTCACTTTTATTAACCATAAACCTTACAATATTGTTAACAAGGAAACTGAATGACTAGATAAATTAGTGATATATTGCAAGGACTAAGTAGTCTGGAAATTATTATGAAAACAAAGTTACTAGTAGGAATACCTGGTGAAGTCAGTAAGAAAATTTTCTGATCTGGACAAAAAGTCACCACACTGTTCTGCATACACACTACCTGCATGTTAAAAATAAAAGAACTCTCTACTTATTCTAATAGATAGTAATGTAGAAAAACCAGGAATCGAGAAGACAGAAAGAATACTATGACTGCCTTTTTATTTATCTTAACTTCAGGTTAAAAGCAGCATTGACTGTGTGTAGGCAAAAACAGATGGCTGCACAAAGTTGAACTTAAGTAGCTAGAAGAGCTGTTTTCTTTAACAGAGGATGAATTCCTAAATTGGACTAGGGGGAGTGAAATGACTCCATTCACGTTTTAAATGTCCTTCACTTAATTACCAAAAGAAAGTCAATACAAACATGAGAGCAATACCAGGTCTGGGTTAAATAATAACAAGTCAGGATTACGGAGATAAATACTTAACTAAGCTTAGGTGTTTTTCTTCTTCTAGAACTTGCTCTTTGAACTACTTTGTTCTCTAATGATATGCTGAATACTGAAATAATTTTTTGAACAAATGTAATAGTGAAAAAACATGCAAATCCTTCAAACACAGTAAACACATCAAGGCCACAGCCAAAATCCTATTGTTAATTGTTGGTGACAAACCCTAACTGGAAGCATATTTCCATTTTGTGCTGCCTGACAAACTCTCTTGCATCCACCATACAACTGAAACTGCTCACAGAAGTCACCTGTGACATTAAATTCAACGGTCCATTCTCAATCGTCATCAACCCACCCTATCAGCAACGTCAACAGTTATTTATTCCCTGTCTTCATCTGCTTTTGTGACACCACACTGCTCACTTCTCCTGTCTATACTCATTGGGCTTCCACGATGGCTCAGCTGGTAAACAATGCACCTGCATGAGGGAGACCTGGGTTCGACCCCTGGGTTGGGAAGATCCCCTGGAGAAGGGAACGGCTACTCCAGTATCCTGGCCTGAAGACTTCCATGGACTATACAGTCCATGGGGTCACAAAGAGTCGGACACGACTGAGCGACTTTCACTTCACTTCATACTGATTCTCTAAGTGAACCAAAAGGGTGAGAGAAGCAGCGCAGTGTGCTGGGCTAAGACAGTATTCTTTAGAAATAATCTGGTAAGCCTGGAAGGATAATTATGAGGACAGCCACACTACACTCTTCTTGTAACCCACAGCAGTCATCACTCATCTGTCAGGATCCTCAAACTGAGCCAGGAAGTGGCCTTGAACTCCTCTGTATCCCAATGAACTGTTGGGGTTGAACCTTAAAGTGAAGCCTACATTTGCCACTCCTGGTGTTCTCCAAAATGTTTCCCCTGGGTTCAAATAAATATGGGACTATGGGAGAAACCAGAAAAAAAAATAAGTTTAATAGCTTTTCATATGCTGATTTCCATCAAGTGTCCTCTGGACCAAGCTGGTTAACAACCAGGGCTGTACTGATGACATTGGGTACCAGGAGAATATCAATTAGGCCTGCACAGATGTTTTTGCCAGAGTACTTCCCAAGTGCCTCTCAGGACTTTTGTTCCTCTGGGAAATATGGTCTACTCATCTTACACACACACACACACACCAGGAAAGTGACAATGGCATAACAGCAGAACCCAGCCAACAATCTGTGGATTAAAAACTCCTCAGAGCTCTACTATAACAGAGAGAAGCTAGAGCAGTGAATCAGAAAAGCGTACGACAGTACAACAGTCACTGTAACCACAGTTCTATTTCACAGGCTTCTAGTTAAACTGGTATAATTATGTACATCTGCACATTTACAAAAAAAGATCTTCCTCAAATCCATTTAGACTGTTGAAACAAATTAAACCTACTGAGGATTTCCAGATGGTCCCAGGTTGATGTTCTGTGAGGTAGAGAGTAGCTGTTGAGATGGAAAAAAAAGAAAAGAATTTAACATTCTTACTGGAGTTTCAAAGGTTATCAGTCAATGGACATTTCTGAAGTAAAATACACATAACTGTATCACAGATATTCGCCACATTAAACCTAAAGCTTTAATTCTCAATAAATGCGTAGAGTCTTGGGAAGATACACAATCAATATAAACAATCACTTTACTGATCGATTTCAAGAGAAGCTGTAAGCGAAAAGGTAAGGCAGAAATCAAGCTCAAAGATGGCAAATGAATGAAGTAAACTGCAGAAAGCTCCTTAGAAGAGGCGAGCACTGAAATAACAATTTAAAAGGAATCATTTTGTTTACATTAAAAAACTGGTTAAAACAGCTTTTGTTTTTAAATTTTCAAATATTTAATAAGCTACTATTAAAGATAAGAAATGACAATGTGATGATGATTACAACTCCAAGTGCTGGATTAAAGTTTTAATTTGGGAGGAGGTAAATTTACTTCTAAAGCAAGCACATGAAGAAAAACCAAGAGTGCTTTTCTCCCTGATCCCACTACTGTGATAGTACCTAATTTTTAGATAGGCTTCTCTTATTATAACAGTTAGCAAAGTACATTTAATCTCTCCTATTAACTTAGAAGCAAATCTTTACTCACCTATTAATATAGTATATCATAAATCAACTAATAAAATTCTAGCTCACTAACAATTAGCTAGAAATTTAACTCAAAATCCCAAAAGATTAAACTAGTGATCCTTTTACAGTGAGCACTCTTCACAAAAGCCAAATGGAAGTGAATTCTGCTTCAAAAAATTCACTATGAAATTCTTAACATATTCAAAGAATCAAATCAGAAATGTCTCAAATATGCACATTTACCAGAGCCCTATACAATTCTACGTCATATAAGATTATATAAAATAAGTTTTAAAAAACATTCTCTTTAATCAGAATCAACAATTTTATCTAAGCAAATTTCTTATTAGAGACATAGGTCATATATATTCCCACTTAAATTCATTTGCAACTTACAATCTCTAGAAAACAAGCTTTTTTTAAAATTAAGGGCAAAAGGTCTAAAGCATATGTTTCTTATAAAGTAACAATGTTGGCACCAAACTGATACATTTCCTATACATTTTAATTAAAAAATAAAATAATAAATATTTACAAGTATAAGATGAAGCAAGGATTTTTTTTGGGGGGGAGAGGTTCTTTCTATTGGTATTGTAAAACAGCAAAAGATCCTAGTTCAAGTTCCAGATTTTATGGATGAAACAAGAAACAAAATCTGGATCTAAAGTCAACAGAGACAGAACACGAGCCAGAACCCAGCAATTTCTCTTAGTCTGGTTCTTTCTTCAAAAAGCATTTTCCTACAGCAGTGCAAGATATTATTCACATGACCTACACCTACACACGCTCAACATGACTAACAAAGAAAATCATAGTTACATAAATTTTACTCCTTAAAATATTTTTTGAATAGTAGTAAGCTGTCTTTAAAAGTCCATACTAACAAGTAATTTGATTACAAATACTTCTAGCACCTCCATATAGTCTTTGCATTAACTTCTAAAAACTGACCGTGCTCACAACTGTGTAAATTTGCATAGAAGTTTTATACCCTGATTTCATTTAATGGTATGTCAAAACTTAAAATAATATCATCCTTAGAAATATTTTTTAAATGTACAATATATAGGGACAATCACTAATGAATGTTCAAACTGATTCTAACTTTTCATTATGAATCATACTAAAGTGAACATCTCTGCTTTTTTCTGTGAGAAGGGTTGTTTCATTTATATGAACTCCTAAGTGACATGAATTATTTTCATGTTTGATGCACTTTGCCAAATTGCTTTCCAAGAGCTGCATGAAATGATAACACCAGTAAGGCCCAAGGATGCCCATCTTACCTTACCCTTATTAGTCCTGGTGTATTTCAGTTTCTTGACATTTTTATTAATTTGGTAGAGGAAAAAAACCTGTCATTTAAAACTTTTATTTGCTACTGGCATCAAGGTTGAACATTTTCCCATGTATCTGTTTACCAAGGGTTATTTCTTCATGGTCCTGTTCCTTTCATCTACTACAGTCTTAAATATCATTCTTTTCGAAAATACATTTGTATGAGCTTTTTTTTTTACACAGATATTTTTCCTTCTTATGCTTTATTTACTATGTTTTCCCAGCTGGTTATTTCTCTTTTGATGAACTGCACATATATGAAATTAAAATATCCTTTTACATTGTCCTAGGAGCAACCCTGTCACAAATGTAAAGAGTTAAACCTATTCTCTTAACTGAGGGCCCTCTTAGAGAATCAGAACTACTTTCTAGTAGTCATGTCTATTTTTCAAATGAAGATTTTAATGACATTACCTTTTAAATCAGAAAAACAGCACCATGACAAAATTAAAACATTATAAAGACAAAACTGTACATCTCTCATTTTCATGTATGTATTTACCAATAATATGAATCAATTTTGAATTATAAAGGTATTATCATATTTATAAACACTTGCAATTATACTTTTTTTATAATGTACTTTTAACTGCTGTATAATAATCCTGAGTTAAATGATGGTAATTTATCTTTCTAATATAACCTTTTAAAGTATATGTTGAAAATGTCTTCATAAGAAAGCACAAACTTACTATATCACAATTCATTAAAAAAATAAGAATACCTATTCTTTATTCAGAATACATATTAATTATGTGCATATAACTACAGCAGTAAAACTTAGTCAATGCCAACCAGCACATGTATATTGACTGCTCTACACATCAAAATCTGACAAAGCAGAGAAAGAGGTATGTAGTGTTCTGGTTGAAAAGCCCTCTTCTGCTGGTCAAAATTCACCATTTCAAGCTACAGTGATCTTGATGAAGATACATGATGATCAAAAAGTATGATGTAAAGTTAACAGAGCAGAACACAAAACTTTATATGCTGTATAATTAAAATCAGGTAATTTTTAAAATTCATATATTAAGAAATCTTTCATATATTAGAAAGAAAATCACTGAAATATTAAAAATAGGTCAGATTGTTGATAATAGGGATATTTCTAACTTACTATTTTCAAATCTTTAATTTACATTACTTTCTGTTATAAAAAGTACTCATTTTATCAATTTTACAAGAAATAGTGATCAGTTAGAAGTATATACATTTGTTTTTATGTTTTCTACACAGTAGAAAATCTACAATGGAGGAAATTATTTTAAGTAAATGTGGCTTCTAAGGTTGCCAATAATTTCATCTTTGGGGAACGGTATTTTTTTCTTCTGTTAAAAAATACAATTCCTCTTACTACCTTCTGAGTACTTCTTTCATCCTCATCCTCAGATGGATCTGACTGATGTTTTGGACTGTCCATTTGAAGGAATGCTCTGACATCTGGACTAAAAACAAAAATTAACTTTATTATGACTGCATTTCTACACCTTTTCTCTCTTTTAACATGAAAACAAAAGTAAGCACTGTAGCATTTGTAGTAAGAAAGGCAGACAAAATCCAATAATAATCATTATTGTACTGTAATAAGCAAATTAATTTTTTAAAACAGAGAGTCCAATAAACAGACAAAGGTTCACAGAAGAGAAAAATCCAAATGGTAATGAAATTTAGGAAGATGGCCAACTTCACTAATTAGCAGGAAAAAACAAAACAACAGTGAGAAGTCATTTTATGTCTGCTAACCAGAAAAATCTAGAAAGATTCATAAAACTCAAGTTGGCAGGGATGAAGGGAAAGGAACACTCTCACGTTGCTCCCGAGAATGTAAAATGAGACAACTTTTCTGAAAAGCATTTTGGCAATATTTGGTTAAACTGAGTATACGTTTTCCCTGGGGCCAGAAATTTTAGTTTTAAGGATTAAACTACAGAAAAAAATTATGTACAAGTTCAGCAAAAGACATATAACTAGGAGACTCACTGTCATACTCTCTATAGCTGTGAATCAGAAGCAGAACAGCCATCCACCACTAGGGAAATGAGTAAGCAAGCTACGGTAACTGGCTGCAAAGACGACTGACCAGCAAGCAGCCAGAAACAAGGAACCACAGCAAAGCACCATTATGTGTACACATTAAACACTCAGACACAAAGCAACAGTCAATCAATATATACCCAAAGACTTACAACAAACCTGCTGAAGTGGGCATCAACAAATGGATATAAAGAGGAAAGAAAGTGAAAGTCACTCAGTTGTGTCTGACTCATTGCAACCCCGTGGACTATCGGTCCATGGAATTCTCCATGCCAGAATACTGGAGTGGGTAGCCTTTTCTATCTCCAAGGGATCTTCCCAACCCAGGGATCAAACTCAAGTCTCCCACATTGCAGGTGGATTCTTTACCAGCTGAGCCACCAGGGAAATCTAAGAATACTGGAGTGGGTAGCCTATCCCTTTTCCAGCAGATTTCCCTGACCCAGGAATAGAACTGGGGTCTCCTACACTGTAGGCAGATTCTTTTCCAACTGAGCTATCAAGGAAGCCCATAAAGAGGAAATAAGACTGCACAGATTAATGACGGTCCTGAGGAATGGTTAAATCTCTACATCTGGGTACCTCCTCCTAAATTGTTCTTTGTTCTTTTTTTTTTTCTTTTAAAAAGTTGAGATATATTAATCCCCAAATGCTAATTTATCTTCCCCCTACTCCCCACCCTGTTGCTATCCTCTCTGATAACCATCAGCTTGTTTTCGTCTATTTCTATTTTGCCATCATTTCACTTGTATTATTATTTCAGATTGCACATAAAAATTCTATCATACTGTATTTGCCTTTCTTTGTCCGACTTATTTCACTTAATATGGAAATCTCTAGGTCCATCCATGTAGCATTATTTCATTTTTCATGGATGAGTAATATTCTATTATATATGTACATATACACACACACATATATACCACATCTTCTTTATCCATTTGTCTGTTCACGGACATTTAGGCGGCTTCCATGTCTTGGCTTTCATATATAGTGCTGCTGTGAACACTGGGGTGCACATATCTTTTTGAATTAGAGTAGTCTCCAGATATATGCCCAGGAGTGGGACTGCAGATCATGAAGTAACTTCGTTTAGTTTGTTAAGGAAACCTCCATACTGTTTGGGATTAATATATACACACTACTGCTGCTGCTAAGTCACTTTACTCGTGTCTGACTCTGTGCGACCCCATAGACGGCAGCCTACCAGGCTCCCCCGTCCCTGGGATTCTCCAGGCAAAAACACCAGAGTGGGCTGCCATTTCCTTCTCCAATATACACACTACTATATATAAAAAAGATAAACAACAAGAACCTACTGCATAGTACAAGGAACCATATTCAATATTGGGGTGCTAATAATGTTCTACTCCTTGGCCTGGAGGGGGTGATCCTCAGATATACTCACTTTCTCATAATTCATTAAGCTGTACAGTCACAATTTGTGCTCTTTTCTATTTGTGTTATGCTGCAATAAAGCTAAAATATTTTTGTTCATTTGCATTTTTTAAATAGATAAGGAAACATTCAGTTTCTCTAGTAATTAATCAGCCATTTGCATCTGTTAATGTGCTCTGTCTATTTGGGGGGTGGTTCTTAAGTGTGTATTATCTGCATGAGCTCTTTTAGTAAGTATATTTATCTACTGTCCTTTATTCACGGGAAACTTTTTATATTTTTGGTTTTAAATTTTACTTGTAATTTTTGGAGGTCAAAAGGTTTTATTAATCAAATTTATCAATATTTTACTTTGTAACATATCACTCACTGCCAATATGCTCAGAAAACCCTTTCCTATCCACAGGTCAGAGAAATAATAATATTTTATTTGAGTTTTAAAATTCCATTTTAATAGACGTTATCTTAAAAATAACCTTTTCTCTACTAACGGAAAGCTACTTTTGAAGTGCTTTTTCCACACATAATAAGAATAAGCATATAGTAGGTGTTCAAGATACATTTGCTGATTGGCTTCTCTGTTTTCTTAAATCTATACTATTTTTGTAATAGTTTGATGTCCAAATGGAGAGTGTGAAAACTAACAAAGTTCCATTAAGAGAGGAGAGTCAGAAAACATGAAATGTCACTTTTTATTAAAAAGAAAACGTCCATTAAACATTAAATTGAAAAATTAAAAAAAAAATCTCTTGGCTATTTAATCTGGGGGCACTGGAAAAGTCCTCTACTTTAAATGGAAGAGGTGCATATATATGAAAAAGTCTATTGGGCTATATAATTAAGAATTGTGTATTTTATAGTATAATGTTAAACTGAAATAACCAAACTGGTTTCAGTTAAATTTCAATACCAAATGTAACATCTTTATAATACCATACTTCAAGATCTAAAATGAATACTTAAAATTTAACATACACTGTCAGAAGTTCTGAGTAACACCATTCAAAATACCAGCAGAAATAACAAACATCACCACCATCTATTCTATACTTACTCCATGTGAAGTTCTGTCAAAGGAGACAAATTCTAGCTATTAGCATATGAATTTTGAACAAGTCAGAATTATGTCAGTTTGAAGTAATCTCAAGTGCATATAATAATAATTAAACATTAGAAAGGTAGGGCTTCCCAGGTAGTTCAGTGGTGAAGAATCTGCCTGCCGGTGAGGGAGACATGGGTTCAATCCCTGATTTCAGGAATATCCCACAATAACACGGAGCAACTAAGCCCACTCACTGCGCTACTGAGCCTGTGCTTAGACCCTGGGAGCCTAGCTACCAAAGTCTGTGCCCTAGAGCCCGTGATCCGCAACAAGAGAGCCACTGCCACGAGAAGCCCGCACACCACAGCTGGGGCCCTCACTCTCCACAGCTAGAGGACAGCCCTTGCAGCAACGAAGACCCAGCAGAGCCATAAATAAACCAGTACAAGTTAGAAATAAAAGCTAACTTTTATTTTGTTTTTATTTAGAAGGGGAGATGATCTAAGCTGAAGATAACATAGAATTTGTCTGAGGCAAAAGGCATAATGTTTAAAAAATAATTATACAAAGAGCCAAGTGACAAAAGGTTCTTTGCTGAGGAACACACAAGACACATAGGAACCCTGAATTCAAGGATCCTACCCAGTTCTGTGCCCCTCCGCCACCTGCTCCTCCCTGCAGAGGCCAATCAGAGCTACAGCAGGGGCTGACCTTCTCCGGACCCTCATCTTATCTGTGAGCATCAGGGGAAAGGAAACCCAGAGCACTGGGCTGAAGACCTTGGTCAGAGGAGGTCCAGCTCCAGTATTTTACTAATTTAGTAAATTAAGTTAAAAAGGAGGTCAGAGCACCTGCTCAGAAGATAGAAATCCTTTATAAACTGTAAAGAACTATAAAATAGTAATCTCTGTTACAAGGGTAACAGTTTAAAAATACAGACCTCCTGTGTCGTGACTCTGAAAAGTCTGTTAAAAGCATGGGAGCCAGTACCTCTGGAAGGTAAGGGTAACACTCATTTCTCCTTTTATTCCCATTTATTATTTTATTCCCACACAGAGGTACATGAGGAAATGCTTTCTCAGTGCATGAATAAATATAGCATCAAATAATCAGCAAAATGTTTTAACTGTGCAAAGTCTTTTCAAGTTAAATCTATAAAACAAATACAAGCACAGTAAGAAGAAAGTAATTAGGACCTTGAGTTGATGGAGGGAAAAGAAAACTAAGAACACCAGGTGGAAAATTCTTAGAGGAGTAAAAACACCAGGGGAAAAATGCTTGAGGAAGATTCCACAAAAATATACAGCACAAAGTAACATTCCACAGATCTGAGGCTGGGTTTCACTGTATCCTCAGAACACAATGACAATTACTTACTGGTTGTAAAGCTCTGGATGCCTAACTAAGTTCTGAATGAATTCATTCAGTCCTGCTCTTCTCTGTTTAATAAAATCTGTTAAGAGAGACAATAGTATTAGGATTATTTACATCAGACTGTAATTATCATCAATACAGTTATACAAGAATAGACCAACACAAGACAATGAATTTTGATTAAGAAGTTATTTCTTAATTCATACTTCTTGACATCAAGTAAGGAATAAATATTTAACAAATATATTTTAATCTATAAATATGATTATAACATGAAAATAATGCATATTTTGCTGAAGAAAATTCTCCCCCACAAAAATGCCTATTTCAGGTTCTAAACAGACTCACTACAAAACCTGGAGTCACCACTTTGCTTTGAGCAACTCCTTGTATACTTTCAGGTAATGAATAAGAATTAACACTATGACACTGATGGCTGAAAAGTCATACTAACTTAAATACACACAAACAAAAAACAAAAACAAGCGAAATCAAGAAATACTGAAATCCTTGCAAGAAGGAATGATGATTAACTGGTTAACTGACTATTATGTAAACTCTGCTGCTAAAAATAGGTTTTTATCTTGTATAAACCTATCTCTCTTCAGAGGTTAAAACTGAGAAATAAAAGAAAGTGACTTTCTAAGAAAGTCACTGAAGACAAGGGTCATGCCTTTAAATTTTTTTTTAACTTTAGCCCTTAACACAGTGTCTTGGAACATACTTAACTGATGTTTGCAAATGAATAAATAAAACACCAAACAAATGATTACACATTTTAGCATTTGTCATCTCTAAATCTCATATGCCAATCCTTATCTAACTTACATCATTTTTGTTCCTTTGTAATTTTATTTTTCAGTGGTAAAGATATCCTTCTTTTTATAAAAGTACCCCAAAAGTAATTTATATATTGACTCCAAGATCCAATCAGTAAAAGGTTTGATATTAAACTATTCAGAATATAAAAAAGTATACCTAACTCTGTGTGTACTCTACAGAAAGATTCTTAAATTCAAAGTGAAATTTTAACTTTGAAAAGTATAGGAAGTTCAGTTCACTCAGTGTCCAACTCTTTGCAACCCCATGGACTGCAGCATGCCAGGCTTCCCTGTCCATCACCAACTCCTGGAGCTTGCTCAAAGTCATGTCCATTGAGTCAGTGATGCCATCCAACCATCTCATCCTCTGTTGTCCTGTTCTCCTCCTGCCTTCAATGCATCCCAGCATCAGGGTCTTTTCAAATGAGTCAGTTCTTCTCATCAGGTAGCCAAAGTATTAGAGTTTCAGTTTCAGCATGAGTCCTTCCAATGAATATTCAGGACTGATTTCCTTTAGGACGGACTGGCTGGATCTCCTTGCAGTCCAAGGGATTCTCAAGAGTCTTTTCCAACACCACAGTTCAAAAGCATCAATTCTTCGGTGCTCAGTTTTCTTTATAGTCCAACTCTCACATCCACACATAACTAATGGAAAAACCATAGCTTTCACTATGTTGGCAAAGTAATGTCCTGCTTTTTAATATGCTGTCTAGGTTGGTTATAGCCTTTCTTCCAAGGAGCAAGCATCTTTTAATTTCATGGCTGCAGTCACCATCTGCAGTGATTTTGGAGCACTGTTTCTATTGATTCCCCATCTATTTGACATGAAGTATTGGCAGAAACAACCCTCAATTCTGCCTCAAGTACGTAAAACTTATCTTACAGAGGTTGGTAACCACCAAAATAAAGTGAAAAGAAAAAGGAAATGACACATACGGACTTAAAAGTTGCAGCATAAGAACTCACCAAGATGTGTGTTAGCTGTCAAACACGAGGTTAAAAGAGCAACTTCTTTTTTCATGGTCTTATTGTCCCATCTTTGGCTGGTAAGGGCTTCCCTGGTGGCTCAGAGGTTAAAGCATCTGCCTGCAATACGGGAAACCCAGCTTCGATCCCTAGATCAAGAAGATGCCCTGGAGAAGGAAATGGCAACCCACTCCAGTATTCTTGCCTGGAGAATCCCATGGAGGGAGGAGCCTGGTAGGCTACAGTCCACGGGGTTGCAAAGAGTCGGACACGACTGAGCTACTTCACTTCCTTGGCTGGTAAAAGCCCCCATCAATTGTGCTCCTGTGTCCTTTTGATAAAACCTCAGTCAGTATTCCTACATAGCTTCTTTGCTTTCAGGCAAGCTGTCTTAGGGTATCTTGCACATTTCCTGCCCCAGCACCTGGAAATGGCACTTTTCCATGGAACTCTGGTTCCTTTACAGGGGAAATGGTATTTAGATGGATGCTAAGGGTGTTTGCTGCTCCTTATTTGTTACTGTTTTTAGGCATTTCCAGAGGAGAGAGCTAGGAAATGTGTACTGTTTTAGAAAGGGAAAAATAAATTGTGACTTTATACTATATTCCCAAATCAAGTTTAAAAATCACAAGATTTTTCAATATAAATTTATTTATTTTAATTGGAAGTTAATTACTTTACAATATTGTATTGGTTTTGTCATACATCAACATGAATCTGCCACAGGATTTTTTTAACTTAAAATCTCCAGTTTTATATTTGTATCTTTCATCTTCTGCTTAAAATTTTGGTTCTTATAACACTAACATAATCACAAAAGAACAACTCTATATAAATTAACAATAAGATCATTGAATGCAGAGGAAAATTGCTTTGTGTGCTTTTTTTGCCCTTAGCATATGTCCCATGAGGAATATACAGGTTAATGTCCAGGTTTTAAAGTCATTTAAAATAATTATTCTCCATGCGTTTCACCACTGATTAGTTTTCCTTATTTTCAATTGTTAGAGACCTCCATATTACTGCATTTATTTTTGCTTTTAAATTGCTTAAAATATGCAAAGCTATGAACAAGATTCATCCAGAGGCGTCTAATGTCCACCTCTGTTGTCTTCAGTTGACCTCTCCTTGAAGTCATCAGTTTTCAGTTTTTGACTTATTCTTCCATTATTTCCTTTTGAATATTCACATCCTTCCCTACACAAAAAACATACAGTGTCCACATCTGTACCTTGTTTTTTCCGCTTAACCAGGTATTCTGGAGATCACTTCACAGTAATGTACAAAGAGTTTTTTGGTTCCTTTTCCCACATGCATCATATTCCAATAATGGAAGGCTATTTCAGTTGTTTCCAGTTTTTACTATTAAAAGCAGTGCCACAATCAACAGTCTTATACATACATCATTTCCTATGCAGCTTAGAACAGATCCTTAGAAATGTGATTTCTTGGTCAAAGTGAAATGCATGATAGTTTTGCTAAATATTACCAAATTTCATATGGTTGGTACCACTTTGTATTCCCACCAGCAAAACATGACAATGTCTGTTTCTCTAAAGCCTAATTAAATGAGCATTCTATCAATCTGCTTTGTTGAGTATAACTTGGGCTTTCCAAAAATCTATGGCATGTAGTCTATTTAACTGTTGCCAAGTCATATAAAATACACTCATGACTGATTTCCAAATGTTCAATAAAAATCAATTTTTAGTGTCAAATAATTAATCCACAAAAACATCAATACCACAAGAACGTGTCTGGTATTTTACCTTTAACAATGAAATAGCAATGTTGCAGGTCTTTATCCCTTTGCCTTCTTGCCTGGATAAAATGATTCTGACTTCAGGGTTTAATTGAGGGCTCCACAAAACTCTAAACCTACTTCTGGTCTCATATTAATCACTAATATGTGGTTTGAGTCACCTTAAGTGTCTTTCCGCCACTTCAAATTAATTAATTCTCTCATTCCCCCAGGTCGGACACATCAGTTGTCTCTGATTCTACTTTGTCTCCTTTACCCAAGCAATCACCAAGATTTTTTATAAATTTTTCATTAAAAGAGTTCTTACATCTGACTCAATTTTTAGCCCCATTTCCACCCTACTTGCAGCTCTCATTCTCTAACTGGAGGACTCCTGGAATATTCCCTTCACCAGCCTCCCAGTCTCTATCTTGTCTTCCCTCTGCTGTGCATACTTATATATACACTGTGGGTTTCACATTATATTGCCATTTTGCTCAAGTAACTCTAAGGCCCCCATGCTGCCCTCCACAATGTTTTTCAACCCATGCTCTACAGAGATACTTCACTGCTGCACCAACAAAGCAGTTCCATTTTTATTTGTTCTACACATGACATTTTCTGCATAAGATTTCACTATTCTGCAGCTAAAGAGAATACAAGAGAACAAGAGCTCAAAAGTCACTACAGAGTCAACCCATGGAATGTGTAATCTGACAGTGTTGTGCCAACTCAATCTTCTATTAATGAATTCATGTAATATTTATTGAGAACCAAATATTTACTAGGCATCATAAATAAAAAAGATAAAAGTATCCACCTTCTTACAATCTACACCCAGATGAAACAGACTGGTAGGACAATAAAGCGTGCTAAGTTCTCCCAACAGGAAAGTAATCTACATAAAATAGGAGAAGTGAAAAAAAAATTGGGGAAATGAGAATCCTTTCCAATCCAAAGGTTCAGAAAGTATAAAAGAATAAAGCGTCTTCAGTTGAGAGGATTACAGGGGATTCCAGCAGCCTGGGGCCAGGAGGGGAGTCAGTTTCAATTAAGGCAAGAATGTGAAAGAAATATGAAAAAGATGGAGGGTAAAGGAGTTTGTTCATCATGGGCAGAACTGCACCGAGTATGGTGAAAAGGTCTGGGAGACAAAGGAACAGTGTAAGGTCAGGCTGTAGAGATGAAGCAAGAGAAGTGGTTTGAGAGCTCATATCCTGAGTAACAACCAAGAAAGCAGACACTCAGGAATCACAGGTCTGATGGTTACAAGCAAGTTAGCTGAGGCAAGATGGTGGGGAGGGAGGAAACTCCATAGCTTGTCAGGATCCACCTGTGGCATAGACAGATGACTTTACGTACGGAATTTCTAGTGTATAGAGATTTCTGTTGAATAAGTAGACATTTGTGTACTAGGTTGATTTCTTAAAGTCTAGTAAAAAAAATTTTTTTGCAGTTGAGGCTTCAAACATACATACAGCCTCCAGATTTCTGAGATCCTATGTGACATTAGGCTTCCCAAGGGTGAACAATAGGATACTTGGTATCCCATTCAAAGGCCTGAAAGGTGCCATGTACAGAGCATACATTTAGTAAATGTTTCTGGATATAACAAGGAATGCCTCTCATGGTTAGGAAAGTACTGCACATTATCCTTAATGATCAACAGATTTATCTGAAGTCAGACCACTTGAATTTAACTTTCAAATCTGCTATTTACCAGCTGTATGTGAGCCTGGGCAAATTATCTAAAGTATGCCTCAGCTTCCTCATCTATAAAATAGTGATGATGGTAATACCAACCTCCAAGGGCTGCTGTGAGTAGTGAATGAATTAAAACATATAAAGTGTTTAAAATAATACCTGGTAATCAGGCATACAGCCTGAGAACCATCAGCTTTGCAGAGTTACACTACTATCCAGGGCAATGAATATGTTAACTGCTTCTTCAAACTTTAACATTACTCATAACTGGTGTAAGAATGTACTGCTTACCTGGATCAAAATTATCACCAAATATTCTCTTGGCAGGAATCTTCAGAGCCATAGCAGGAAATTGTTTCCTTAACTAGAATCGAAAAAAACAGTATTACATAAACTTATTACATAGGTCTTCTAGTTATACACATGCCAAAATAAAATACAATCTAATTTTCAAAAGAAATCCATCATAAAAATCCATCATACTTTTAAGTATATCATGATTAAGTGTACAATATTAAATTATGCCAATAAAATACCATTAATCTGGCTAATTCTCTTTTGCCCCAGTGAAACATTAGTATCTTTGTGACCTTGGACAAGCTACTTAACATCTTGTGCTTCAGTTTTCTTGTGGAAAATGGGGATAACCTTAGCACTTATAGATTTGCTGTGAGGCTTAAAATCGTTTAAGTTAAGTACGTGGACAAGAACCTGGGGTACAGGTTTTGAATACTCCCGATTTATGATGTCAGGAAATGTGACTTTAGTGTTCTAACAGACTGGCAATTGGTTTCTGAGAAAGCTGATAGATTTTCAATTTCCTCTGCTCAATCCTTCCTCCTCTTAATATTCTAACACATTTGTCTCTCAGATTTGCCTATCCCCAGAGAAAAACAACTTGGTCCTGAAGAAGTTCAATTTAGGGCAATAAAGCCATAAAAATGGGTAAATGCTTATTTTTACTATAAGCTTGACATCAGTTCAGTTCAGTTGCTCAGTCATGTCCGACTCATTGCGACCCCATGAATTGCAGCACGCCAGGCCTCCCTGTCCATCACCAACTCCCGGAGTTCACTCAGACTCACGTCCATTGAGTCAGTGATGCCACCCAGCCATCTCATCCTCTGTCATCCCCTTCTCCTCCTGCCCCCAATACCTCCCAGCATCAAAGTCTTTTCCAATGAGTCAACTCTTTGCATGAGGTGGCCAAAGTACTGGAGTTTCAACTTTAGCATCATTCCTTCCAAAGAAATCCCAGGGCTGATCTCCTTTAGAATGGACTGGTTCGATCTCCTTGCAGTCCAAGGGACTCTCAAGAGTCTTCTCCAACAACACAGTTCAAAAGCATCAATTCTTTGGCACTCAGCCTTCTTCACAGTCCAACTCTCACATCCATACATGACCACTTGAAAAACCATAGCCTTGACTAGATGGACTTTAGTCAGCAAAGTAATATCTCTGCTTTTCAATGCGCTATCTAGGTTGGTCATGACTTTTCTTCCAAGGAGTAAGCATCTTTTAATTTCATGGCTGCAATCACCATCTGCAGTGATTTTGGAGCCCAAAAAATAAAGTCTGACACTGTTTCCACTATTTCCCCATCTATTTCCCATGAAGTGATGGAACCAGATGCCATGATCTTCATTTTCTGAATGTTGAGCTTTAAGACAACTTTTTCACTTTCCTCTTTCACTTTCATCAAGAGGCTTTTTAGTTCCTCTTCACTTTCTGCCATAAGAGTGGTGTCATCTGCATATCTGAGGTTATTGATATTTCTCCCAGCAATCTTGATTCCAGCTTGTGTTTCTTCCAGTCCAGCGTTTCTCATGATGTACTCTGCATGTAAGTTAAATAAGCAGGGTAACAATATACAGCCTTGACGTAGTCCTTTTCCTATTTGTAACCAGTCTGTTGTTCCATGTCCAGTTCTAACTGTTGCTTCCTGACCTGCATACAGATTTCTCAAGAGGCAGGTCAGGTGGTCTGGTATTCCCATCTCTTTCAGAATTTTCCACAGTTTGTTGTGATCCACACAGTCAAAGGCTTTGGCATAGTCAATAAAGCAGAAACATATGTTTTTCTGGAACTCTCTTCCTTTTTCCATGATCCAGCGGATGTTGGCAATTTGATCTCTGTTTCTTCTGCCTTTTCTAAAACCAGCTTGAACATCAGGAAGTTCTCGGTTCACATATTGCTGAAGCCTGGCTTGGAGAATTTTGAGCATTACTTTACTAGCATGTGAGATGAGTGCAACTGTGCGGTAGTTTGAGCATTCTTTGGCATTGCCTTTCTTTGGGACTGGAATGAAAACTGACCTTTTCCAGTCCTGTGGCCTCTGCTGAGTTTTCCAAATTTGCTGGCATATTGAGTGCAGCACTTTCACAGCACCATCTTTCAGGATTTGAAACAGCTCAACTGGAATGCCATCACCTCCACTAGCTTTGTTCATAGTGATGCTTTCTAAGGCCCACTTGACTTCACATTCCAAGATGTCTGGCTCTAGATGAGTCATCACACCATCATGATTATCCGGGTCGTGAAGATCTTCTTTGTACAGTTCTTTTGTGTATTCTTGCCAGCTCTTCTTAATATCTTCTGCTTCTGTTAGGTCCATACCATTTCTGTCCTTTATCAAGCCCATCTTTGCATGAAATGTTCCCTTGGTATCTCTAATTTTCTTGAAGAGATCTCTAGTCTTTCCCATTCTGTTCTTTTCCTCTATTTCTTTGCAATGATCGCTGAGGAAGGCTTTCTTATCTCTTCTTGCTGTTCTTTGGAATTCTGCATTCAGATGCTTATATCTTTCCTTTTCTCCTTTGCTTTTCGCCTCTCTTCTTTTCACAGCTATTTGTAAAGCCTCCCCAGACAGCCATTTTGCTTTTTTGCATTTCTTTTCCATGGGGATGGTCTTGATCCCTGTCTCCTGTACAATGTCACAAACCTCATTCCATAGTTCATCAGGCACTCTATCTATCAGATCTAGGCCCTTAAATCTATTTCTCACTTCCACTGTATAATCATAAGGGATTTGATTCAGGTCATACCTGAATGGTCTAGTGGTTTTCTCTACTTCCTTCAATTTGAGTCTGAATTTGGGAATAAGGAGTTCATGATCTGAGCCACAGTCAGCTCCTGGTCCTGTTTTTGTTGACTGTATAGAGCTTCTCCATCTTTGGCTGCAGAGAATATAATCAATCTGATTTTGGTGTTGACCATCTGGTGATGTCCACGTGTAGAGTCTTCTCTTGTGTTGTTGGAAGAGGGTGTTTGCTATGACCAGTGCATTTTCTTGGCAAAACTCTATTAGTCTTTGCCCTGCTTCATTCTGCATTCCAAGGCCAAATTTGCCTGTTACTCCAGGTGTTTTCTTGACGTCCTACTTTTGCATGCCAGTCCTCTATAATGAAAAGGACATCTTTTTTGGGTGTTAGTTCTAAAAGGTCTTGTAGGTCTTCATAAAACCGTTCAACTTCAGCTTCTTCAGCGTTACTGGTTGGGGCTCAGACTTGGATTACTGTGATATTGAATGGTTTGCCGTGGAGACGAAGAGAGATCATTCTGTCGTTTTTGAGATTGCATCCAAGTACTGCATTTCAGACTCTTTTGTTGACCATGATGGCTACTCCATTTCTTCTGAGGGATTCCTGCCTGCAGTAGTAGATATAATGGTCATCTGAGTTAAATTCATCCATTCCAGTTCATTTTAGTTCGCTGATTTCCAGAATGTCAATGTTCACTCTTGCCATCTCGTTTGACCACTTCCACTTTGCCTTGATTCACGGACCTGACATTCCAGGTTCCTATGCAATATTGCTCTTTACAGCATCGGACCCTGGTTCTATCACCACTCACATCCACAGCTGGGTATTGTTTTTGTTTTGGCTCCATCCCTTCATTCTTTCTAGAGTTATTTCTCCACTGATCTCCAGTAGCATATTGGGCACCTTATCACTTGAGATCAAAGGACCACACATACACTGCCTTTACACAGTCTTACCAATCCTTGGATTCCTTTAGTAACTTTATGTTTTAGAAACAAACAAAAAAAACCCCCAAACATATACTACATATACACAAACACACATATGCACACACACATATAGAGTGTGTGTTTGTATGAGAGTATAAAAATATATCTCCAATGATAGGAAATACAAATAGGAGAGTGAATTAATCAGTCTAAACCATGGGCAGGATGTCAGCAAAATTCAGATCAAAAAATCTGTAGAGAAACGACCCTGTTTTTTCCAACAAAAAAACTGTACACAAAAGAGAGGTGGAGGGGGAAACTTAGTGATTAAAAGACAACTCATAAAAAAAAAAAAGACAACTCATAAAATCAACTATATTTCAATAAAAATTTTTGAAAAAGTTACAACAAAAAAATAAAATTTGTAACGATTTGTTTTTAAAAAAAGACATGTCACAGGATTATCAACCAGTCATATGAACACTGAGTATTTGATATTAAAGCATTTTCAGTAATTATTGTGATAATGACTGTATATTTTTAAAGAATCTTTTTAGAGATATACACAGAAATATTTACAAATAGAAAGATATGATGTCTGAGATCTGCTTCAGAATTATAGTGGGCTGACTAGGGATGCAGATGTAACAAGAATGACCATGTACAATAATTATTGAAGATGGATGGTACATTATCTGATGTTCTCTATACTAGTCTAGTTCCATACATGTTCAACAAGTTCTATAATAAAAAGCTTCCAAATGCAAACTAGAGTCATAAAAAACACATGTTTACAGATTGAAAATGTTATTTTTTCTCTTTCCTTTTATTCTAAATGGGCTTCCCTGGTGAATCAGACAATAATTTGCCTGCAATGGAGGAGACATGGGTTCGATCCCTGGGTTGGGAAGATGCCCTGGAGAAGGGACTGGATCTGCACTCCAGTATTCTTGCCTGGAGAATTCCATAAACAGGAGACTGATGGGTCGCAAGGAGTTGGACACAACTGATATGACTTAGCACGCACACACATGATGTTTCTAAAATTGGCTTACAGGAACGTGGAATAAATGCTGAAGACACTGCTGCAAAAATGGCCAGCCCCACAATGTGATCTCTCCACTCTAACACTTAAAGCTAAGAGTTGGGCAATTTAACTAGAAATAAATAGCATAATGATTCGAAGAAGGCAATGGCACCCCACTCCAGTACTCCTGCCTGGAAAATCCCATGGACAAAGGAGCCTGGTGGGCTAGTCCATGGGATCACGAAGAGTCGGACATGACTAAGCGACTTCACTTTCACTTTTCACTCTGATGCCCTGGAGAAGGAAATGGCAATCCACTCCAGTATTCTTGCCTGGAGAATCCCAGGGACAGGGAAGCCTGGTAGGCTGCCATCTCTGGGGTCACACAGAGTCAGACACGACTGAAGTAACTTAGCAGAAGCATGATGATTAGCAATTATTAGAAAAGCAGATAGAAAGGATTTATTTCTAATATTCTATGACACCGAAATGTATTTTAGACTACACATCTATATCTTCAGTAGTTTATCTGAAGTCTTCTCTCACCCTTTTTAGTAAGCATTCCAAAATTAGGATGATTTTAAAGAATCTCTTTTCTGCTTGTCTCATATATACGTAAGTATTGTTTAATTACCAAATAATTCCCTCAGCTTCCAGTTTTCTCAGCTGTTTTAAGTAAAAATCTTGTAGACTGTTACTTACAGTATTGTAAAGTTTATCAAACTCTGCATATCTCCTGAAGACAAACCACTCACTCCTGCCCACTGAGACCAGAACTTTATAAACCTGTGGAAATTAAAAATAATAAAATAAAATTTGAGGGAAACCCCCCCCATTAGCTATTTACATATGCAACTAAAATATTTTCATACCTACGAAATCAATAATTAGACATTAATATTTATATACGATCCTCCAAGATATACAAGTATACCAGCTCAAAGACTTCTTTTATCTTGTTGAAAGGTGTTTTATTTTTAAAATGGTAGGAAAAATTTTCTGTAGTTTCACAGAGTAACATAATGAACACCTGTGTACTCATTATTTAGATCTTCTGAATTCTGGCATTTTGTAATTCTTGTTTCAGATTTCCTGCCCCAAGAATAAAACACAGTTTCAACAGATGACACTGCTCTCTTCTTTCCCAAAGGTAACCACTATTCTGAAATGATAAAGTATTTTCAAAAGTGATGCCTGGCACATAGTAAATACTCCGTTATTAGTTCTCCTCCTTTCAGAGCATCTTTTACACAATATTTTTCAAACTAAGACTTTATTCTCATATTTCCTACTACTTTCTTGCCTGTGTTTAACATTTTCATGCACACATAATTTCATATAACTATAGTCAACAACCCTATGAAGTAAACAGAAAAAATATTACAACCCCTATTGCAGATAGGAGGAAATGATGGCCCCACAAAGTTAAATAACTTGCCCAAGTTCACAGACTTGTGAGACTAAAATCTAAATATTCTTACCTTCTATGCACTAGAACAAGAATCAAATTAACAGTTATAGTACAGAATTATCTTTCATAGTCCATCCCACAGAAAGGCTCAGAATATAATTCAACATAACGCAGAGAAAACAATTTGGACCCCAAAGATCTTTTTATCATTTCTAAAAATAACAAGTATCCAGGTGTATGAAGAAAAATTCACTGATGTATGTCTTGGGTTATCAACCTCACTATTTTACAGTGAAGATTAGGGGAAAGAGATGTTTATAATACAATTGTCCACAGTCTGTAGGTAACACAGTAAATTTATTTCAGAAGATGGCCAGACAAGCATTTACACAAACTATCCTTTCCCATGTGAGACTGGAATGCGCCACTCACCACTTCATAGTCAGATAATACTGCGAGCAAAGATCTCTCTGATACTGTGTGTGTTTATGAACTATGAACTCTGCAGTACTGTTAAAGATAAGGTCACATTAATAGACCCACAGTAAGAAGGGCCCCACAACACAAAGCCATACCCTCCCTCCCATGAGAAAGGGGACAAAGTCTCATCTGGAAGGTGAAGCCAACCCACTGCATTAGCTACCTGGATAAGTGATGAATCACTGAGGCAGAGAGAACAAGACCATCCCAGGCACTACATGAGCTCCAGGGGTAAGAGAGCTTTTTGGTGTTACCTCTGGTGTTAACCAAGAGGACATTAAGTTGTCTTACAGGAAGTTGTTGGGTGTAAGATGTCAGAATTGTTTATAAGATGACATGGCTCCCTTTGGAGAGAGTGCAGCAGTAGAGGAAGAAGAACCTAATCAGAGTGCCGGCAAAACAGGGCCATGTTTCTAACAGCAGACTACAGGTTTCATCTCCCATGGTAGTCAGCATCAGATGGGCCTGGAAGCAGGACTCCCACCAAAGGATCAGAGACTTAGCTCTATATGATCATGAGCTTCTTGAACAAACCACACTGTCTGTGCTGACTTCCTGACAGGATAAGGTGGCTTCCCACGGATGCTCGGGTACAGCCAAGACTGGAACCAAACCTAGGTTCCAGGCTGAGGCAGCTCTGCTGTAACCCTGTTTATAGGAGCTGAGATAAAACCCTGTGAGGTTACTCATTAGCAGGATGATTTTAAACAAGAGCTTACTAAGTAAATTCTAAAAAAATACCAGTAAGTGAAAAAAAAAAAAAAAACCTTTCACATTTGAAAAGACACTCTCATTTGCAAAAATACACAGAATTTAACAAAAACAAGTACAATAAATCTTATGAAGTTTTTTTAAAAAAAGGTTTCCTTGTTGCCTGTCTTGCACCAGAATTTAAGTTCCTTGAGAGCAAGGATTGCCATCATGCTTGCTACCCACTTATCTCCAATGCCTAGAACAGCAGCTGGCATAAGAAAAAAGCTCAAGGATAGTTCTCTGAGTGGATAAATGAAAATATAATTTAGACTTGATTTAAGTCAAGACATTCTAGAATGCAGTGCATTTCTCTGGAAGAAGCTGAACTGAATAAAGTCATTTAAAAGGCACATGAGAACTATTCATAAAAATATTACTGAAGAGTTAATGCAGTGCCTATTTTTGTTCCCAAGTATTAGACAGATGTGCTGAAGCTGGACAGAGTCTGTGCTGGGTTGGGTGGGGTCTTATCTGCGCTGACTAGAACCAAGCTTGTCGCGGACCAAGGACTGTACTACAGTGGTCAGCAAGAAACACATGAACTTAACCCTCCTCTTTCAACTTCAGTGCCACAAGCACTTACTAAATGTCCATGTCTGATCTAGATACCGGTGAAATGATAGTGAGGGAAGTTCTTGCTTCAAAGAACAAGTTCAGGAGAAGTGCACATAAATAAACCTAAAGGTATGTCAGGTGGTGATAACTGCTATTAAAAAGCTAAACAGGGTAAGTGGGACAGAGTGTGAAAGGGGCAGGGTGACGTGTGAAAGGGGCAGGGTGACGTGTGAAAGGGGCAGGGTGACGTGTGAAAGGGGCAGGGTGACGTGTGAAAGGGGCAGGGTGACGTGTGAAAGGTGCTATTGTATAGCAGGTGGTCAGTAAGGTCTTCTCTGACAAGGTACCATCTGACCATCCAATAGGAGGAAGAGAACAAGGTGAACTAGAGGGAGCCTCGGAGAACTCCAGGGTCAGCTCTGGGAATAGCTGGTAAGAGTGACACTACAGGCCTCCCTCACCCTTTCACAGAAGACAAGGAAATACTCCTACCACGAAAAACAGTACCCTTGAGATAACCCACTTCGTGTATCTGCTATGGATGAGCTTCCATCAAACTCGGCAGGAGGTTCTGTCCTTGAAGGAGAGAACTTCCCAAAGTTAAAAATAAGGAGACGGAAGGAATGAAAACCTTGCACATTCCACTCTGCTACCCAAAGTATACTGATCTCTGGTTTAACATCAATATGATGGTTTTTCCTCTAATATTTATTTATTTTTGGCTGTGCTGGGTCTTCATTGCTGTGTGCAGGCTCTCTCTAGTTACGGGGAGTGGGGTATACTGATCTCTGGTTTAACATCAATATGATGGTTTTTTCTCTAATATTTATTTATTGTTGGCTGTGCTGGGTCTTCATTGCTGGGCGTGGGCTCTCTCTAGTGACAGCAAGTGGGGTATACTGATCTCTGGTTTAACATCAATATGATGGTTTTTCCTCTAGCATTTATTTATTTTTGGCTGTGCTGGGTCTTCATTGCTGTGTGCAGGCTCTCTCTAGTTACGGGGAGTGGAGTATACTGATCTCTGGTTTAACATCAATATGATGGTTTTTTCTCTAATATTTATTTATTTTCGGCTGTGCTGGGTCTTCATTGCTGGGCGCGGGCTCTCTCCAGTTACGGCGAGTGGGGGCTCCTCTCTAGTTGCGGTACATGGGGTTCTCACTGCGGTGCCCACTCTTGTTGCAGAGCAGAGGCTCTAGTGCACACGGGCTTTAGTAGTTGTGGCATGTGGGCTCCAGAGAGAGGGCTGAGTTGTTAAGGTATGTGGGATCTTCCCAGACCGCGCATCAAAATCTTGTCCCCTGCATTAGCAAGCGGATTCTTAACCACTGGACCGCCAGAGAAATCCAATATGACGTCTCTAAAATTGGCTTATGTGAATGTGGAATAAACGTTGAAGATAATGCTACAATGTCTGAGGAGAGTCAAAAGGCCAGACCCATGCTGCAATCTCTCTGCTCTGGGCTTGCATACAGGCTGTGGGAGTATGTTCATTAAGGAAGGGAGAACAGAAAATGGAAGGGCTGTTCCCAGCTCCCTGTCTGAGACTCTGGGAGAAAACCACCATTAGGCAGCCCCTACCTAGTTAAGAAGGCAGACTGGTGTGGTCAACTCCTCCTGTGATGTGGACTCTGGCAGGGGCCAGGTGACCCAGTGGTCAGAGCCCGGGGCAGACCACTTGAGTGAGCAGCAGTGGAGGGCACACAGAGCCTCAGTGCGCTCCACAGTCATCACAGGGCCAAGGGGAAGCTAAGTCAGCAGTCAGTCACCCCCACTCGCCAAGCCAACAAAGAACAGATTACAGATCAGTCCGTCAACAGCAGATGCCAGTGGTGGATGCAGGCATGAGGCCCAGGATTGGATCAGGTCAAGCACAGGCAGAGATTCACCAGAGCCGTCACTCTACACCTGGAATGGCAAAGATCTAGAGGATGACAAGAATGCCCGGCCTTTGCCAGGGTACCATGAGGTCAGTCATCCACTGAACAAACACTGTGAAAGGGGACACCTCTCCTGCCACAAACCACGATGCCAAGTTGGAGAAGGAGCATGTGTTCACATAAGCGAAAGAGACCACAATAAAGAAGACAGCCCAGGCGTTTTTACTTAAAAGAACTGCTTACATTTTCAGTCAAACTGTTAAACAGGATTGGGTTAAATGAGTTTCTTCATAGTGCTCAGTGGGTGGGGCCTTACAAGGAAGAACAGATCTGTTACAGACAAGATAAATGACAGTTTTTGAGGAAAAGGAAGACAGCAGATCTCTGTATATACTAACAAGACTGCTAGACTAAATACTAATAGTGCGGCATTACACTAAATAGAAAAGTGACTTTCCCAATAGCAGTCACTGATATACTGACTCAGCCAAATACCCATTGCTTGCTCTTTATGAAGTCCTACAGTAGATGATAAGGAGAAGGTGATACATTGCGCAGTCGTGTCTGACTCTTTGGGACCCCCTAGACTGTAGCCCGCCAGGCTCCTCTGTCCATGGGATTCTCCAGGCAAGAATACTGGAGTGGGTTGCCACTTCCTCCTCCAGGGGATCTTCCCGACCCAGGGACTAAACCCACATCTCCTGCGTCGCCTGCATTACCAGGTGGATTCTTTACCACTGAGTTACCACCATGATGATAAAAAGTAAAATTAGAAATGGACTTTGCCTCTATGGTGAAAAAAGAGATAAATACTAGGTTAAATATTTTTTCAATGAGGTAGAAAATGACAGGACCTCCCTGGCAGTCCAGTGATTAGGACTTCACCTTCCAATGCAGGAAATCCAGGTTTGATTCCTGGCCAGGGAGCTAAGAATCTGACATGACTTGGGGCCAAAAAAAAAAAAAAAACATAAAACAGAAACAAAATTTTAACAAATTCAACAAATATTTTTAAAATGATCCACACTAAAAAAAATCTTAAAATGACAAATGTCTTAAGAAAGATGTGGAAATTAAGACAGTGGTTCTTCACATGGAATGAATGACCTTCAGAGTTCACAGATTCTGAGAAACGTATATGTCACAGAACCATGCGTATGCACATTTTCGACTGAGAGGGTCCATCAGACAGGTCACAAGCGTCTCTGAAGGGATAGGGAAACAGGCAAAAATCTACACTGAAAAGGAAACTATTCCATCACAGCGCACAGAGAAGACTGTGGAGGACACACCATTTCAAAGATAAGCTGCCAAGTCTAGGGGAGGCCATTCTAGGCTCAGAAAGAAAAGCAGAAATGGCAAGATTCTCTACTTTCAATTTTGTCCCATGAACTTCACATTACATACTTACAGTAAACCTCTTCTTTTTCTCTCTGTGTTCATCAGAGCTGGGGATGCTTACACTTGGACAGCTCTCCTTGTAGTCCATGGTATAATCCCTTTGAGTTTATTGCCTCAGAAGGACACGAAGAAGTGAGTCCAAAGAAACAGTCAGCAGAGGACAAACACAATTAGCTAATCCAAAACATAAAACCTCTTGAGGTAACGTTCAAACTCCATCATGCAACCTTAACCAACAGAAAAAAAAAAAAAAAAAAAAAGAACTGATTAGCAAAATGATTTTAAAATACCTTGATTTGTCATTCCTGGCTCACAAAACCCACTTTATCCTTCTTCTTGCAGGAATTTAACTTTTGATCATAAGTCTCAGCCCAGGTTAGAGACACAGTTTTTGTTATGTCCCTTTCAATAGCTAAATCGTCTACTTTCTTTTCTACTAAGAATCTCCAGGAGCATTTACACCACGTTTCCTGTGGACCAAGGGTTAAAACTCTCACCTGAAAGGACTACTGTGATGGACTGACAGTAGGGTTTTCAAAGGGTGGTTTTTAAGTTCCTAGCATCAAGAGGATCTGGTGAAGTCTGCTTCCAACTGGGAACCTGTCTAGTAACCAATTATTTACTCCCGTTTTACAAAAGAGGCAACTGAGACACAGAGAGGTTAAGTGACTTGAAACAAGGCTATCTGGCTCCCACCAGGTGATCCCTCTCCCAAGCTACAGCTGAAGGCCTGGGAGCAGTAACGGCTTCCAAACACTGTGAGAAGGGGTGTTTCCCCATGTCCTGTTGCTTCTCTCACCTCTGCCCCTACCAGCTTAGTCAACAGTCCCTTTGTTCGAGTCCCTCCTACTCCAGTAAATGCACCAAGAATGACCCCAGAAAACTGACCCTCAAAAATGAAATGCATGTTTGATCAATATCCTGATAACATTACTATGGAGGGAGGGGAGGGGAAACTGACAATCTGGCACATAGTGATACCAAGACCATTCAAACTTCCTGTCCCAGGATGAAGTACAGGTGGTGAGCAAGGTGCCGTAAGGTCAGGTATATGATGAAAATGTTGATTTCAAAAATAATGACCTGGACTGCAGCTGCTTCTGACTGTCCCTGAGAATATGCACAAAACAAATGACCAATTGAAAGCTGTGAATTCCCAAATAGATGAGCGGAAAATCTACGGCTGTTCTAAATGAGTCCTTTTCCCCTAATAGCTGCTAATCCGATACAACTAAAAATCAAGGCATGGTTTGATGACAAGGGTTGCAGAACCAATTAAATATGCAATGCTGTAAAATCTCTTACGCTAACATGAGGGCAAGAGCTGGAAAGGTGAATGACCCTAAATCACAGATGCAGGCACTTGGGCAGATAAAGATGAGGCTTGCTCCTTGGAAGAAAAGCAATGACAAACCTAGACAGCATATTAAAAAGCAGAGACATTACTTTGCCAACAAAGGTCCATATAATCAAAGCTATGGTTTTTCCAATAGTCATGTATGGATGTGAGAGTTGGACCATAAAGAAAGTTGAGCACTGAAGAATTGATACTTTTGAAATGTGGTATTGGAGAAGACTCTTGAGAGTCCCTTGGACAGCAAGGAGATCAAACAAGCCAATCCTAAAGGAAATCAACCCTGAATATTCATTGGAAGGACTGATGCTGAAGCTCCAATACTTTGGCCACCTGATGAGAAGAGTCGATTCATTTGAAAAGACCCTAATGCTGGGAACGACTGAAGGCGAAGGGGACGACAGAGGATGAGATGGTTGGATGGCATCACCAACTCAATGGACATGAGCTTGAGCAAGCTCAGGGAGATGGTAAAGGACAGGGAAGTCTGGCATGCTGCAGTCCACGGCGTCGCAAAGAGTTGGACATGACCAAGCAACTGAACAACAACAAGGGTGTTTACCTCCACATTTGGCCAAACATCTCAGCTGAAAGTAGCGACCTGCCCTCTGAGGAGACACGGCCTCCTAACTCCCCTCCCATAAGCCCTTTCAAATTGTTTCACGATTTCTCTTTACCCCAACATCCCTCACTGCCTCCTAATGGGAATTAGATGCCAAAAGAGCCCAGAAAGAAGTTCAAAGTCTACTCTGAGAGGAGATCAACTTTACACCAAAAAATGTGCAGAATCTCAACAACTTTACCAGGAGTCTGAGGTCTAAACAGAAGATTACTGCGGCCCTAGACACACCCGCATGTGCACCCCATCACACTTTCTCCAGACCTTACTTAAGAAGTACCTGAAGCCATTCACAAGGGTGACTGGCCACTGGGAAAGAGAAGAGCAAGGATTTTCCAAAGGTTACCAGACACTAGCTCTGAAGTGACTCTAGTCCCAGGAGACCTAAAACATAGCCCTCCAGTCAGAGCACCCATCTCACTCCAGTGAGCAGGTGAGAGATAAAGTCAACCCTGGTATATATTGCATGGTGGGTCCAATGGGACCACTGGCCTGTCCGGTGGTTATTTTCCTAGTCCTAGAATTTTAGTGGAAATAGATCTACTTAGTCACTGGCCAGATGGCTCCCTGTTCTGTGTCATAAAATCCATTATGGAAAAAAAGGTGAAGGAATCCTTGGACCTCTCCCTCATCTCCCCACTAAGAAAGCAAATCAGAAACTACACCACATCCCTGGAGAAGCTCAGAAACCAGTGCCACTGTCAAAAACCTGAAGGATATAGGGGTGTGGATTCCTACTACATTCACATTTACGGGTCTGTTTACCTGGCCCAAAGATCTTAGGGCACGAATATGGATGCCTCTAAATTTAATCAGATGGTGATGCCAATGGGATGTTTTTGCTGGAGAAAACGAGCACAACCCTTGACATCCGGTAAACAATGACTGACCAGGCAGAGGGTAAAGGGAACAGAAAGTAAGTACTAGAAGAAAAAAAGGAATGATGAGCAATTTGAGCCAGAGAACTAGCTACAGATGCAGAGACTACAGCGGCTACATTTTGTTTTCGTTTCTTTCTATCACTTTACGTGAAGAACATTAGCAGTGACTCCACATGAGAGTATGAGTGAACTGGCTGAAGTGACTACAGGACCTTGAGTTTCCTGAGTTAGGAACAGAAGCTTTATGCACCAAGTGTGAGCGAATGCTAAGAGACAGAAAGAGGAAGACTGCACTGATGTTCTCTGTTTTTCTTCTCAGACTCCACCCTGCTCCACACCGCACTCCATAACCTAGGACAGTGACCACCACAGCCCACACCGCACAGGTTCCCTGGCCCTCTGGCTGCTGGCTGACCTAATCCAGAGAGGCACTGGCAGGACACGGGGTGGAAAGAAGGGGATCAGGACATGCATCTCCTCGCCCTGCTCCCTCCTGGCCAGGCTGTGGCATGGCTGCTGCTATGTTCCTCTCTCTCTTAAGGCCGAAGCTCCTGTTGGGAGATCCTTTCTTCTATGCCCACAGCTCTTATGGGGATGAAATGCACAATTTTCTACCTTGAGTCCTTATGTAAGTTTAAATGATAGGAGTTCCAATTTTCTAATCTAGCAGATGAAGCTAGCAACACCTACTTCACAAGGTTGTTTTAAGGATTTGCAATGAGTGTCAGAAACCTAGCACTGTTCAGTCAGTCAGTCAGTAAACTGGATCAAATACATTACAATTTGCTTCAAATGAGTTTTTATTTCCTCATTCAGCAAATACTTATTAAGCTTTCATTGCGCACTAAGCAACACAAAGACAAAGAGAAAACTCTACCTGCAAGGAACTTGACTAATGGGGTAGAATGATAAGCAATACAGAATTTATGATAGTTGGTTAAGTATGATTTTAGATGTATGCATGGTACACTCTGGGAACACACAAAAGGGACATGCACGCAGATTGCCATGGATCCTCAGTCTTGTTAAAGATAAAGTCAGGCAGGGATTTCCCTGGTGGTCCAGTGGCTAAGACTCTGAGCTCCCAATGGAGGGGGCCCAGATTTGATTCCTGGTAAGGGAACCAGGTCCCACATGTCACAACTAAGAGCTCCCATGCTGCAACCAAAGATCCCTGTGCAGGCAAATAAATAAATTTATTTTGCAAATTATAAAGCCAGGCAGGTATGGGAACAGATGTTTGAAAGATACCACTCTTGTCTGCCCCAATTTTCTCTGGAAAAGAGAGTTAGAATCATGGAATTATTGCTGTGAAGAAATCGTACAAAGATCAAATCATTTGTCCACGCTAGTATCCAGCAAACAGGTGACAGAGCTAGTATTCCAACTCAAATCTGTGACTCCCCAAATCTATATGTATTCATTTGCTATACCACACTGGCTCTCCTTAAGCCGAGTCAAACCTGCAACCTAACAATATTTAATATTTAGTGTCTAAGCAAGATTATAACCCAGACTGTGCTTTACATGTGTTAACCTGATTGCTCCTCACAACAGCTCCACTGAGAGGAAACCAAGGAGAAACCAAAGTGTAAAAAGATAAAGTAACCTCCTGAGGCAGTGGAGTCAGGATTAGAGCCAGCAGTGGTCTGAGTTTAGGACCGTTATCCTTTAGATCACTCTACCTCAACAACACATGTATGCTCTAAAGAGCCCTCTGGGAAGCAATGAAGAAGGTTCATGGACGTGTTTTTAAACGGTCAGAAGCAAAATTTTGAAAAAGCAATCTTGCTATGACTGTACACTTAAGGTGTTGAAGCAATTAAAATTCTGAAGCAATTAAAAATCTAATGGCCAGGCAGCTCAATAAAATGGAGTGAGGAGAGGACTGATGTAAGAATCTCACTCTAGGCACGTCCCTGGCAGTCCAGTGGTTAAAACTCTGTGCTTCCACTGCCAGAGGCGTGGGTTCGATCTCTGATCTGGGAGCTAAGATCCTGCTGCACGGTGCAGCCAATAATAATAATATTAATAGGGAAAACTGGATGCTGGGTACATGGGTACTTCTGTACTACTATCCTTGTCACAGTTTTGTAAGTTAAAAAAAACTATTCTAAAATTAAAAGTTTAATTAAAAAAAGGAATCCGACACTAAGAAAGAAAAGAACAAAGAGCTATGTGTTCACATGAGAATCAAAGTTGGAACTTTGGGGCAGGTTCAGAGGTATGGAGGGCCTCTCAAAGAGGAACAGGAAAATAGTCTGCCTTAGTTCTGCTGGAGAGTCACAAGATCATCCTGCAGACTGGTTCCCAGGGGCAGCTGGCTTGCCTAAGGGAGGTCACATGGTGCTAAGGAGACTGAGTTCAGATGTGTGTGTGAAGTCGCTCAGTCATTCCACTCTGGGATCCGATGGACTGCAATCTGCCAGGCTCCTCTGTCCATGGGATTTTCCAGCCAAGAATATTAGAGTGGGTACCCACTCCCTTCTCCAGGGGAATTTCCCGATCCAGGGATCAAACCCGCGTCTCCTGTGTGTCCTGCAGTGGCAGGCGGATTCTTGTGCCATGGAGCCACCTGGGAAGCCCTGACACCATGAATGAACTCAGACACGTTCAACATAACAAAATGAAGTGGGTCAGATGAGAAAAGAACTTTCAGAGGATCTTAGGAGTGAGAATGCTTTGCCAAGATAATGTCACAGCTAGTAAATGTTGTATGTATGGTGGTTCTCGACAGGGGACATCTGTCACCGAACGGAGACATGTTTGGTTGTCAGTTTTGGGGGCTGCTAACGGCTACAGGTCAAGGATGACGCCATGCACCCTGCACTGCTCCTACAACAGAAAGTTACCTAGTACCCCTCCCCAACAAAATTAACAATTAGTAACAATATTATTACAAAAGGGACAACCCTGGTACTCCAGTGGTTAGGACTCTTCACTTCCAAAGAAGGGGATGCAGGTTCAATCCCTAGTCAGGGAACTAAGATCTCACATGCTGGCCAGCATCACCAGGAAAAAAAAAAAAAATTACCTGGCCCACAATGTGAATACTGTTGAGAAAGTAACGTTTATTGAGTGCTAACACCAGGCACTGTTTCAAGTGTTCACATCCAACACATAACTTCTCACAGCAACCCAAAAAGTCAAGGGTCTTTATTCCTATTTTACAGATGAAGAAACTGAGGCTACCAAGTCTACATCCTCACAGAGCTCTGGGTGGCGATGCTGTGATGGGAACATGGCTCTAACCAAGAGCCCAGTGTGCACGCGCTGCCTCTCAATTTCCTCCAGTTCTGCTGCACACATCCCTTCTAAATCACCTTTGGAGGCAAAGGAATGGAGCACCAAGTGCCCATTAGCCACGTAGTTACAGAAAGAGAGCCGCACACAGGAAAAGCAGCTTTCAACTCTGCCACCAGGAGGCAACAGGGAGTGCTGCTAAGACCATCACCCTCAACATCTAATCAAAAGCCTGGTACAGACTGGGCTGTGAGTGGGGGTGGTCCCATCACTAGGACAATCAAGGGCTAAATCATGAAATAAAGAAAATAGAAAAATAGATCTTATCACAGAATTTTTTTTAGCATTAATGTATTCAATTTTTTTAAAATATTGGGCCTGTGAGACTTAGCAAATGAACTTATGGTTGCAGGGGGAAGGGATAGTTAGGGAATTTGGGATGGTCATATATATACTGCTACAGTTAAAATGCACAACCAGCGAAGATCTACTGTATAGCACATGGAACTCTGCTCACTGTTATGTGCCAGCCTGGATGGGAGGGGGACTTGGGGGAGAATGGATACCTGTATATGTATGGCTTAGTCCCTTCCCTGTCTACATGAAACTATCACAACACTGTTAATCAGCTATACCCCCAATACAAAATGTTTTTGGTGTTAAAAAAATAAATAAAAATTTAAAAAAAAATGGGGCCTACAAAAAGCAGAAATATGAAAAAAGATGAAATTTCATGATAGAAAACTCCAAATTCAAGTTATACTAAAAATGTTGGATAAATATTGATTAAAATAGACAGATACTAACTAAGACTTATTTTCCCCCTTCATCACCATGTTTACCTTTTTGTCCACTGTCTGCAATTATTGGCCTGTATTGTGTCCATCTTTGTTTCAGTCAGAAAAAAAAAAAAAAACCCGCTCATAAGAAAGTCAAAAGATTCTTCTGCTTTTCCCTCTACAGTAAAAGCAGAGCCCTTCTTAACTCATTTCTTCCACAATTACAAAGACTGTTCGGTATTGACTAGTGGGCCCTACCCAAAATTACAAAGTAGGTGCATGCATAACTATCAGCATCCACTCAACTCAACACGGCAGAGAGGGGTCAGTGATTCATACCAAAGCACAAAAGGAATTTAATAATGATCTTGTTCCGAGCAGAAGGAGCAGGCCTGGAGGACCTACAGGTTTTCTTCATCAGCAGGGACATGGCTGGACACTGTGTGTTTGGAAACAAGGCTCCAAAGGAGGGAACTGACAGAGATGGTGGAGGAAGAGAAGAGAGAAAATTCATGCAGACCCTAGGCATGGCCTGGGGACTGGTATGATAATTGCTCTGGGGAAGGGGGATTTACCTAGAGAATTCAAGAAAAATAACTGGGGGATGAGGACAAGAATTACTCTTGAGAAGGCTATATATAGGTCAGTCAAGTGAGTAGGTCTGCTTTTAAACTATATTAAAAGCACCTTCCTAAGATATTCTTACCCCAAGCCAACTGGTTACTTCATTGAAAGTTTACATAAGAGTATATAATCTAAATCTGTTTACTTCCCCCTCACAGACTACCAGCTCCAAATATATTGGAAATGTTTCAGCAGAAACAATGCACCTCTTTGTCACATCTATAAATTAAATTCATTGCAAAAGAACTGAAAAATCTAACAGGATCTGCCAATGAAAGATACATAGTAACCTCCCCAGCCTAACACATGATGAATCAGTTACAACTTTTCCTGTTTTCCTACTTTATTCTAATTCCCACCCCACCCTCCTCTTTGATTTCACTCTCATTCTGTAATCACAAAACAGTCCTAGTTTTCCCTAGGTTTACTGCAACTCTTATTTGAGACAACTTTTATCCTGATTCTCAATAAAGAACAGTGATACAAGAATCAGAAATAAAGTCTGTACACAATATCCAATGCGGGGACACAATACAGAATAGTCTACACCCAGCAATTTGATAGGAGTGTTCCAGAATCAGGACAAAAGATACATGAATTTGTTGGTTTTCTGAAACTGGCTGCATTTTATTAAAGACACTTAAGAAAGGGACTGAGTGAGGAGGCAGAAGTGACTGCTGACAGTCCTTTGTTCTCCAGTATTAAAATCAAAACTGCTAGGAGAAAGAGGAAGGCCTTAAACTCATGCCAACTAACATGTCCCTTCACTGGTTCCAGAACTGACAGGGCAAGGATGTGAACTGCAGCAGCAATGCTCTGCTCTTCCCTCATTAGCCTCCCAAAGCCACTATCTTGGGGTCCCCATCACCAGAACACCTGCCCTATCCTCAGCTTCCCATGCTTTTGCACTGTTCCGGGGCGGTAGGGGGGCGGGGGTGCACATTCCCACCCAGAACACTTCCAGAGATGATTCCCTGGGGGACTATGATCACTGGCAGGGTGCCCACATGAGCCAAGAGAAAAGTGCCGGGGCAACTGACACGGAACCAGCAGTGGCAATAAAACGCTGCAGGCCCTAGGAAGGCTAGGATAAAGCTGCTTCTGACTGAGGAGGTTGGCAGGATTCAGATTAAGGAAGCACCAAAACTCCAAAAAAAAACCACACAGGAAACAAAAACCAACCAAAAAAAACCCCACAAAGACAATGATAACCATCACATCTCAGAGTGTCCTGGGAGCACCTTCAGCTTTATATCTCTGTTCTGTTCTAACCTCATTTCAATCCATTCTTCCCACAGTAGCCAGAGTAATTTTTAAAAATCACCGTAAATCTGATAATTTCACTCCTTTGTTTAAACTCTTTCCATTGTCTCCCCCTGCCCTTAGAATAAAATCCAGACTCTGAATTACTGTCAACAGCCTTCAAGCACCCATGTGACCTAACCACTTCCTACCTCTCCAGCTGCCTTGCACCAGGGCCCTTACCCCTGCAATCAACAGACTCCAATCAGAACAGCCTCTCCCCAAGGCTCACACTCAGCATGTTCCCAACTCCGGTCTCTGGTCCCTGGGTCCCCTCTGCCTGGATGGAAGGCATTCTCTTCAGCCCTTCACACTGAGGCCTTTGTTCAAAGGTCACTTTCTCCTACAAGCCTTCACGATCACCCTAACTAAAGTGCTCCTTCCCCAAATGAATCTTCTGTCATCATCCTGGGCTTTCCATTTTAGCATTTACATCTAAGATAGCATGTGACTTGTTTATGGAGAAGCCCCGACTATAGCGCAAAATTTGTGACTTCTTTACCACCATGCACTCAGTAAACCCCAATATACATTAGCTTGTTTATTCTTTCAACAAATGGGTGGAAAGAAACACTTGGGAATTCTAATTTGCCAAAGAATGTAAGTAAGATCCTCAAAGCAGCCACCGCCTCATTATTCCTTCATCAGTCTCTAGAATCATCCATTTCTCCCCTTTCACTAGATTAATTCTATTACCATACATACTGATATACTACAGTATCTTAATAAAATTTTCCTTAAAACATATAGATTTAACAGATAGTTACACAGTGCTTACCAAGTGCCACAGATATATAATTAGTCTATGCTACAACTTTCAATATTTGCATGAATTAGTCTATCTGATAACACCCTTAACTAAGGCGTTTTATAAACAAAGAAAACTCAGGGTAAACACAGATGATTATACAGTGTGATAAAGGATACTTTACTCCAAAGCAAATATTTGCTTTCAAGGTTCTTTTTCTGACAGTAAAATTTCACTGGTTAGCACATTAGAAGAAATTTCCCAAAGACAAAATTTACAATCAATTACAAATTTAAATTATAGTACACTTTCAATTTAAATTGTAGTATGTTTGCTTTAAATCCTGACCTTACATTAGCTGTTGTTAGTAAAGATGCAGATTTTTACCTTGAAGTTTTAACATTTCAAAAATTAGGTCTTAACCTAGTGAAAAAAATGGGCAGAAGATCTAAACAGACATCTCTCCAAAGCAGACACACAGATGACTAATAAACACATGAAAAGATCCTCAATATCAATAATTATTAGAGAAATGCAAATCAAAGCTACAGTTAGGTATCACCTCACACTGGTCAGAATGACCATCACAAAAAAGTCGACAAAAAATAAATGCTGGAGAAGGTATGGAGAAACGGGAACCCTCCTACACTGTTAGTAGGAATGTAAATTGGTACATTATGGAGAACAGTATGGACGTTTCTTAAAAAACTATATATAGGACTATCATATGATCCAGCAATCCTACTCCTGGGCATATATCCAGAGAAAACCATAATTCAAAAAGATAAATGCACTCCAATGTTCACTGCAACACTATTTACAATAGCTAAGACATGAAAGCAACCTAAATTCCAAGAGAGGAGTGAATAAAGATGTGGTACAAATATACAATGGAGTATTACTCAGCCATAAGGAAGAATGAAATAATGCCATTTACAGCAATACGGATAGACCTAGAGACTGTCATACTGAGTGTAGGGAGACACAGAAAGACAAATGTCATATGGTATCACCTGTACGTAGAATCTATAAGAATGGTAGAAATGAATTTCTTTACAAAACAGAAAGAGTCACAGATGTAGAAAACAAACCTACAAACCTATGGTTGTAGAAAACAAACCTATGGAAAGGAAGGGGGATAAACTGGGAGATTGGGAATGACATATATACACTACTATATATAAAATAGATAACTAATAAGGACCTACTGTAGAGCATAGGAACTCTACTCATTATTCTGCAAGGACCTATATGAGAAAAGAATCTAAAGAAGAGTAGATATATGTATATGTAAAACTGACTCACTTTGCTGTACACCTGAAACTAACAAAACACTGGAAATCAACTATACTCCAAGAATAATTTTAAAAATCCACAAAAATTAGGACTTAACATATGTGTATTTTTTCCCCTACCAACTCTTTCCTGTCAATAGACACTACAGATTCATCCCAGCAATGGTAAAATAAATTTAGAAGATATTTGTAAGAAAATAAATTAGGCTAATGAGTGCCCTAGAATGGAAAAACTCCAGTTGAGGTTTGGGAGGCAAGAGAGAAGGAAAGAAAATTAAACTGCAGAAATGTCTACACAAGTTCCGTAAACAAGATTTAATCTATTAGGGGAAAAAAAAAATCACAAGTAAAATAAAAGCAATCACTCAGCTAGAATATGTGCAAGGGCATGTTTATAATGAAATGAAGCAAAATATATGAAAGCAAATGCTGACAGAAGACTTAATAAAACTAGAAGCTTCAACAACAGACAAATTCAAGAATCCTGTATCTATCACCTTTCTCTGAAGAATTTAAAAGCTTCTGGCATTTATCCTCTGTATATATCCAGAAAATAAACAACAAAAGAAGCACAAACATTTTATGAAACAATGAAGGAAAAGAAAGTAAACTGCTCTCCGCAGGTCAGAAAGAAGAGAATGTTCAGTCTTCCAGCTCAGAACACAAAGGGAGACAGTATTATTCATGTCAAGAGATGCAAATACAAAATACAGCTTAGGAATAACTCCTCACAAGAAAATCTAAAGCTGCAGATGGCTCCACGAATCTGTCTTCCTCTAATGGTTTTCTGAGTGAGTCTGTGTATTTTTTTTTACACTTGGGCCTGGCCGCCTACATGGGTGTTGGGTCTATTGCTCTTCCTTCCAAAAATCCAGACCTCAGTAACTTCATTAAGAATTTTTCTAGAACTGAGCTTCCTTTGCCTTCTTCCTGGAGTGTCCATCTTGTAGAAACAATCGCTGAGGCCCAATATTTCATGATTTAAAGACCTAATAAGGTGAACTTTATTTTATTTAAAAAGGAGCTAAGTGGGTGCATAGCTTGGTTTCCTCAGAAAAGTAACTGATATTTGTATGTGCATGTTTCCCGTCCTCCAGGAGCTTGTATATACCAAAAAAGAAAAGACAAAATGCCCAGAGAACTACAGAGTGTGCCAAGTTCTTTAAAAGTCATGAAAAGTCACTAGACTTCAGAGGCAGGAAACACATTTTCCAAGTAAACCTATATAGATATCTGCAGTAGCGGTAACATGTGAGAGGTTTTGAAGGCTGGGCACTTAGAAACAGCAGCAAAAGTCCTCGGGACAAACAGGTAATAGTCATATAGTCCCATCTGTCAGAATTCCTGCCCACCTGGAGGAAAAGACCTACTTATTAATAAAAATAGAAAGAGAAACTGTTGTGAGGCAACCCTGGAATTTTATAGGGAATCACCACCAAAGCCTTATTTTACTTTCACATTTACAAGCATAAGCTGGAAATCACTTTTCTCCTATGTGGGAGACACAGGCCGGCAAAGTGGATTTGAGATCGTGTTACAGAGAACTCAGTGCCAGCCTTCTCACTCTGGATTTCATCCTGCAGGTGAAGATGTGAAGGCAAACGAGAAGGGAGCTAGTAGAGCTGAAGGTGGAGAGGACGAAATGGAACGCAGGAGGAAGACATGGGAACGTGGGAGCAACAGGAATGGCAGGACTGTGAAAAACTGACAAGAGAACTAAGTCAGTAGTGATTATCTGCACATGCAGTGCCAGGGAGAAGGAGGAATCAACACTGCCTCCAGGTTTTGCTTCCCTGGTGGCTCAGACAGTAAAGAATCTGCCTGCAATATGGAGACCCAGGTTTGACCCCTGGGTCAGGACGATCCCCTGAAGAAGGAAATGGCAACCTGCTCCAGTATGCTTGCCTGGAGAATTCCATGGACAGAAGAGCCTGATGGACTACAGTCCAAGGGGTCACAAAGAGCTGGACACGACTGAGCGACTAACACAACAGGACAAATAACTAGAAATGGGGGGAGGGTGGAACATGCCAAAATGAATGGTGAACTGGCTTAAGTAATTACTAGTCCTAGCTGAAAATGCCTGCATGTGACCCTCCCTGGTGCCAGGCACTTCGGGAATAGCAGAGGACACAACTGGCAAGCACCCCTGCCCTCATGGAACTTACCGTCTCGTGGCAGACAACAGATAACAGACAAGTAAACAGACAGGCAAATATATATTACAGGAAGAGTAGGGCTGAAGGGGATTTTAAACAGGAGGGTCTGACTGATACAGCGACATCTGAACAAATACCTACAGGTGAGGGGGTGGACTCGACAAGGAGCCAGGGAGAGTCAGCAAGCAACAGACCAGTATCTCCAAATAATTTCACTTCAAGACGCTTTTGAAGTTAGTAGCAATTGCAAGGTATCTCTTTCATGACTGGGACTCAAGTCTGATTTCCTTGGGCTAGCATTTGGTAACTATCTTACCCAACCAAGGAAACTTCACCAATAATACAATGATAAGAAACTGCCTAGAAGGTCAATGTGTTTACATTGGCTGTTTACATTCCTTACATGAGAGAAAAGGGCTGTATAAAATAAAACCAAAGCGCTGTTAGAACATGTTTGTACAAAGCTGAAGACAATCATCTTGTTCTCAAAGCAATCATTGATGTGGCAACTCTGAGACTTGTGATTTAAATCAAAGGTGCTAAAGAATGATTATGAATCATGCAATTAAGCTATGAAGTAGGATGATGCTGAGAAAAATCATTCACAGCACCATAAAACTGTCAAAAATAAAAATAGTACTATCCTGAACACCAGAAGTAATATCATCCTTTGATTTTATAATCTGTTTCTTAGCAGAGCTGAATTCTAGTCTAAGCCCTGTCACTTACTGGTATTGGATCTTTGGGTCTGATTCTCATCTATGAAGGGCAGCCCATCTGATTTTTCAGATTCCTTACAATACTGGCAAGTTAGGATTCTTAGGATGGTTAGTTTATGTACTCTGGTTTACCTCATTTTGCAATAATATTACAAATAAGTACCCATCCAAAAAAGTACAACTTATAAGTTCTGTATAAAGTGAGATGAACTTCTTTTTGAGCACCAGAGCTTAGTGCTTAAAATGAGGCTACATTCACTGAAAAAGTGCTGTCTTTCTTCAAGCCTCTTTGAGAACAACCCTCAAGATGCTGAGGTTTCGGTATCATTTGAGAATGGCTTTGATTTAGGCTTCCCTGGTGGCTCAGATGGTAAAGCGTCTGCCTACAATGTGGGAGACCTGGGTTTGATCCCTGGGTTGGGAAGATCCTCTGGAGAAGGCAATGGTAACCCACTCCAGTACTCTTGCCTGGAAAATTCCATGGACAGAGCCTGGTAGGCTACAGTCTATGGGGTCGCAAAGGGTCGGACACGACTGAGTGACTTCACTTTCACCTTGATTTGGAAGAACGGATATGATCACATCTCTAGCATGACAGAATAGTAATGAGACCTTTTCCAGTGGGATTCAGTCTTTGAAAACTGTTCCAAAGCAACCTCCAAGCAATGGTTCTGCAGGAAGGTTTTTCTTTCTACTGTTTTGAAGATGAATGCCCATCTGACTGCATAATAAAGAAAACGGCCCAAGTTACTGTGGACTATGCCTGCAATGCAGGAGACTCAGGTTCAATTCCTAGGTCGGGAAGATCCCCTGGAGAAGAGAAGGGCAACCCACTCCAGAATTCTTGCCCGGAGAATCCCATGGACAGACCATGGGGCCTCAAAAGAGTCTCACACGACTGAGCGACTAACATGAGCCGGACACTACTAAATAGTAACTCATTTAATCCTCAGAAAAAAATTTAATGCCAGATCTACTATTATTCTCACTATATGCATGCAAAAACAAAGTCATAGAAAAGTTACGCAAACTGCCGGGGTTTCATAATTAATAAGTAGATTCAAACCCCAACATTCCAGCTTCAAAGCCTGCCCGCTTAATCTCCACAATCCACTGCCTGTGCAAACCTCCGTGTCCTTGTTGAAATAACAGCCCCATTACCAGCCGCAGCACTCTTCCTGCAAACTTTGTAACACGAAGTCAAAATAAAGGCTCCCAGTAAGCTCACTGCCGAGTTTCTCCTACAGTTTCTGAACCACGAGCTAGATACGTACGTTACAAAGTATAAAGTCTCTGCAGTACCTGAGGTCTCTCGAGATTTGTGTGGTGGGTGGAGGGAAGAGTTTCGTGGCCCGGAGCTAGTGCGGTTAACACGCGCTTCGAAGCTAGAGCCCGACCCTGTCCTCCTCCCTTCCTCCCTCCCGGGGCTCACGCCACGGGGCCGCCCGCCCGCGCCCTGCGCTCCTGCTCCGCGCGGAAGTGGTACTGGGACCCGTCCAGCCAAACCACACCTGCCTCTGGCGCGCCCCGCAAGGGTGCCTCCACCGGGTCAGCGCGGCGCCGGACCGCCTGCCCACGCTTACCTTCGGGGACAGACGCCCAGCGCGTGGGGAGCGGGAACGCGGCTACAGCTGCGCCACTCTCCACAGGCTTCCACGCTGCGCCTCCCGCCCCTCGCGGCCCCCTCCGCGTTCCCCGCCCTCCGCGGCAAGCCACGCCCTCACCTATCAACGGCGCCGTCTCGGTCGCTAGCCCCGCCCAAGCCGCGGGGGGGCCGGGCTTTTGCTCACTCAGCTCCACCCTCTCAGCCTCCGGGGGCGGAGCTTCCGAGAGGAGCTGTAGGCGGGTAGCAGCCCAGGAGGGCCTCGGGTTGTCGGACCCCGAGGGAGCAAGGGCGGGACGCTAGCAGAGGGAAAGGGTGAAAGGAGAGAGACAGCCTTGGGGGGTAGGATGAGGAAAGAGGCTTGGGAAAGGGAAGAGAGGGCACTCTGCCCAGGTTCCAGCTAAGGTGTTGGACTGGGTGAGACAACGTAACGTAACAAGAGTTCACTTATTCAGGGCACTGGCTAACCTCTTTCTCTTCGGACAGTCACACGAATTCTGAGTTCCAAGCGTGAGAAGTCATAGGGAACGGTTTCGAGGGGCAAAGAAAGGAAGCAATTTCTTTACTAATCTTCATCACACAGCCTCCTTGTTTTAAAAATTGTGGAAAGGACTGCCAGAAAGAACCCTCACTCCAGATTTGTCGTTCAGTCACTCGTCTCCAACTCTTTGCGACCCAATGGACTGCAGCACGCCAGGCTTCCCTGTCCATCATCTCCCTGAGTTTGCGCAAATTCACGTTCATTGAGTCGGTGATGCCATCCAACCATCATTCCAGATTTAAATTAATGTTAATCATTCCCTTTCCCTTCAAACAGCTCCCCTTAAACAACTTTTAAACAGAGCAGACCCGAGTTTGGCATTAATGCCCATTGTGTACTACTATGAAGTTTGCCATGGTGTGTACGGATAAAAAGAAAAAAAATCAGATCTCTGGAAAGGAATTATTTTAATTATTAATTTGTTTGATTTGGGAAGGTGAAAAAACGATTTAAGGAATCAAGTTAATAACTAATTGAATTATGGTGGGGAAACACACAACTCACTTTGCCACAAACTGGAATGATATACAGAAACCTTTGCTAGAAGATTTTCTGAAAATGGTGCCAAGAGGCCAGCCTAGCTGTGTGGCCTGAAGGGAAGTCACAATATCTGAAGTTCTCAATTTCCTTATCTGTAAAGTGAAGTGATTAGGCCTAGAGACCTCATGATCTCTTAAATACCCTTCCTCACTCCACATTATCCTACCAGGTTCAACGATTAAGGGAGAAGGGCCATGGGAAAGGTGCTGTCCAGTTAGGAGACACACAGAGAAACTGGGAATTTTTAGGAAAAGCCTCAGAGATCTCTGTCATCATTTCACTGAAGCGCTCCTCTCTGACTTTTCACTCTGGTCCTAGCTCAAAAGTTTAGACGCTTCTTCCTTCTCAATCCTCACAACTAGTCACTAGGTCCTTGATTTTCTCCATTTGAAGATCTCTTCAATGACCCCTCTCATTTTCACTGTCATCTCTGTACAGAGTACAAATGCAAAGAACTCAGAATCTTGTATCTGACCCTCACTTACTTTTTCCACCTACAATGTCCAACTGCTCTCTGTGTAGGTACACATTTGTCTGACAGACTGTCTTCTCACTGTATGGTACCCACAATAAACAGCCAACACTTCTGCCATGGCACACTTATAGCCACTATTCCCTGCTCAGAATACCTCTCTTCAGTCCTAGTTACCTGTCAGGACTACAATAGCTCAGCTCAGGAAACTCTCTATGTAATAAAATAACTGCAATGCTTAGAATCTGTACTGCTCCACTTGGCACTCAGCAACAACTACTTGTTTTGTTTTCTCTGTTATTTATCATATTTATCTTCAAAACTAAACCATAAGCTATTTACTGAATGTCCCCAAGCTCCAGCCAATCCAGGAAGAAAAAGCTATTTTCAATATCTCTAAAAGCCTAAAAGAAACTAAATATTCATCTACAATTAGGCTATTCAGGTTGCCTATCACAGAAAGATTCTCTGTTTTTGTCTGAAATTATACAATGCTGAAGTTACACAATTACTTCAAGTTAACCCATGGATAGAGGAGCCTAGTGGTCTATAGTCCACAGAGTCTAAGAACTGAACACAACTTACCAACTAAACAACAACAACCAAAGCTTTGATGGACAGTTATATGTGACTGATCAAAAACACAGGAAAATAAATTATTATTAAATAAGATTTGTTTGTTTTGAAGACCAAATCTTTGAGATTCATGGAGCTACATAAAAATAAAAGGTAGCCTACCCATTCTTTGTCACCCCATGGCCAAACAAGTGATGTACCTATGTGTGTGCTAAGTCGCTTCAGTTGTGTCCGGCTCTTTGTGACCCCCATGGACTGTAGCCCATCAGGCTCCTCTGTCCGTGGGATTCTCCAGGCAAGAATCCTGGAGTGGGTTGCCATGCCCACCATAGGGGATCTTCCTAACCCAGGGATCAAACCCATGCCTTTTACGTTTCCTGCACTGGCAGGTGGATTCTTTACCACTAGTGCCACCTGGAAACCCAATGTATCTATAGTGAGTGAGTGAAGTCGCTCAGTCGTGTCCGACTCTTTGTGACCCCATGGACTGTAGCCTACCAGGCTCCTCAGTCCATGGGATTTTCCAGGCAAGAATACTAGACTGGGTTGCCATTTCCTTCTCCAGGGGATCTTCCCAACCCAGGGATTGAACCCAGGTCTCCTGCATTATAGGCAGACGCTTTACCGTCTGAGCTACCAGGGAAGCCCCTATAATGAGTGCTTAAAAATACATTCATCAGTTTATGATTATTTTCAGTTTTTCTTAAGTTCTCTCTTTCCCTTGCTATAATTAAAATACTGGCCTTTTCTTTTTCATTCAAATAAAGCTGTAGGAGTTTCCCTTTCTAATTTCAAATAAACTTTCAAGAATAAGATAAACAAGAATCACACAGCACCTCTTGGTGTTGGACTAGAAAAGGTTTTAGTATTCCAGAAACAAACCCTTGATTCACAGTAAACTGCCTGTGTTAGGGGGCCCTAGGTAATATTAAGATCTTTAGAAAGTAAAATTTCCTTCACTGCAGCCTTACCCAAACGAAACAAGTAGAAGCAGAACCAAGTTTGCAGAACCATACCAAGTAAAAGAGTGAAAACTGATTTGCAATCTATCAATGGCTCCTTGTGTTTTGAAAATGTCACTGGCATGTTTAAGGGAGGCCAAAGAGCTCTGAAGTCTGGCCTAAACAATCTATAAATCACCAGTCACAACAAACCTTTCTAATATTCTAGAGATTTAAGAAGTATTAAACAGGCAGACTAAACAACAGTCACACTTCATTTTACAGAGTGGTTGTACCAGAGGCTATTTATTATAGACTCTTGGAACTTTTCCTTTCCTCAGAGTGTGAGGTGACAATTAAGAGCAGAGCCTTGGGACTTACCTCGTGATCCCACCTGCCAAGGCAGGGCACACGGGTCGATCCCTGATCCAGGAAGACCCCACGTGCTGCGGAGCGGCAAAGCCCATGCGCCACAACTATTGAGCCCGCGCTCTAGAGCCCAGGGAACTGCAACTACAGAGCCCGCGCATTTAGAGCCTGTGCCCCACAACAAGAGAAGCCACAGAATGAGAAGCCAGCACAACACAACAGTGTAGCCCCCCGTTAACTGCCACTAGAGAAAACCTGTGCAAAGCAACAAAGACCCAGTGCAGCCAAAAAAAAAAAAAAAGCAGAGCCTTAGGGAAACCGCTGAACCCAGAAGAATAAGATGGAGTAACAAGGGCCATATTTGCCCTCCCATGTAAACCAACAACAAGGAAAGAGACAACATATATATAAAACAGCAGTTCTTGAGATATTTCATGTTAGGCAGTGAAGGAGAGTGATCCCTCAGGGATGGGAAGTGAACAGAGTTTGTCTCAGTTTATAACCTTCAGAGAAATTACAGGCGATGGAAAGGAAAGGGGAATCACAGGCGAGTCCAGCAGATTCCCTGAGCTGAGGAGACAGAGCTGTGAGTTCAGGGAGAACAAGATGGCTGGAATTCACAGGACCAAGTCGGGGAGACAGACAGACAACAGAGAATCCCAGAGATCTGCAAAGGGTCCTCCATGAGAATTCACCAGAGCTGGTCAGTGCATGCATGGAAGGAAACTACTCAGGGTTGAGGAAAGAACAAGCCACTGAAGCATCAGAAGGAACAATACTGAGCAGTCATAGAGGGCCAGGAATAGTGGCTGTTCACACCAGGCCAACTAGAAAACCTCCCAATTCAATTTAATCAAGAGAGTATTCAGAAAGGTCTTGCTTTGATACTGGAGAGTAACTGTGTGTGTGTGTGTGTGTGTGTGTGCACACCCACTCAGTCATGTCCAACTCTTTGAGACCCATGGATTGTAGCCTGCCTGGCTCCTCTGTCCACTGAATCCTCCAGGCAAGAACAGTGGTACCGGTTGCCATTTCCTCCTCTTGGGGATCTTCCCAATCAAGGGATTGAACCCCCATCTCTTGCATTGGCAGGTGGGTTCTTTACCACTGTGCCACCTGGGAAGTCTATCTGAATCATTACCTCTTTTTCAACTGTAGTTCCAAATTTCCAACTACCTGCTAAATATCTCCCCTCATAAATGAATAAATTAATGGTTTTCCCTTCAATCATCTTTTATTCATAGTACCTCCTCATACCCAGTCACACTAGTTCAAACTAGTTCACACTAGCTCAACTAGTTCACACTAGTTGGATTCTTCTTAGACTTCTTAAATCTTCCCTCCCTTTCCCATTTAAGCTCTCAGAGTCTTTGATAATTTTGTTGTTTTGCAGAAATGAAAAAACTGATCCTCAAATTCACATAGAATTGCAGGGGGGCCATATAGCCAAAACAATACTGAACAAGGTCTCACACTTAACGGATTTCAAATTTTGTCACAAAGCTATAATGATCAAAACAGCATGATCTCAGCATAAAGACAGCTCTATAGACCACTGGAGTAGAATGGAGTTAATAAATAAACCTGTACATCCATGGCCCACTGATTTTCATCAAGAGTGCCAAGATGATTCAATGGCAAAAGGATAGTCTCTTCATATGGTGCTTGGCCAACTGGCTATTCACATGTAAAAGAATCAAACTGGACTCCTCCCTCACACCACATGCAAAAATTAACTGAAGATGGATCAGTGACTTAAAAGACTAAAAACTATTAAAACTCTTAGATGGAAACACAGGGGTGAATTTTCATAACACTGGATTTGACAATGGATTCTTAGATATGGCACCATAAACATGACCAATAAAAGAAAAAACACGTAAATTAGACTTCAATTCTTAGATATGATGCCAAAAAGAGTTAAAACTTTTTGTGAATCAAAGGTCATCATCAGGAAATTAAAATGACAATCTATAGAGTGAGAAAATACAACTGCAAATCATGTATCTGATAAGAGTCTAGTATCCAGGATAAAGAAGTTGTACAGCTCAACAAAAAGATAAATAACACAATTAAAAAGTCAGCAAATGCCCTGAATAGACATTTCTCCTAACAAGATATATAAATGGCCAACAAAGACATAAAAAGATATTCAACATCACTCAGTTCAGTTTAGTCGCTCAGTTGTGTCTGACTCTTTGCAACCCCATGAATCGCAGCACACCAGGCCTCCCTGTCCACCACCAACTCCCGGAGTTTACCCAAACTCATGTCCATCGCGTCTGTGATGCCATCCGGTCATCTCATCCTCTGTCATCCCCTTCTCCTTCTGCCCTCAATCCCTCCCAGCATCAGGGTCTTTTCCAATGAGTCAGCTCTTTGCATGAGGTGGCCAAAGTATTGGAGTTTCAGCTTTAGCATCAGTACTTTCAATGAACACTAGGACTGATCTCCTTTAGGATGGACTGGTTGAATCTCCTCGCAGTCCAAGGGACTCTCAACAGTTTTCTCCAACACCACAGTTCCAAAGCATCAATTCTTCGGCACTCAGCTTTCTTCACAGTCCAACTCTCACATCCATACATGACCACTGGAAATACCATAGCCTTGACTAGATGGACCTTTGTTGGCAAAGTAATGTTTCTGCTTTTTAATAGCTATCTAGGTTGGTCATAACTTTCCTTCCAAGGAGTAAGCGTCTTTTAATTTCATGGCTGCAATCACCATCTGCAGTGATTTTGGAGCCCAATCACTAGTCATTAGGAAAATTCAAATCAGAACTACAAAGAGATACCACTTCACATGCATTAGGGTAAAAATAATAAACAATAATCAATAATCAACTTAGTAGAAACTGTTAGTGAGGATGTGGATAAACTGGAGCCCTCATACATTGTTGGTAGGAAAGTAAAATGGTGCAGCTGCTGGGGAAAACAATTTGGCAGTTCTTAAAAGAGTTATATATAGAATTACCATGTGACCCAGCAGTTTCACACCTAGATATATATCCCAAAGAACTGAAAACAGTTACCCAAATAAATATTTATACATGTATATTAATAGCATTATTCACAACAACCAAAAGATGGAAACAACCAAATGTCCATCCACATAGACAAACTGGTACATATACTCGATGGAATACTAGTCAGTCATAAAAAGGAATGAAGCACTGATGCATGCTACAAGGTGGGTGAAGGCAAAAACATCATGCTAAGGGAAAGAAGTTAGACATAAGAATTTACAGCCTGAATGAATCCACTTACATACAATATTCAGAATAGATAGGTCCAAAGGAAAAGAGAGCAGGCTGGTGGTTGCCAGGGGCTGAGAGACTGGTCAAGAACTCATTAATGCATATGGAGTTTAATTCCAGGGTGATGATAATGTTTGCAACTAGACAGAAGTAGTGGTTGTAAAACATTGTAAATAATCAAAATATCTCTGAATTGCACACTTTAAAATGGTTAACTTTATGTTATATAGATTGCACTTTAATTAAAAAAAAAACCTTAATGATGACTGAATGAGATCTTATCAGTTTAGCCTCCTAGATCTTCTATATTTTGACTATCATATGACCTTTACTTCCCCTTCATGCACTCCATGCTCTAAGCAAAACAAGCCCTTTCCTTTATATGCAACACAGGCTTCATTTCTCTCTATATATAAGTCCGACTGATTTTTCAAGGCATTATACAAATACAAGCTCCTTTAAGAATTTTTTTTTAATCTTTTAGTGGGGATGCTCTCTTTTCTGTAAGCTCCTATGAGCATTTTATCTGCACCTCTTGTTTTCTACCTCAGAGTATTTCTTTATATCTATGTATCTATATAGATATATAGAAATATATATAGAATATAAATATACATAGAAATATATCTATATTTCTATATATCTATATCTTTATATCTATTCCTTAACATCCTCTATTATCCAGGAATTGTCAACAAGTTCCATAAGTGATTCACCCTGTTATTCCCAGGATCCTTAGACCCTCTTACACAGAAAAGACACCTAAATAGTTATTAAAGGAAAAAGATGAATAGAAAATGAATTTCTGCATATGAATCCTCTTGGCTTTCATTACAGACTAGAGATGTGTTTTCTTGGGAATATGTTTGGCTCCAGAATGTCTAAAACACTTTGAAAATTACATGGGGTAATATTATAATTTCCTGATGAAATGGTTATAAAAATATTTCTGAACACTAATATAAAACAACTAGAATTATTTGTATCCTTAATAATTTATAATGCTAACAGTATAAGTCATAATAATAATTTCCATTAATAACAGTTCTATAGCACATATGTGCTGCACTCTCCAAACACTTTATATATATTGAGCAGCTATATAAAATTATCACCCCATTTTACAGATGAAAAAACACAAAGTCAAGTAACATGGCCAAATGTTACTTAGCCAGTAACTAGTATGCTTGGGATTAGAACCCAGGTACTTTGTTTTTTAATAATGTTTATTTATTTGGCTGTACTGGATCTTAGTTGTGGCGTGCAGGATCTTTTTTTCTTTTTTTACTTGCAGCACATGAGATCTTTAGTTGTGGCATATGAATTCTTAAATGTGCCATGTGGGATCTAGTTCCCTGACCAGGGATCGAACCCGCACCCTCTGCATTGGGAGTGCAGTCTTAACCTCTGGACCACCAGGGAAGTCCCAGAGCCCAGGTACTTTGGTTCCAGAGTCCATGCTTTTATTTATTTATTTATTGGGTCACATCACACTGCATGTGGGATCTTAGGTCCCTAACAGATCCAACCTGTACCCCTTGTATTGACAGCAGGGAGTCTTAACCACTGGATTCCCCTAGAGTCCATACACTTAACTACTATGCCCTGTCACTTCTCTAAAACAGGAGTTTTACTGTGCATAATAAAATGGCTTGGAAAGATCAATGAGTGTCCAATAAAACATTTCCCTAATATTTCAGAGCAGGTTAATATGAAACTTTCACTTTTTTTTCAGACTTTGTGTTTGAAATTTTGAGATGGTTGATAACTTTTAGAACTACACTTGATTTCACCGTACTGAAAGTCTCTTGAAAGTGAAAGTGTGTCCAACTCTTTGTGACTCCATGGACTGCAGCCTGCTAGGCTCCTCTATCCATTGAATTCTCCAGGCAAGAGTACTGGAGTGGAGCAGGTAGCCATACTGTTCTCCAGGGGATCTTCCCAACCCAGGGATCAAACCTGGGTCTCCTGCATTGCAGGTGGATTCTTTACCATCTGAGCAATCAGGGAAGACTGAAAGCATTTTGACTGAAAAACAAATTTGAAGCAAGAACACAATGTAACACATAATTAAAGATGTAATTGGATGAACTGTATATAATAAAGGAACACAATAAAAGTATAAGTACATAGTGGGACTGTAGACACTGAAATATAAAGGAGCCTGATAATTTGATAAAGACTTCTGACAATATAATTTTAAAGTGTGATTTTCTGTATCTCAAATTCCAATACAATTGTTGTGTAAAACAGTGCTTATGTATCTTTTTGCTTAAATGCATGTTGGTTTACATAAACATTAATGTTACAGTGAAGGAATCTAACTCTATAAAAGAGAATTAGTAACCTATGATGTAATTACATTCATCTCATATAGCAGTGGACCAAAATAACAATTAGAGGTTGTTCATCTTAGGAAATAAAATCTTTGAATTCGACATCCAATTAAATCATTTTCTCAACTCTCAAAAGTCTTTTCTATTAATCTTGCATGCAGAAAGTCATCTTATTAATAATGTACTCTATAATTTTATTTGACACTGGAATTTGGAGTAGGCCTTTGGGTTTAAATTTGTCTGAAATGATTTATATGATATGGTCAGTAAGTTTTAATCCATGATTAATTACCCATGTTTCCTTTAAAATGCTGCCTAATTCAGATTCCATTAATGGACACAGAGATCACAAGGTCATTTTTATGCACTCTTTTGTATGCTAAGGGGGGGAAATCATTTTCTACCTTATTTTCATGATTCAATAGATTATGTTATAAATAAGGAAAAGTTTTTTGCTTTTTTCCAGTTTGGGTCCCAGAGTTCAGCATTAACAACTTCATTCATATGAATTTACTTTCTAAGATTTTATTGTAGATTAACCTTTTACCTAATTAAAACACTTTCAAGTTCTCTTCCTGTGTAATTTTTTTCTATTCATACCAAATTTGCAACACAATAACATATCTTTTAAAAACAGAATAACACAGACATTAAAAAAGTGATGCCACATCCAAATCATTTACAGAGAACGAGGGAAAAAGGAAAGGAGACAAAGATGACTATTCCTGATTCTAATTCTTTAATCTGACATCATGAGTTATAAAACTAATTATTAATTTAGCTAATATCTGCATTAATTGAAGACTAACATTTTATTTGGCAAAGAGTATAATAAATACTCAATTTAGTAAGTATTGATTACCTAATATGCACACTGCCCTCCACTGGGCCCCATGTATAGTACATTAAGTGTATAAAATTTCAAAACCTTTCAATCCCACCATCTATTGTTGATAGAAGAAGAAACAAACATTTTTAAGTATAAAAGTTATAGAGTGATAAATGGAATATTTTTAAATGGTAACCTTACTACAGTGAGGGGAGGAGTTCAAGTTTTATTTATTATATGTAACTGTATGTTCAAAACTGACAAAAATCAAGGAAGATATACATTTATTATACAGATATTGAGGGAAATAAAACAGCAACTAAAAGCAGAGAAGATTAAATATGGTTCCTTCTCAAGACGAGACCTTCTCAAGAGACCTAGCTAAGCTAGAGGAATTATTTCAAGTGACTTCAAAACAAAGTATATTTCTAGGAGGGTAAACCCGAAGGACAAAAGGAACTGAAAAAAAAAAAAAAAACCTTAAAATCTTAAATTCAAGCAATCATATTGTTGGTGGGGTAAATAAAATAAATGACTACCTTTGTGTCTTTAAGAATTAAGAATTTTGATGTGGGAGAAAAGAGGTCTAGGGGATTTAAAATAAAACACAAATCTAAAGTACTGAATTTCAGTTGGAAGTAACATTCTGTTTCATATTTTATCTGTAAAATACACATACATATGTACCACTCAACTCTGGCAGAAAAGGTCTAAAATCAATGACCATTCCAGTGAAATGAGCACCACCTGCATCTGGGTAGTGGTCTCTAAATATTTACCATTAAAATGAGTTAGGGCTTCCCTGGTGGTTCAGATGGTAAAGAATCTACCTGCAATTCGGGAAACCTGGGTTCAGTCCCTGGGTAGGGAAGATCCCCCGGAGAAGGGAATGGCTACTCACTCCAGTATTCTTGCCTGGAGAATTCTACATTCTATGGGATCACAAGGAGTCAAACACAACTCAGCAACTAACACATACACACATAAAATGAGTTAAGGGTCCGTGTAGAACTGGCGGACCAGGAAGTGTACAGATGAGAATTCCAAGGACAGAGGAGCCTGGTGGGCTACAATCTATGTACAGATGAGCCTGGTCTTCCTTATTCCCTGGTATGATGTCAGTGATTACTAGAGTTACATCAAAGCCCCAAGAGGTCACTGAAAGAGTTAACCAAAGATGGAAAATGGAGCCTAAGCAATAATAATAATGATGATGAACTGAAACACGCTGAATGTTAAGTCCAGGAGTTTACAAAGATACTAAAAAATACAAAACAAACCTTAAGGATTACTTTTGAATGATGCTAAGGAACTAAATCATTTTTTTTTCAAACTGGTAAATAAAGAATAAAAATCAAGCCTTTGTCATGCCTTTCCAATACAAACTACACCCTAAGTTAACCAAAGAGCTGATGAGGGGATGTTTCTCTTTATAGAATTCCAGCTAATGAATGAAGAACAGAATTAAAATACCATTTTGCAACCCCTAATTAGTTACTGCCGGACTTCCCAGATGTCTCAGTGATAAAGATCCACCTGCCAATGCAGAAAAAAGATGTGGGTTTGATTCGTGGGTGGGGAAGATCCCCTGGAGAAGTAAATGGAACCCACTCCAGCATTCTTACTTGGAAAATCCCATGGACAGAGGAACCTGGCAGGCTACAGTCCATCGGGTCTCAAAAGAGGCAGACACGACTTGGAGGCTACAACCACAGCAACGAGTTAATGCATCAAGGCAATGGGCATTGACATCTACTCATCTCATAAAAGGAAAACCAGCCAGACCTTTCAAGCTTTCTGATGGAAAAACACACCAGCACTTACGAAGTGTTTTTGCCAAAAAACCTGAACCCAAATCTCACAAATTATTAGCTTTAACTTCCAATTTATAGGCAACAAAGAGATCAGAGGTGAATGATATTTCAGGAATGCAATTAATAAAATTTAGTGGGAAATTCTACAGGACAAAGGATCTTATTTCTTCATTATACAACTTGTGAAAGAAAAAAGAAAGGCAAAAAACAAAGATTAAAAGACAAAAAGATCCATCAACTACCAATTCTAATGAATGCATACTGTTCTAACGTATGCCTGTCTGGATTGGACTAGACAAACTGAAAAAATTATGAGGCAACTGGGGGAATTCAAACATCTGATTAAGAATTCACTGTGTTTTTCCTTTTAGGTATGATGATGTTACTGTGTTACATTTTTTTTAAAGTGTATATTTTAGAGATAACACTGAAATATTTATGGTGAAATGACCTGATGTCTCAGATTTGCTTCAAAATTACGTATACGGGGGGATGGGATAGTGATTAGCCAAAATAAGATATAGTCATAAGTAGACAATGGTTGTAACTGGGCAACATGTTTGTGGAAGCTAACTATACAACTCAGACTAGTTTTGTACATGTTTGAAATTTTCTATAATAAAAAGGTTGTTTTCCCTAAAACAGTATTTGCTTCAGAGGAATGCTGAGGTGAGAGACTTTTTCATTATAAGCTTCTTTTACAATTTTTTTTTATTTTTAGGTACATGCATCTATTTCATTTCTAAGGAACCAGTTCTATTAATGATGTAAGAAATACCCATACATTAAAATTTTAACCAGTCCATGATGATTTAGTTGTAACTGAATGGTAAACACCAGTTTTCCAAGTGTAGTCTGTGGACCCCTGGAAGGTGCTAAGACTCTTTCAGGGGGTCTATGAGCTCAAACTATTTTCATACTAACACTAAGGTGTTATTTGCCTTTTTCACTGTGTTGCCATTTGCACTGATGGTGTAAAAGTAATATAATGGCTAGAATGGTTGGTGCCCTGGCCTGAACTAAGGCAGTCACACTGCTGTACCAGTATGCATTGTATTCTCTACTGTCACTCAATTGCAGTCTAAAAACAGAAAAAAGCCAAGTTCATTTACGGATGTCCCTGACATAGCAGTAAACATTATTAATTTTACTGAATCTCAACTTTTGAGTATCTTTCTCTGTGACAAAATAGGAAGTATGCATAAGGCAATCTGCTGTACGATAAAGATGGTCTGGAGGGAAAGCCGATCTCTGAGTGGTTGTTGGAGTTCAAAAAGCTGAACTAGCTGCTTTTACATAAAACACCATATTTACTCAAAAGGACAACTGACAAATGACAATATTTGCCAAACTTGGGTACTTGGCAGACATTTTCTTGGAAATGAACAAAGTAAGCCTGTCACATCAAGGAAAACAACTCAATGTATTTGTTGGCAATGATAAAGTTCAAGCCCTCAAGTGAAACTCAGAGTTTTGGAAAATTTGTTTCTGCCACCATAAGCCTGACTGCTTTTCTCCTCTGAAAGAGTTTTCTGATTCATTTGGTTGGTGGTATTAACAAATATGATTTTTTTAACATGTTGTTAAAACAAAATGTGTCAACATTTGGAAGATCTGCATAGATCAGTGAGTGAGTATTTTTCCAAATGACTAATGCATGAAGTTACAAAACCAGGCAAGCATCAAGGATCTATTCAAAATGAAAGAGGACTGCCATGGGTGGAATGGTGGCCTCCAAAAGGATCATGAGATAGATCATCTGGACCATCCACATGGGCCCTGAATCCAAGGACACGTGTCCTTAAAAGAGATGGAAGAGACGACACTGGGACATATGGGGGAGAAGGCCACGTGAAGATGGAGGCAGACAGCCACTGGAGGTAAGGAACCACTCAAGCCCTTGGAGGGAGTGTAGCCCTGCTCATACCTTGATTTCAGACTTCTAGCCTGAAACCTGTGAGAGAGTAAATTTCTGTTGTTTTAAGACACCTAGTTTGTATTAATTTGTTATAGCAGCCATACAATGACCACTGAACTTTTTTAAGGTGATTTTAGTATTTTAAAGTTTTTGTTGAATTCATTGCAATATTGCTTCTGGTCTTATGTTTTGGGTTTTTGGCCCTGAGGCATGTGGGATCTTAGCTCCCCAACCAGGGATCAAACCGGCACCCCCTGCATTAGAAGATGAAGTCTTAACCATTGGACCACCAGGGAACTTGCCAACCCCCCTTTTTTTTGACCATTGGACTTTAATGTAACTGAGTACAAAAGTTTATTGATATGGATTCAGTATGCACACTACATCTAATCTTTAAGAAACTACCACTTGCCAAGTCTTGGTATAGCATCAAAGAAGAATCTCCATATTTTTCAGAAAAGGCTGCTAAAATATCCCTGCTTTTTCTCACTACAAAGCTTTGTGAGGCCTGATTTTTACACATACTTCAATCAAAACAATATACTGTAATGGTTTGAATGAGGAAGCAGGTGTAAGTATCCAGCTGTCTCCTCTCAAGTGAGACACTAAAAAGATCTGAAATATGTAAAATTATGCTAATCTAATTTTTTAGGTGGGGGGATTTATTTTTCATTAAAAATGTTTTATTTAATATGTAATGGGAGTATCTTTTTAAAGTATTTTTAATTTCTCAGTTTTAACTTATATAGTAGATATACCTAATAGATATATAATATATATGCAAGATATATATCATAAAAGATATATTATATATTATATAAGATATATATTATACAAGATATATACAAGATATATAATATATATCTAATACATAAACACTAACATAATACATATATGTTATATATGTATATAACATAATACATAAATACTCTTTGGGATCCTCAATAATTTTTAAGAGTGTAAGTGGTTCTGAGACTTTCCTGTGAAAAACCATTGGTTTACATAATCAGTAAAAGAGGACAAACTAGGGGCCTAAGGTATCATGTACATAAGATTTTGGCTATTTTGAACTATATATTGGATTCTTAGGGGCAGGAAAAGGCTGAGAAAGATGCTTTTGGCAAAAGAACCCTGTGAGCACGTAACATACCAAGAAGGAGGTCTACACACGGTAAGGTCAGAAAAGAGTGGGACATCAATGAACATGGAATTTTGCATATCAAAATTAGTATTATCTCTTTTTTTAAAACTGGAGGATAATTGCTTTACAATGTTGTATTGGTTTCTGCTGAACAACAACATGAATAAGCTGAAGTATACATATATCCCCTCCCTCTGGGACTTCCCTCCCCCGACCTCTCTAGGTCATCATCACAGAGCGCCGAGCTGAGCTCCCTGAGCTATACAGCAGCTTCCTACTAGCTACCTATTTCACAAATGGTAGTGTATATAAGTCAATGCTACTCTCTCAGTCGGTCTCATAGCATTATCTTTTTAAACCAGTAAATGCATGACCCGATTTCAGAAGTCTTCATTTATCTTTGTGTAACTTGAAAAGCTGTTTGATTTTGTGAATGTGGGTGACATGCTGTTCTTGTCCTGTTTCTTGGGCCCCAAACAGATGGAGTGACCATGACGACGTGAAGTCGCTCAGTCGTGTCTGACTCTTTGCAATCCCATGGACTGTAACCTACCAGGCTCCTCTATCCGTGGGATTTTCCAGGCTAGAGTACTGGAGTGGGTTGCCATTTCCTTCTCCAGGGGGTCTTCCCGATCCAGGGATTGAATCGGGTCTCCCGGCATTGCAGGCAGACGCTTCACTATCTGAGCCATCAGGGAAGCAGATGGAGTGAGTCCTGTTAAATACTGAAATGGCCAACTGCAGTCGCCCTACATTCACTCCACCTGAAGCCTCGCAAACCTGCTTTTTGCCTATTAGTCAACTAGGGCCTCAATAACAAAGCGCCACAGATGGGGTGGCTTAAACAACAGGAATTTATTTTCTCAAAATTCTGGAGGTTCGACGTGCAAGATCAAGGTGTCTGCAGGGTTAGTGGCTTCCGAGGCCACTCTCCTTGGCTTGTAGACAGATGTCTTCTCCCTGTGTCTCCACGTGGTCCTCCTTCTGTGTGTCTGTGTCCTAACTTCTTCTTTTAGAGATACCAGCCATATTGGCTTAAGGCATGTAGCCTTAATCACGTCTTTAAATAGCCTCTCCTCAAATAAAGTCACATTATGAGGTACTGGGAGTTAGGTCTTCAGCATATGAATTGCAAAGAGGAGGGCACAATTCAGTGCACAAAATTTGGCTAACTCCTCCCACTAACCCTTTGGGAATCTGAATCAGACTTCCTTAGAGAAGCTGCCCTTGAACCTGGACTTAGGTTAGGACTTAGGACCCTAACTTAAGTGGATGCTGTTACACTTAACCAGCATCCACTACCTATCAGACCAGTCAACCCTGAATATTCATTGGAAGGACTGATGCTGAAGCCAAAGCTCCACTACTATGGCCGCCTGATGCAAACAGCTGACTCATTGGAAAAGACTCTGATGCTGTGAAAGATTGAGGGCAGGAGGAGAAGCGGGAGACAGAGGATGAGATCGTTAGATGGTATCATCGACTCAATGGACATGAGTTTGAGCAAACTCCAAGAGATAGTAAAGGACAGGGAAGCCTGGTGTACTGCAGTCCATGGGGTCGCAAAGAGTCGGACACAACTTAGCGACTGAACAACTTATCCTATGTGTTGTTTATCACACAAATATAATTAAACACACAGTATTAATTGTTTTATGACTGTCTCTCCCACCAAACTCTAAGCACTTCAGGGCAGGGACTGCGCATGCCTGATATCCTAGTGTCCCTCAAAGAGTGAGTCAGGGAACACTGTTGTCATCAGAGCATACAGAGTATCACCAATGAAGGCTGCAGGTCTACAAGGCTGCCTGGGAAGCATTCTGAGTACTGAGGCAGCTACCATTCATGATGCACCAGAAAAAGGCAGTACAGTCTCACTGGCTTTAATCCCACTGGAGCACTAGGATAAGGGGGCAGAGACTTAACTCTAGCCCAGGTCCAGTCATTAACTAGCAATATAAAAATGAGGCAATGTTCCTTCTTTCGCTTAATCTCTCATTCTTCATCTGTAAATGCAGAAATTATCTAAAAGTTAAAACTTGTCACAATTTACATGGAAAAACCCTGATCTTTGAATGTCCCAAAGATACAAACCAACTCTACCCCATGCTACTGGGAGCCTTGTCTGCTTTTGATGGTAAGGTCAATGCCACTTTTGATGGTAAGGTCAATGCCACCTTTAACAGCCAATTCTACCGAAACTCTGGGAGAGCCAGGCTTCCATAGTTTTTTCTCACACTAACCAAACAAAGCTTTAAAGTAGTCACTGTGTGCTTACTTGCTTAGTTGTACCCGACTCTTTGCAACACTATGGACTATAGTCCACCAGGCTTCTCTGTCCATGGGATTCTCCAGGCAAGAATACTGGAGTGGGTAGCCATTCCCTTCTCCAAGGAATCTTCCTGACATAGGGATCGAATCTGGGTCTCCTTATTGTAGGTGGTTCTTTACCGTCTGAGCCACTAGGAAAGCCCTAAAGAGTCATTCCCACTTTCCAAAGCCTCAGGGGCTCCGAGGGCAACTGGAGTTCAATGGCTTACGACCACTATTAATAACTGTCTTTCAATTTGGTTAGGAATTAAGAAGTGATATCCATGACTTCTGAAATGGCAACCCACTTCTAGGGGAAGTGTACTGAATTCAAAAAACGAAGATACAAATGAATGGCTAGAATATTTCTGGGATATGGAGAAGGGGTGGGATCACAATCTTTCCCCTTTATTTTGTTTTGAAGTCAGAAAAGTATGTAACATGGGGGAAAAGAAAAGACTCAGCAATTTATAATCTTTAAATCTTTAGCTGCCCTCTCCTACACATTGCCTAATCATGTATCTTGACCATCCACATGACTCACCTGGGGATAATAATGCCAGAGAGGTGGTTGTGAGTGTCACATGAAGTCACAGGCAGAAATGGATTCATTGCAGAGGTAAAGAGTGAAGGGTTCCATAGAACCGACAGGGTTTTGGCTTCTGCCTCTTAGGAACTGTGTAGCTTTGGGTAAGTATTAATTTCTGTTTTCTGTTTTTTTTTAGACTTTTTAAATGTGGACCATTTTTTAAAGTCTTTAATGAATCTGTTACAATGCTGCTTCTGTTTTATGTTTTGGACTTTTGGCCACGAGGCATGTAGGATCTTAGCTCCCCAACCAGGGATCGCATTGGAAGGCAAAGTCTTAACCACTAGACTGGCAGGGATGTCCCAAGTATTATTTTGTTTCCTCATCTGTAAAATGGAGAAAATAATGGCACCTATCTCTTGTGGTTTCCACAATAATAAATGTGATAACATCTGTAAGATACTTAGTACCTGAAACAAAGGAAGCCCTGAGTAAGCATTAGCTATTTCCTTTCTCTGTGTGTGTGTGTTTCGTCGCTCGGTCATGTTCAACTTTTTGTGATCCCATGAACCGAAGCCTGCCAAGCTTCTCTCTGTCTATGGGGATTCTCTAAGCAAGAATACTGGAGTTGGTTGCCATGCCCTCCTCCAGGGGATCTTCCCAACCCAGGGATTGAACCCAGGTCTCCTGCATTGCAGGTGGATTCTTTGCCATCTGAGCCACCAGGGAAGCCCAGCTACCTCTTCTAATGCTGTGTAATTCTCAGAGCTTTTCCATGCTGGACCATCTCAGAAACCTGTGATTCCCACTCACCTCAACCCCCTCACCCCTCTTTCTTCTCTGTCTCCCTCAGCACTGCCCCCAGTCTTCCCAAAAACAGAGTGGCCACCAGACTTTATCCTCCTCAGCATCCCTGTGGGAGCAATGGGGCTTTCTTCCCCCAGCCCTCCAGCAACATCCTCCTCTCTTTCTGGAAAAAGCTAGTTGTGTTTCTCTATATACTGCATGCTGCCCACTTCCTCTGCCTGAATTGTTCTGCCCTCTCCTCCCCAACCACAGCCCGTTTTTGTGTTATTAAGTGTTTGAGTACAACATGGATTCAAGAAACCATCCTATGTGTTTTTTAGATAGTTTCACATGGCATGTAATACTTATGATTTCATAAAAATAATCACACACAGAAAATGATCAATGACCACTAAATGTCTTCTAAATAAGACGTTTCCAGAAGTCATGACTCATGGAATTAAAAAAAAATTATTGAAGTAATAAGAAAAGCAGTTCTCCTCTTTCATGCAATCAAACAAGAATACAGGATGGTATTTTAGGAAACTCATAATGATTTTTCTTTTTCTTTCAAGCTCTGAAAATATATGTATAAAAATGACCTAAAAAAAGAGTAAGTAAACAAGTACTTAAATTTATTGAGTATTTATTTTTAATTAAAGAACACGTTTTTAAAAATATCTTAATAGTGGAGGCTTTTCCTCATCCCTTCTTAAGATGCCTGTGAACTACCTGCTATTCTTCTCTTCCAATGAGCTCTACCTACTACTTTGCGGGCAGGATTGGATCTTGTTTCTTACTGCATCTCTGCTACTTACATGAACAGGTGGCTGGCCCAGGCAAGGGCAAACATCATGTCTTAAGTAAGGAGGCAGGGAGGAAGGAAAGAAATCTAGAAAGAAAGTGAATTTTACGTTGTTGTAAAACAAGGACTTTTCAGAAGAGAGGGCATTATATCAGAAATGCACAAAGTTTCACTTGTAAAACATTCTCAAATAAGGAAAGCACTGGCGATAAACACTAATGGTGAAGTTGACAATTATGATAACTATTATTGACTCATCTTTTCCTGAATTTGTATCATTTGTATCATTTTCAGCATTACAGTGAAAAATTTATCCAGCCTCTTATAGCCCATCTTATTTCCAGACAGTAGAAGGTGCACTGGGAATCAAACCAGGCTGAATAAACAGAAAATTCCTCTTTTATCCCCAAATCAAGAAGTCACTTTCCATATTCAGACATTTATGCACACACACAAAAAACTACTTCCAGGCAGTGGCTGATATTCAGTTATTCATGTGGCACACACCAGGACAGTCATTCTGTTTTGTATATATTAAAGTTAGCCATTATTATTAATGTTACATTCTGATTTCTGAAATTGATTCTATCTTATTTTATTTATATATCTATATCTCCACAACTATGTATGTGCTAAGTCACTTCAGGCTCCTCTGTCCATAGACTTCTCCAGGCCAGAACGCTGGAATAGGTTGCCATACCCTCCCTCAAGGGGGTCCTCCCGACTCAGGGATTGAACCCATGTCTCTTACATCTCCTGCACTGCAGTTCTTTACCACTAGTGCCATGTCGGACAGAAGTCCTCACATCTATGATAGAAACATATCTAAATAATCAGGAATTTCTCACTTCCTGACCTTTTTGAATAAATCAATTATCTCTAATTTCAAAAGCAAAAAATTTTCCTAGAAAAACTGCTAAAATTGATATAAAATTATCAATTTGTATAATTTTGAAATAAATTATACAAATTTATTTGATTTGAAATAAATGATCTCAATCTCAAATCCTCAAGTTCAAAGAAAAGCAAATGCATTTTTCATGAAATGCAAAGATGAAGCAATTTGCCTAGCAGTTCCGCTTTGGCTCATGGGACACATATAAGAAGTAAATGGGACTTCCTGGTGGTCCAGTGGTTAAGACTTTGCCTTCCAATGCAGGGAGGGCAGATCTGATCCCTGCTTGGGGAGCGAAGATCCCACAGCCAAAAAATAAATAAAACCATAACATCAACCAGAAGCAATATTGTAACAAATTCAATAGTCTTTTTTTTTTAATCCATATCAAACAAATTCTTTAAAAAGTTAATGTTTGTACTAGCCAAAATCTAGCCATGACTCAAAAGTCCATCAAGGGAAGAACACGTAACTGAATTGTGAATATTATATGGAATTGAAAATTAATGAATATCTGTATACATCAAGATGGGTGAATGTCACAAGTGTTACTTTGATTATATTAAAAATAAGTATTAGGAGAAATTAGTCCATTTGTTAAAGTTTCAAAAATGAAAAAGTTCAACAATTTATTGTTTAGGGATAAACAAGAATTAGTTTTACAAAAAGTCAAGGGACAATACAAATACAAAGTTTTGTCATGGTTACTTGAGGGACAGAGGGAGGTAAACTGAATTGGGGAAGGGCAATGGGGAAACTAATGGATTGCTAATATTCTGTTTCCTGAACTGGGTGATAGATACATGAATATTTGTTTTGTTGTTATTCTCTATACTATATATACATGCTACAAATTTCTTCTTAATATGTTTAAAAGTATGTTAAAGGAATGAACAGTTTACAAAAATATTTTAAATAATTCAAATCTAAGTCTACTATATCCCTGGAATATTAAATCTTCTATTTTTTAAATAAAAAAGCATACAAGGAGACTGATAGTATAAGAATAAATGGATCTATAAAGTTGTGTATTATCTACCTTCAAAATTTAGAATAAGTCTTCCAAATAAAAGAAATAACCAAAATAGTAACTCTTCTATCAGATGAAATAAATAAAATTTTGCCCATTCAGTTATATGATGACCAAAGGTAACTAATTTCATAAAGAATATTATTCAGAATAACTTTCTGAACAATACAAAATAGATCCATCCCTTACTTCATATTTTCTTTACCATTCTCTCATATAAGCATTCATACAACAGGGATAGCTACTGAGAGTTTCACTGGAAATAATTAATAGCAAAGTCAGAAATCCCTAACGGCCAACTCTGACATGACAGGTTTCAAATTGATGAGTCTATCATCTCTGTACAAGTAATCCAGACAAATTAATGACCATAGTGTGTAGGCAGTTTTCACAATTAAAATTGATGAGTGTGCTCCTTTCACTTGTCAGAGTAGAGAGTTTATTGATCTTAAAATCAGTGGTGTTACAGGAAAACGCAAGTCAGGGCAGGGCTGGACTGGTCCTATGGGTCGCAAGCGTGAGTAGGCATTACGTCAGGCCCAGAGGGATAGCAATGCTGGCAATACCAACAACAATCTGAACAAAGCATGCCTCACAGGCAGGATGAGCCCAGCATACTTACAGTACATTAACAGAAAAAGGAAGAATCTATCAAGGCTTGACATATTGATAAATTCTCCTTGGTAACCCCCAGAATCCTGAGTAGCCTTGGAAAGAAATTATTCCAAAAATTCGGAGTTCTTCCAGCAACTCACTATTGTTTTTATAGGTTGCTAGTTCAGCACAGACAGGATTGACTCTTTAGAAAGCTCTGGGCATAAATATTACTTTAGTGGCAGTGGTTTTTTTAATCTACCAAAACTACCTCCAAATTAAATCTTCTATGAATTAGTAGAAGAAAGGATCTATATTATATAACTTCCTAGTAGTAGTTTTGAATCTGCAGAACATCCTGAGTAAGTAGGAGGACAGTAGGAGGAAAGGGTGCTTGCCAGATTCTTCACATACCTCAACAGAACGAGCTACCATTGTACTAAAGACTTCACATGCATTCTCTCATGGAATCCCTATGAGGAAACCTTATGAACTCCATTTTACAGATCCAGGAAATGAAATATTGACTTGTTCAGGTTCATGTAGCAATTGGCAGTGCTGGGGCTCAAATCCAACACTTATGCTTGTGTTCTATCTGCCATTTTTTGTTGTTGTTTGGTTGCTAAGTCATGTCTGACTCTTTTGCAACCCCATGGACTGTAGCCCACCTGACTCCTCTGTCTATACTATGCTGTAAAATACATTGCATTACAGCATAATACAGACAGAGGAGCCAGGCGGGCTACAGCAAAACACACCACATTAACTGGGGAAAATTCTGAAAGAGATGGGAATACCAGACCATCTGACCTGCCTCTTGAGAAATCTATATGCAGGTCAGGAAGCAACAGTTAGAACTGGGCATGGAACAACAGACTGGTTCCAAATAGGAAAAGGAGTACATCAAGGCTGTATATTGTCACCCTGCTTATTTAACTTCTATGCAGAGTACATCATGAGAAACGCTGGGCTGGAAGAAGCCCAAGATGGAATCAAGATTGCCGGGAGAAATAACAATAACCTCAGATATGCAGATGACACCACCCTTATGGCAGAAAGTGAAGAGGAACTAAAAAGCCTCTTGATGAAAGTAACAGAGGAGAGTGAAAAAGTTGGCTTAAAGCTCAACATTCAGAAAACGAAGATCATGGCATCTGGTCCCATCACTTCATGGGAAATAGATGGGGAAACAGTGTCAGACTTTATTTTTTTGGGCTCCAAAATCACTGCAGATGGTGACTGCAACCATGAAATTAAAAGACACTTACTCCTTGGAAGAAAAGTTATGACCAACCTAGACAGCATATTCAAAAGCAGAGATATTACTTTGCCAACTAAGGTCCGTCTAGTCAAGGCTATGGTTTTTCTAGTGCTCATGTATAGATGTGAGAGTTGGACTGTGAAGAAAGCTGAGCACCGAAGAATTGATGCTTTTGAACTGTGGTGTTGGAGAAGACTCTTGAGAGTCCCTTGGACTGCAAGGAGATCCAACCAGTCCATTCTAAAGGAGATCAGTCCTGGGTGTTCGTTGGAAGGACTGATGTTGAAGCTGAAACTCCAGTACTTTGGCCACCTCATGCAAAGAGTTGACTCACTGGAAAAGACCCTGATTCTGGGAGGGATTGGGGGCAGGAAGAGAAGGGGACGACAGAGGATGAGATGGCTGGATGGCATCACCGACTTGATGGACATGAGTTTGAGTAAACTCCGGGAGTTGGTGATTCACAGGGATGCCTGGCGTGTTGTGATTGATGGGGTCGCAAAGAATCGGACACAACTGAGCGACTGAACTGAACTGAAAACACACCACATTAATTTTTGATAACAGCTTTTAAAAAACTGAAATGCTAAGTTGCTAAAAGTTTGAAAGACAAGATGCTTTTTAGCTTTATCCTAAAAGAGCACACATGTCAAAGAACTTACGACTATTATTCCATAGCATGGCACCATACTGGATCTCAGTCTCCCACCCCCACCCCCGTTCTCTTCCTAGTCAAGACCTGGACTTTCAAAAACAGGCATTCTGTGCCCTTTAATTAAAAAACTGTATGGCTGTTTACTCCTTGGAAGAAAAGTTATGACCAACCTAGATAGCATATTGAAAAGCAGAGACATTACTTTGCCAACAAAGGTCCGTCAAGTCAAGGCTATGGTTTTTCCAGCGGTCATGTATGGATGTGAGAGTTGGACTGTGAAGAAGGCTGAGTGCCAAAGAATTGATGCTTTTGAACTGTGGTGTTGGAAAAGACTCTTGAGAGTCCCTTGGACTGCAAGGAGATCCAACCAGTCCATTCTGAAGGAGATCAACCCTGGGATTTCTTTGGAAGGAATGATGCTAAAGCTGAAACTCCAGTACTTTGGCCACCTCATGCGAAGAGTTGACTCATTGGAAAAGACTCTGATGCTGGGAGGGATTGAGGGCAGGAGGAGAAGGGGACGACAGAGGATGAGATGGCTGGATGGCATCACGGACTCGACGGACTTGAGTCTGAGTGAACTCCGGGAGTTGGTGATGGACAGGGAGGCCTGGCGTGCTGCGATTCATGAGGTTTGAAAGAGTCGGACACGACTGAGCGACTGAACTGAACTGAACTGAATGGCTGTTTAAATTACTTTAAAACAGTCTTTTATTTGTAAGCATTACTCTGTAAAAAATCTTACTGAACTTGCTGCTGCTGCTAAGTCACTTCAGTCGTGTCCGACTCTGTGCAAACCCACAGACGTCAGCCCACCAGGCTCCCCCACCCCTGGGATTCTCCAGGCAAGAACACCGGAGTGGGTCGCCATTTCCTTCTCCACTTACTGAACTTACTGAGAGGAAAAACCATGGTCATATGCTAAAAAAGAAGAAGAACATTAAAATGAGGTTAGGGAATAAAACAGTCTACTTTAAAAGTAGATTCACAAAGATTCAGCATGCTTCGTATTATGAGTCCTCTCCTGATGGCACACACTGGATATCCGAATTGACCATGAGAGAACAACAAAGACTGGCTGGCCAAAAGGTAAATTTTCTCATTTTTTAAAAAATGGTAAACCACATAAGGTAATCTAAAAATATATATGGCATTCCTTCTATGCTCTCTGGAAACAGCATGCCAGTGAATACTTTTGAGATTTCATCTTCATAGAAGCACTAACATTGATTAGGTCTCAACATCCCCATGTGGGAGAAACAACAGCATATTCCCTCCATTTTCTAAATGACGTATATGGAGAGACTTGTGAATTGAAAAGTTCAAGAAGGAATTTCTGGTTTTAAAATATTGGTGTAAAGATGTTTCACCTCGTCTTCTCAGAAATCACCTCAAAATAGGGAAGACACAACACCTCCTACTTGAAGACAGAAAGCCTATGGAGGAGTAGGAAGGAGGTAGCGTGGCAGAAGGGGAAACCTGAGGGCCTGAGAGGGGTGCCAGGCAGGAGCGCACTGACCTAGCCCGCAGGACCTGAGAAGAGGCTCAGGCTTTAGGGCAACAACAGGCAGGAGATGAGAGGCTTCCTACCTGGGAAAACTGTATGGTCCTGAGAAAAGAGAGGCTGCTGATGAAATCTGTGATGGTCTCCATCTTTAACAAGTTCCATCCAGATCACAGAACTTTTATTCCATTTTTAATACATTCTATTAGTGTCTTGAAAGTGTTAGTTGCTCAGTCGTGTCTGACTCTTTGTGACCCCATGAACTGTAGCCTGCTAGGCTCCTCCATCCATGGGATTCTCCAGGCAAGAATACTGGAGTGAGTTGGTATTTCCTTCTCCAGGATGTATTCCTGACCCAGGGATCAAACCCAGGTCTCCTAAATTGACAGGCAGATTCTTTACTGTCTGAGCCACCACAGAATCCCCTATTTTAGTGTCTTCAACTCAGTTCACTTCAGTTCAGTCTCTCAGTAGTGTCCGACTCTTCGTGACTGCATGAACCACAGCACACCAGGCCTCCCTGTCCATCATCAACTTCCAGAGTCCACCCAAACCCATGTCCACTGAGTCAGTGATGCCACCCAACCATCTCATCCTCTGTCATCCCCTTCTCCTCCTGCCTTCAATCTTTCCCAGCATTAGGGTCTTTTCAAATGAATCAGCTCTTCGCATCAGGTGGCCAAAGTACTGGAGTTTCAGCTTCAACATCAGTCCTTCCATTGAATATCCAGGACTGATCTCCTTTAGGATGGACTGGTTGGATCTCCCTGTAGTCCAAGGGACTCTCAAGAGTCTTCTCCAGCACCACAGTTCAAAAGCATCAATTCTTCAGTGCTCAGCTTTCTTTATAGTCCAACTCTCATATCCATACATGACTACTGGAAAAACCATAGCCTTGACTAGATGGACCTTTGTTGAAAAAGTAATGTCTTACTCTTAAATAATTATCAAGCACTTAAAGGAAATCTCTAACATAAAGGACCAAAATTAAAAAAAAACACTATAATACATTAAAAATAGGAAATAGAATACTAGGAATAGACAAAGGCTTTTATTTAAAAAAAAACACACACAACTTCACAGAGACAGAAAATATTATATGCATGAAAGAAAAATAAATTTTTTTTTTAAGAAAATAATGAGGGACCTTCCCTGGTAGTCCAGTGGTTGAGGCTCCAAGCTGCCACTATAAAGGGCAAAGGCTTGATCCCTAGTCAGGGAACTAAGATCCAGCATAAATTGATGCTTTTGAATTGTGGTGTTGGAGAATACTCTTGAGAGTCCCTTGGACAGCAAGGAGATCCAACCAGTCCATCCTAAAGGAAATCAGTCCTGAATATTCATTGGAAGGACTGATGCTGAAGCTGGAGCTCTAATACTTTGGCCATCCGATTGGAAAAACTGACTCATTAGAAAAGAGAGCAATGGTGGGAAAGATTTAAGGCAGGAGGAGAAGGGGATGGCAGAGGATGAGATGGTTGGATGGCATCACCAACTCAATGGACATGAGCTTGAGCAAACTCCAGGAGTTGGTGATGGACAGGGAAGTCTGGCGTGCTGCAGTCCATGAGGTAGCAAACAGTCCAGAGTGATGAACTGAACCATCTTGTTGGGGCTTCTCCTTTGCCCTCGGACGTGGGGTATCTTTTTTGGTGGGATCAAACAGTCTCCAGTTGATGGTTGTTCAGCAGCTAGTTGTGATTTTGGAGTTCTTGCAAGAGAAGATGAGCACATGTTCTTCCACTCTGCCATCTTGAGGGTATAGAGTGGTATCATGCGCCTATCTAAGGTGACTGATATTTCTACCTGCAATCTTGATTCCGCCTTGGGACTCATCCAGCCCAGCATTTCACATGATGTACTTGCATATAAGTTAAGTAAGCAAGGTGACAATATACAGCCTTGACGTACTCCTTTCCCAATTTTGATCCAGTCCATTGTTCCATGTCTGGTTCTAACTGTTGCTTCTTGACCTGCATACAGGTTTCACAGGAGGCAGGTAAGGTGGTCTCGTAGTCCCATCTCTTTAAGAATTTTCCACAGTTTGTTGTGATCCACACAAAGGCTTTAGCATAGTCAATGAAACAGAAGTAGATGTTTCTCTGGAATTCCTTTGCTTTTCCTATGATCCAGTGGATGTCTGCAATTTGATCTCTGGTTCCTCTGCCTTTTCTAAGTCCATTTTGTACATCTAGAAGTTCTTGGTTCACTACTGTTGAAGCCTAGCTTGAAGGATTTTGAGCATTACCTTACCAGCATGTGAAATGAATACAACTGTATGATAGTTTGATTATTCTTTGGCATTGCCTTTCTTTGTGATTGGAATGAAAACTGACCTTTTCCAGTCCTGTGTCCATTTCTAAGTTTTCCAAATTAGCTGGCATATTGAGTGCAGCACTTTAATAGCATCATCTTTTCTGGATTTGAAATAGCTCAGCTGGAATTCCATCACCTCTACTAGTTTTGTTTGTAGTAATGCTTCTTAAGGCCCCCTTGACTTCACAGTCCAGGATTCAATAAATATTTAGTGAATACAAAGATTCTGTTTGGTTTACCAACACACACCTTTAAACTCCATACACTGATGTTACTGCTACTGCTAAGTCACTTCAGTTGTGTCCGACTCTGTGCGACCCCATAGATGGCAGCCTTCCAGGCTCCCCTGTTCCTGGGATTCTCCAGGCAAGAACACTGGAGTGGGTTGCCGTTTCCTTCTCCAATGTGTGAAAGTGAAAGTGAAAGTGAAGTCGTGTACGACCCTCAGTGACCCCATGGACTGCAGCCTTCCAGGCTCCTCCATCCATGGGATTTTCCAGGCAAGAGTACTGGAGTGGGGTGCCATTGCCTTCTCTCATACACTGATGCTAAAGCCTAGATTTGAAAAGTCAAAATCTACTCCAAAGGAGAACAACTAATCCAGATTTCCCGCCTGCTCTGCCCATGGAGTAAACTGATCTAACTGCACAGACTGATTCTGCAGAAGCGCTGCCCAAAATCAGTCTAAATAGGCAGGACAGGGTGAGGAGTTTGGACTTGAACTCATAAAGAGTTATCGTAGGTTAAGAAATGTACGCGTGCAATTTTAAAAAAGAGCTTTGAGAAGATTAGCCTCTCCTGGTATGCAGGATAGAATGAGGGCAAATTTTTTCCTCCATTTTTTAGCCTGTTTTTAAAGATGTGAGGTGACCAGTCAACTACAAAGGCTCAGTTAGTTTCTACACTAAGTGATCGATGAACCACTATCTGAACTATGGTCTGGAGTCATCTAGACCCCCATTCTTAGCCACTATTAGTATAATCTGTCACAGGAGTTGAAAATAGATGAGTCACCAGAGGCAGCCTGCTACTTCTGTACACAACAATGCCTGTCAGTGACACTCATTCCATTTTATAACATACCCATTTTAAATAAACATTCTATTTTACATATAATTAAAGTTGAAAGATTCAATTAAAGGTTCTATCAAATACCACAGTCCAAAGACTCATTCTGCTTTAATTATAAGAGAAACATAAAAATTGAAACCTGAGTGGTAAACTTTAATGACAATAAAATAAAATTGCTTTCTAAGTTGAAAATGTTAAGCCTGTAGCTAACCACCTGAGAAATGAGAAAGTGCTCCTTGCTTATTATTCCTGCATCCTTTTTTTAACCAAGAAAAATAAGTCTGAAAGTCAATCCTACCCACGAAGACAGGGCTAGATCAGGTGGGTCCCAGAAAGGTTTAAGGGCAAATGGTGACCAGGGTAGAGCAGAGTAGAATCACCCTACAAATACCTAGTTTTCAACACAACCACTTACCCAAAACCTTTTCCAAGTGACCCAGGCTTTATGTTTTAATGATTAGAAAGTGCATGAGAAGTGACTTCCATGGAACAGGTACACTGTCCTTTTCATTAAGGATTTGGGGAATCTGTTATTTCAGGAGAGCTGTATGCCTGATAGGGGCTTCCCAGATGGAGCTATTGGTAAAGAACCTGCCTGCCAATGCAGGAGACTCAGGAGACATGGGTTCTATCCCCGCATCAGGAAGATCCCCTGGAAAAGGGCATGGCAACTCACTCCAGTATTCTTGCCTGGAAAATTCCATGACAGAGAAGCCTGGCAAGCTATAGTCCATAGGATCGCAAAGAGTTGGACACAACTGAAGCAACTTAGCATGCGTGATGCATGCCTGATAGAGCCGCTCATTTCTGTACATACTTACACAACAAACTGTAATGACTCATTACCAACATCCACTACCTAAGTTACTGTTTTGCAACTTGTTTTCCACTTTTCCCTCCTTTTAAAACTGAACTTAAGTTTAAACATAATTCTGTGTACATAGAATTATGGTAAATGAATTTTAATAGCAAGAATTTAAAATTAAAAAAAAGAAAAACCCACAGTTACACTTGGATGATTGCCTCCTGGTTTTCCCATGAAAGCTCAAATGGATATTTAAAGTGTATTTTTTTAATAGAGGTAGAAAAAACCTGTTTTAGTTCTCATAACTTTAATAATTTTTAAGCAAGGTACAGTACTATGCGATTGTGATTTCTATTAAGATATATAAATATATATTTACATATTTATAAGATATACAAATAAATATAAAAATTGATATATTTAAATGGGCTTCACATAAGGTGGTTTCAGCTCTTATTTAATTATACTGCCAGATAAACAGGGCTTCCCTGGTGGCTCAGATGGTAAAGAATCTGCCTGGAATGTGGGAGACCCACATTAAATCCTGGGTCGGGAAGATCCCCTGGAGAAGGAAATGGCAACCCACTCCAGAATTGTTGCCTGGAAAATTCCATGGACAGAGGAGCCTGTCAGGCTACAGTCCATGGGGTCACAAAGAGTTGGATACGACTGAGTGATGAACACGTCACTTCAATTTCAAATGCAGTGTTTAACTTTCACTTTCAGGTATATATATATACATGCGCACACACACACATTTGGTCTGTCCGTTTCTGGTACACAGCTCCTAAAACCCTTGAAATTTCCTAAGTGATGAAAGAGATAAAGGTGAAATAGGTATCTTTTGTTATTCATATAATAAGTCTCTTTCAGTCACACCTGACTTTATATTAATGAAGTGACTCTTAGAAAGCCCCTAGGTCATTTAAGGCTGGGAAGTGATTGCAAGGATAATCAATCTGATTAATTAGAAACTTGGAGATTTTAGTTCCCCTTACCTCCCAGGAGGGGAAAGCGGCTGGTGGTTGAGTTGATCACCAATGGCCAATGATTTAATCCACTACGCCTACGCAATGAAGCCTCCAAAAAAATCCCAGGAGACGTTTAGAGAGCTTCCAAGTTGGTGCACCTGGAGGTAATCTAGTAAGTAAGCTGTTTTCCTGTGTACTGAGAGCCACTTAGCAAATTAATTGAACCCAAAGGAGTGGTGGAAAAACGATTTATAGCCTCTGGTCAGAAGCCCAGGTAACAGCCTGGATTTGAAATTGGCAGTTGAAGGGTGCGAGTGCAGGTATACAGAACTGAACACTTAACCTGTGGGAGCTCCAAGAAGACAGTGTCAACACTGAGTTAAACTGTAGGACATCCAGCTCACGTTTCAGGCTTGGCTGGTGTGGGAAAAACTAGCACCCATGTGGGAACCAGAATATACAAGTGTCAGCATCACATGCAGTGAGTGTAAAGGAAAACAAAGGAGTTTTGATTTGACTTTGATTCTGCACAGCATTTGAAAGTCAGGCATTGGCTTCCTTTAAAAGCTAAGGTAACCAACCACACAGTCTTATTCTCTGTCACACCATATATCAACATTTCAAAATGGTAAGAATGCTTCTAAAATCTACATGACTATGAATTATTTCTATTAAAAATCACACAGATTCAGAAAACAAATACAACAGAAGGCAACAACAGTTTCTCCAACAGCCTCTTATGATCTCAGCCAAGCTTCCAATCTGCTTTTCACTATGACTCCTGCAAAGAAGTCCACCAATACATTTATAACTTTTGCAAATTAAGTTAGAAGTACTTGTTCACCTCCATTCATCTCTGTGAATGACGGTGGAACTCTAAATTTAAATACAACTGCATTACTGTTCTCTGATTAGCGTAGAATAATTCTTGGATTCATGGCAATGCCAGGCTAAATGACACTGCAAAGAAACCCTTTGTTTTCAAACAAATCGGTGGTTGGCTTTAGATAATGCTATAAAGAATCTTATTCACGCAGTGTACCCTAGTCAAAATTGTAAAAGTTGAGAACAAAAATAACAACTTCCACCTCTATTAAAAGAAGAATCTATAGTTAAAGCTTTTTTTCTACATGAATAGAACTGTAAAATTTTAGAGGAAGATAGAACTTTGAGTAATTTAAAGTCAAGGAAAATGAAGTCATTCGCTAAGGATCATTTAATAAATTACTGGCAGATCAAACACTATAACCTAGGCACTGCAAATTCCCTAGTGTAGGCTATTAAATATTATAGAATGTTTTGGACAAGTTAATATCAGCCAACATTTATCAAGTGCCTACTTTGTGCCCTTAACTATGGCAAGCATTTTTACATCTATTATCTATTGCCTAAGTCAGCTAAAAAGATTTTAATAAAAGAATCACATCTACTTGTTTGGACATTCAGTGTTGCCAAAACAGAGCATGCTACAGGAACTAAATGGAAAGAGGTAATTCAATTATTGCAATAACTACACTACAGAAGAGGCTGTGTTCCAACAATACACTTAACTCTCAGGAATTTCCGTCCCAGAGGCATACACAGATTTAGAAAGCCTAGGAGTGCATTTCTGGGTACTGGCCTCTCCGCCGAGGACTGATAAAGATTTCAGTACTTCCTCCTCTTCCTTCTTCTACTTCTGTACATTTTCCACTATCACATTCTTTTTTGATTCTTCTGTAGTTGTCTGTTCTTTGACCTATGCTTTCTCCTAAGTGCTGTTCCCCACCACCGAAGAAGGAAGAAAGTAATAACAACTAGAGCAGAAATCAATGAAATACAGAATAGAAAAACAACAGAGAAAATCAGTGGAACAAAAAGTTAGTTCTTCAAAATAATTTTAACAAAATTGGAAAAACTTTACCTAGACTGATCAAGAATAAAAAAAAGAAGACTACTCTAATACTCTGGCCACCTGATGTGAAGAAGTAACTCATTTGAAAAGATCCTGATACTGGGAAAGATTGAAGGCAGGAGAAGGGGATGACAGAGGATGAGATGGCTGGATGGCATCACTGACTCAACGGACATGAGTTTGAGCAAACTCCAGGAGTTGGCGATGGACAGGGAGGCCTGGCGTGCTGCAGTTCATGCAGTCACAAAGAATCAGACACTACTGAGCATCTAAACTGAACTGAGATAAGGAATGAAATACGGAACATTACTTCCAACTTCACAGAAATAAGAATTTTAAAAGAATATTATTAACAATTGTATATGACAAATTATCTGGTAGATAACCAGATGAACATATTCATTGGAAGAAAAAAGCTATGAAGCTAAGTCAAGAAGAAATAGTACTTATCTGAATATATACATAACAAGTAAAGAAACTGAACTAGTAATTAAAAAAAAAAAGAAAAAGTGCCACAAAGAAAGGGCCAAGTCCAGATGGCTTCACTGGTGACTTCTACCAAATATTTCAAGAAGAATTAATACCAATCCTTCACAAAATCTCCCACCACCCATAGAAAAGAAAAGAAAGGAACTCATCAAGGAGGCCAGTATTATCTTGATACCAATCCCCAATGAAGATATCACACACACACACACAAAAGAAAGTTATAGATCAATATAGGTGCAAAAATCCTCAACAAAATACCAGCAAACCAAATCCAGGAACATATGAAAAGGATTATATAGCATGACCAAATATGATTTATCCCAGGTATTCAAAGTTGGTTTATCATCTGAAAACCAATCAATGTAATATACTGTATTAACACAATAAAGGACAAAAACCACACAGTCATCTCAATGGATGCAGAAAAGGCATTTGACAAAATTTAACACTCTTTAATTATAAACACATAATAAACTTCGAGTAGAATAGAATTTCCTCAAGCTAATAAGAGGTGTCTACAAATAAACCACAGCTAACATTACATGTAATGGTGAAAGACTAAATGCTCTTCCCCTGAGACTAGGAATGAGACAATGCTTCTCTTTAACACTGAAGGTTCTAGCCACAGCAACCAAGCAAGAAAAAAAATTACAAAAAGAAAAAAATTATAAAATTTTGATTAAAAGATTGATAAGGAAGAAGCAAAACTATCTCTAAGAGCAGATGATAAGATCTTATATACAGTTGTCTCTTAGTACCCATAGGGGATTGGTTCCAGGAGGCCCTGCAGATACCAAATTGGACCCAGAGGCCTTATATAAAACAGTACATCAATACAGTCCACCTTCGGTATCTGGGGATGCAAAACTCCCAGATACTGAAGACTGACTGTATAAAAAATCCTAATCAACTCTCCAAAAAACTAGTCAAACTAATAAATAAGTTCACCAAGGGTGAATACTAGTATGTGTAAAATAGATAGCTAGTGGGATGCTGCTATATAAGAGATGTTTACCAACAGATTCACAGACGATGACAAAGAATACCAAGAATACCTGAAACACCCTCCTGAGTCTCCTCTGATTGTTGAGGAATAGAATAGCAGAGCTGGTGGCAACCTGAGAAATAGAGGCAATTGGTTGTAAGATAATAGACAGTTTAGAGGTAGGGACAGCAGACAGGGATGGCCAAGTGACAATCGATCCAATCAATGGCATGGACGATCCTGGGGTAACAATTACCCACAGCACAGACAAGAACATTACTACCCCCATTAATATGGACACTATGGTTACAACCAAAGGCCTCCCTATGGCTACTACTGATAGAAGCGTCACCAACTTTTAGTAAAATTATTTACTCTGCTAACATGACAAAAGTTTATGTTGTATTTTCTGTTGGTCACAGTTTTACATACGATTGTAAAAAATGAATTTTTTTTTGGAACTTGGGACTTCTAAAAAATTAGATCTTACTGGAGAGACATGATGGTTGCTGGGAATAAATACTCACCTAAAAAGGTTGTGGGTTAAATTGCTTGACTTCTACCTCAGATTCATCTTTGTTTCATGACTTAATAGTGCTTTGAATGTTGTATTTTTTTTCCTTGTTAGATCTTCAGGAGTTGCCTTTATTTTACACGGAAATAAAAATTTTATGTAGAAAATGCTTGCTTTTAATTTGTAAGATAAGGAAATATCCCTACACTCGGATGTGCTCATTCCTAAAATTTTACACAGGGAGTACAACCAGCTCCTAAATGCACCACTATGCCTACTTATGATGTACTGTACACTGTGGTAATTGAAAGGTAAAAGAACCATAGTATACTTCATTTGGCTTTTGTTGTTATGTGAATGTGGTACGTGGTAATTATAGGTATGAGTCATCTTCACAATCATATTGGTGTCTTTTTAGAGGGATATCGAAAATAAAGCTGTAAAATCAGGAAGGAATCAATCTCAGTTTCAGGGTCTTAATCTAGTGGTGGGTGAGATTAAGGCACACAGTCGTTTTCCACAAACTCAAAGGCTTTTGGTAACATAAACATTACACGTTATGCAAAAGTTTAACTCTGTAATGTTCCCTTCCTTCTCAGTCACATGCAAATAATGATGTGTTTTGACTCTATTTACTTTTATGGCATTTAATATGGGTTGAATTTTCAATGTTATTTCACCTCCAGATGTACACCTTTGCTGCCTCCTCTTCTGTAAATACAGTGATGCTGTAACTTCCTTTCATAATGAGCACCATATTTCCCACCATTTTTAAAAACTGGCCATTATAATGGTTTTATTCAAATAAAATACTTGTGAGTATTTTCCCTCCAAAAAAAATAAAATAAAAAGTAAAACTTATGGGTACAATTAAAAAAGAAACAGTCTTATAGACACAGAGAACAAACTATCAGTTACCAGTGAGAGAACAGTGGAAGAAGAGGAAAGATAGGATTAAGGAATTCAGAGATACAAACTACTAAGTATAAAACAAATAAGATATAGGATGTAATGTACAGCCCAGATAATATAACTAATATTTTATAATAACTTTAAACGGAGTATAGTTTAGAAAAGTATTGAATTGTACACCTGAAACTAATATAACATTGTAAATCAACTATACCTCAAAAAATAAAAGTTTTAAAAGATGGGTAGAATAAAATTGAAAGTACAGAAATAAACCTTTATAATTATGGTCATTTGATTTTCGAATGAATGCCAATACAGGACAACTGAATAGCCACATGCAAATGAATAAAGCTGAACCCCCTACCTCACATCATAACCGAAAGGCAACTTGAAACAGATCAAAAACCTAAAACAGTTCTTAGAAGAACTAAACAGTTCTTAGAAGAAAACACAGTAGTAAATCTCTGTGACTTTGGGCTAGGCAATAATTTCTTAGATGAATAACTTGGCATCAAAAGCACAAGTGGCAGAAGAGAAAATTAACTGAACTTCATCAAAAGTAAGAACTAAAACAGTTCTTAGAAGAAAACACAGTAGTAAATCTCTGTGACTTTGGGCTAGGCAATAATTTCTTAGATGAATAACTTGGCATCAAAAGCACAAGTGGCAGAAGAGAAAATTAACTGAACTTCATCAAAATCAAAAATTTTAGCGCTTCAAGGGAAAACCATCAGGAAAGTAAAAGAGAAAATCCACAGAAATAGGAGAAATATTTGTAAATCATATAATCTGTGCATCCAAAATACATAGAGAACTCTTACAATTCAGCAAAAAAGACAAATAACCCTATTAAAAACTGGACAAAGGAACTGAATAGACATTTCTCTGAAGAAGGTTACAAATGGTCAACAAGCGCATAAATGATGCTCAATATCATTAGCCATAAAGAAAATGAAAACCAAAACCTCAGTGACATACTACTTCAAACCTACTAAAATGACGAAAGTCCAAAAAGGACAGATAATTAATGTTGGTGAGGATGTGGAGAAATTTGAACGCTCAAACCTTGCTGGTGGGACTGGAAAACAGTGCAGACACTGGAAAACAGTTTGGCAATTCCTCAGAAAGTTAAACTGAGTTTTACACATGACCCAGCAATTCTGCTGCAAGGTATACACCCAAAAATGAAAATACATGTTCATACAAAAGCCTGCACATGAATATGCACAGCAGCCTTATTAATAATCATCAAAAAGTGGAAAACAATCCAACCACTAATATATAAATGAATAGGCAAAACATGATATACTGAAAAACTGAAATATTTTTCAGCAATAAAATAAATGAAGTATTATATGCTACAATGTGGATGGACCTCAAAAACATTATGCTAAGTAAAACAAACCAGTCGCAGGAGACCACATATTGTAAGATTCCACTTTTTTTCTGGCCACTCCAAGCAACTTTCTAAGCACTCCCTAGTTCCCTAAATCAGGGTCTGAACCCGAGCCACGTCAGTGAAAGCACTAAGTCTTAATCACTGGACCACCAGCAAATTCCTATAAGATTTCACTTTTTACGAAATATCCAGAATAGGCAAACACACCTACCGAAAGGGCTTCTCTGGTGGCTCAGATGGTAAAGAATCCGCCTGCAATGAGGGAGACCTGGATTTGATCCCTAAGTCGGGAAGATCCCCTGGAGGAGGGCCAGGCAACCCACTCCAGTATTCTTGCCTGGAGAATCCCCAGGGACAGAGGAGCCTGGAGGGCCACAGTCCATGGGGTTGCAAAGAGTCGGATATGACTTAGCCATTAAGCACATACCTACGAAAGTAAACTGATCATTGCCAGAGGCGGAGCACGGAGGGCGCAGCGGTGGGGAGTGGGGGAAGTTTGGCAGGGAATGAGGATGAGAGACTGCTAATGAGTCCAGGGTTTTGGTGGGGATAATGAAAACGTTCGGGAATTAGATAGTGAGGATGCCTGCACAGCTCTGTGACTAAAGCACCGAATTGTACACTTTAAAGTGATTAATTTGATGGCATATCAATTTAGTCTCAATAAAGCTGCTTTTCTCTTTAAAATATTAAATGTAAGAGAATATGCTATGGGTTTATTCTGTCTTCTCCATTCACCTCTGTGACATTTTAAACTTTTCTAGTCATGTGAATTTCCTCAGTGTCTTTCTCACCATTTGTTCAAAACATAAGTATATTTTATTAGATAATAGAATCATAAAATGTTCTTTCATTCCTACTTGTTTAACAGGAGCTCATCCTTTAAAGAATACTTTCTGGCAAGACACAATATTTTCGCGTTAGCTAATACCCAACAAGAATCAGCAAAATGGTAGATGGTATCTGCGGATGGCTCTCTTTCCAAGGATTAATATAAATGGGGCTGGCTATTGCCAATACAGGATTTTAGAATATGGCAACAGCATTTGTTAGAGTTGGTAAAGTTCACTGGATATTGGCTGCTAACAGTAGGAACTTGACAGCTCTACAGATAACAAATAAGACATTCAAATTCTGTAGGTTCAGAATTTAACATATTCAGGAATTAAATTTAGGATTTTAGCTCCTTTCTATTAGGGAAGTAATATATTTAAAACACTTTCAGTCAGCTTATTTCCTGAGGTCTGGCAGCAGTTTCTAGATGAAAAATGAATACCATCTCAGAACCATACAGTAAAAATGAAAGGCCAGTTTTCAAAACTCATTTAACCATAGCCTCATCAGTAGATTGTAATCAGAGTTACCTAGAAATCAATTCTGCCTGTTCTCTCTGATGAGGGTCTTTGAAAGGAGTTAGCCTTTACCCCATCCACTCCAGTGTTCTTGCCTGGAGAATCCCAGGGATGGGGGAGCCTGGTGGGCTGCCGTCTATGGGGTCGCACAGAGTCGGACATGACTGAAGCGACTTAGCAGCAGCAGCAGCAGCAGCCTTTACCCCCTTCTCAAAGCAAAGGGGACCCCCTGGTAAAGCTAAGTAGACCAGACCAGCTTCAGATCAGCGCTGCCCCGTGACGGCCACACAAGGCCACCTTCAAGGCCTCACTAAACCCCAATTTGCTGTTGTTGTTTAGTTGTTAAGTTGTAGTCATGTCTGACTCTTTGTGATCCCATGGACTGTAGCCCACCAGGCTCCTCTGTCCATGGGATTTCCCAGGCAAGAATACTGGAGTGGGTTGCCATTGCCTTCTCCAGCGGATCTTCCTGACCCAGGAATCGAACCTAGGTCTCCTGCATTGACAGGCGAATTCTTTACTGCTGAGCCACCAGGGAAGCCCAGATCCTAATTTGCTCATCTACAAATGAAACCTCCACCTATCCCACAGAGTTATTATGAGTATTTAATGCAATAATATCTCTAAAGCACCCAGCACATGGTAGGTACAAAATAAAAACTAGTTTTTTTTATTATCCAAAGGGTAAACTACATATGACAAATGACAAAAACTACAAAAATCATGATGAACGAAACTCCTGGGTTTAGCATACACTGAAAAGAGCAGAATTATCTGAATACTAAAAATAAACAAATCTTTTTTTCTAAAAGACCAAATTCATATAATTTTAAGTAGGGGAAATATAACCATGATGATCGGATACAAGATATCGAAGCGGAGGCAGTCAGGAATTAACTAACTGTGCACTAATTATATTGGCATTGTATAACAGTTTTATTAGGAAAAACTGAATATCCAGTTTGTAGGATGCTTAAGACAATTTCAGTTAAATGGTTCTTCGAAGAAGCCAACAATAACTCAAGATTTGGCCATAGTTGCAGTATTAGAATTTCCTATAGGAAGACTTCATAATGAATTTAGTCACAGGCCTTGAGTGCTCCTGAAAGGGAACAAAGCCAGGGCCAGATGCCTGCAAAATACTACTAATCCTTTGAGACTCATCTGTAAGTGCATTCTTAAAAAATTTTTACTAAAGACATATGGAAAAGGGACAACAGAAATATACATATATATTTGAAGTCAGGGAACTCACAGACATAATTTTTTTTATTATTTTTTAAAGTGGGTTATATATTCACCTGGTTAAAACACCTCAAGAAAATACAAAAGAGACTCAGTGAAAAGTTTGCTTCCCGCCCCTTTCCCTACCCACCTAGTTCTCATCACCCAATCTCCAAAATAGATAAACACTGTTAATTTCTTATGCATCCTTCTTTACCCTTAGATGAAGCAAAAATACATTATTTTTCTATACAGAAAGACAAAGCAATTTATATACATATCATTCTGCATCTCAAAGGCAAAATTTTAAATCCTAAAATGTTCCAATGAAAGTGTGAAAATAAAAAATGGAAACCTCATTTAAAATGGTCAGAAGCAAAAGTAAACATCAAACTAAAGAGTTTGTGCACAAGGCAGGAAATTATCAACAAAATGAAAAGCCTGCCTCCTGAATAGGAGGAAATATTTACAAATGACATATCTGATAAGGGGTTAATATCCAAAATATACAAAGAACTCATACAACTCGACATCAGAAAAAAGGAAAACAAAACATATAACCCAATTTTAAAATAGGCAGAGGACCTAAACAGACACTTCTCTAAAGACAACATAGAGATGGCCAACAGACACATGAAAGATATTCAGCTTCACTAATCATCAGGGAAACACAAATCAAAACTGCAGTGCCGTATCACTTATGCCTATTAGAATGGCTATCATCAAAAAGACAACAAATAACAAATGTTGGTTAAGAATGTAAAGAAAAAGGAACCCTCATGCACTGTTGATAGGAATATAAATTGGTACAGCCACCGTGGAGAACAGTAGGGAAGTTCCTCAAAAATTTAAAAAACAGAGCTAGCATATAATCCAATGATTCTACTCCTGTGTATTTTCCCAAAGAAAACAGAAACAGCCCCATGTTCATCACAGCATTATTGACAATAGCCAAGATATGAAAGCAATCTAAGGCTCCATCGATAAATAAATGGATAAAGAAGATGTGGCAATACATAATGGAATATTCAGTTCAGTTCAGTCACTCAGTTGTGTCTGACTCTTTGTGACCCCAAATGGAATATTACTCAGTCACAAAAAATGAAACACTGCCATTTCCACAACACGGATGGCCCCAGAGGGTATTAGCTTAAGTGAAATAAGTCAGACAGAAAGTAATACCATATGATTTCACTTTTATATGTAGAATCTAAAAAGCAAAACAAATGAACAAACATAACAAAACAAAAACAGACTCACAAATACAGAGAAGAAACTGGTGGTTCCCAAAGGGGAGGAGGGTGAGGGGATGTGTGACATAGCTGAGGAACAGTAAAAGGGACAGACTTCCAGCTATAAAATAAGTCATGAGAATGTAACGTACAGAATAGGGGATACAGCCAATAATGCTATAATAACTTTGTATGGTGACAGATGGTAACTAGACTTACCATGGTGACCATTTTACATTGTATAAAAATGTAGAATCACTAGGTTATATACCTGAATCTAATATAAAATTGTAAGTCAATTATATTTCAATTAAAATTTTTAATAGGGAAAAAAATATTTTTAAAAAATAATAAAATTTTAAAATAAGATAAACTACAGTCAGGAAGCCCTGAAGCGGGGGCTTTCACAAATTACCCTGGTGGTGGCTGCTTGCAGACCTCAACAGGATGCTTACTTCATATACCCCTGCAGGAGGAAGGAAGTTTTCTCCTTGCTCAGCATCAGCCCAACCAATGAGAAGTCAACAACTAAACCAATAAGGGGCTGCCATAACCCTGATTTCTCTCTCCTCCAAAGGACTTCTATTCAAAAACAGTCCCTCTCAACTTCTCTTCCTTTTCTGTAGAAAAGACCTCTCCTTTCCTTTGTTCTTTGGACTCACCTACAGTTCACTATAGTTTGCACGTCCTGAACTATAAAGTGTGTCAGCAGCTCACTCTTGTCTGACTCTTTGCAACCCCATGGACTATATATAGCCCACCAGGCTCCTCTGTCCATGGGATTTCCCGGTAAGAATACTGGAGTAGGTAGACATTCTCTTTTCCAGGGGATCTTCCCAACCCAAGGATCAAACCCAGGTCTCCTGAACTATAATTCCTCTGCTATGCCTGAGTGAATTTGATTTTGCTGGCTAAGTCGCCTACCTCTTTGTTTTAAAGACTGATTAAAGCAACAAATAAATTCAATGGGACAGGGGCTTCTGTTCACACCTGAGTGGACTTTTAAAAGGAGGAACAGAAATAAATGATGGTAATGTTAGTAGGAATTAGAAATAAAGGAAATCTATGTCAGACATGGGGGTTCCCTGGTGGCTCAGATGGTAAAGAATCTGCCTGAAATGTAGGAGACCTGGGTTCAATCCTTTGGTTGGGAAGATCCCCTGGAGGAGGGCATGGCAACCCACTCAACTGGATACTACTGGATACTGAATACTTTCTTTCTTGGAGAATTCCCATGGACGGAGGAGCCTTGGCGGGCTACAGTCCATGGGGTTGCAAAGAGTCGGACACAACTGAGCGACTAAGCACAGCACAGCATAGCATACGGCAGACACAAAAATCAAGGAAGGGGACATAGTCTCATAAATCTCTGAAAAATCCTTTGCAGCCAAACACTGGAGCACCTTATCTTTCATTACTTAAAAAGATCATTTCCCAACAAACAAAAACTAAACCAAAAATTCATGAGAAGAGAGAGTAGGGGGTAAAAGCAGATGAATTAGAAAGAAAAAGAAAAGTACTGATGTTGAAATGGACTAAAATGTAAACTATGAACAAATATGTACACTTAGAAATATAAAACTAAGAACCATATTTTTAAATTACAGTAAAGTCTTAACTTCTGACTGTTTATTAACAGTGGTCCAGGTTCAAATAAGCAAATAAAACAGTGCTTTCATGTTTAAGCCATCATCAATTTTACCACCAGGCTGTCTGGAAGCTGGATAAAAACATCTTTTTAAAACCTTTTTCATTCCTGCTTATGAAAAAATAGGCCTTAATTCTCAGTGCAGCCTAAATAGCTATTGCCTTGGTCCTGAGCTCCTTATAATATTTGGCTCAGGTCCTGTTATAAGTGAGCTGAAGTCGCTGTGAAGTCAGGTACCTGGGCTTAATCACCCACAGGTATCTCTTGAGAGAGCATCCAGCACCACTTCTCTAACTCCCAAGAATGGAAGGCTGATCTACATGTGCTTCTCACCAGTGCATTTCTCTGGTGATGAAAGGCTGGAAGAAAAGGGTTTGGAATCCTGACACAGCACTTCTCAAAGACTGCTAACCTTCGGTCTAAGAGTTGGTGATGGACAGAGAAGCCTGGCATGCTGCAGTCCATGGGGTTGCAAAGAGTTGGACACGACTGAACTGAACTGAACTTTCTTCGTCTTCTACTTAAAGACAAAGAGGTTGCTTTTAAACCAGATAACTAAACTTAACCCAAACGAACTTTTTGGCCTACCCAATATTTTCTAAAGGGAACAGTGGTCTTATCTAGAAGTGAGCTTTTAAGACCAAAACACTCTCTACTCAATCTATAACATGGTTAACATCTTCAAGGGGGGGAAAAAAAAATATAGCACAAAATAATGCTACCGCCATGACATAAATCAAAAAAAATTATAAATAGCTTTAAATTTTATCATACATGCCAATGCTTAAGGAACAGACAGCTTATTTAGAGACGAAGAGGTGGGTGGAGACTTCTGTGGAAATTTTGGAAGGAATTACTGGGTATTCTCAAACACTAGTTCTTTATAATATCTACCTTTCCTCCCAAACTAAAAGTTTTCCTTTTCCTTATTAAAGGCTTGTTCTTAACAGCATTGCCATGATTAGTATCTTTTTTGCTCAAGACCAAAATAAAGAGGGAGGAATGGAGAAAGGACAGAGAGAAATATTCTTAAAGCAAAAACAGGAAGAAGAGAATAAAGAGAACAAGGTTAAAAGAGGGACTAAACTCTCAGAAAGGGGGGGGAAGCCACAGAAGGATACAGGAGGAACGTGTGGGTCACAGCTTGTGTAGGAGAAAAAGAGGGTGGAGAGATTAGCTCAGACAGACACTGTCTGGAAAAGCTGGTGGGGTTAGTAACGAGAGAGTTGTATGCATGAAAGTATTCTAAAACTGTTACTAACTCTGAGACAGACTATAAGACGAGGCTCACAAGAAACTTCAAGGTCACCTATTTCTACCATTGGAGGGAACTCTGTTAAACCAATTACTCTATACAATGTACTTATCATTAGGAAACTATTTCAAAACATCTGAAGTTCAACTGTTCTAATCTTCAACTGAATTCAACACTTTTCCCTTGGTTCAGGTCCATTATTTCTGCTTTTCCTTTTATGATCATAATTGATGGTATATGAATATTCTATCATTTCTCTTCTTAAATATATTGTATTTTAGATTTGCACAGAACACAAATGTTGACTCACCTCCATCAACAGGATACACGCTTTATGCTGATTTGGATGTATATTTCAGTCCATCTGACACCCTCACCTCATCCCCTTTATGAGCACTAGTATAAATTTCCAGTAGTGTTATTCAGGTTTGGGGAATGGCAGGTGGCCAGGAAATACAGTAAAATAACTGGCTCCAAAGTGCCTGGAATCTCTGACGTTGGCTGACTAAACAAACATGATTCTCTAAGCAACAAAATAGCCCTGCATAAGGGAAATTTTTAATGGCATTGGAAATATGGATATGCACATACATATGAAAGTTTACAAAATATACTCTAAAATGCTAACAGTGATTGAGTGGTAGGTTTACTGATGATTCTTATTTCCTCTTTTTCTTCTTTTTTCTTAAAAATGTATTACTTTGGTGATTTAATATTTTTTAAAAGATACAAAAGAGGGAACATATAGATAAGAGAAATAGAAAACAGATAAATCACAAAGTGTAATATTATGCAGCTGTCAGAACCTATGATGCAGACATATAGATGTCCACGATAAGGTGTTAAATAAGAAATAAAAGGACAAACTGTACGGAATAAGTCCCATTTTTAAAAAAACTCTCTATATATTTACAGACATACATACTTATATAAGCATGGGGTCAAAACTAGAAGAAAATAAACACCCAGCAGTGGTTACCTTCGTCAGTAATATTAGAGTGAAGAGGACTTATTTTTTTACTTCACACGCTTCTCAACTGCTTATATTTAAGGGCATACATTTTTAATTAAAAAGAATATGTAGAAAATATGAGACAAACTAAAATAAAAATGAGAAAAAAAGACGACATACAGTGTTTTCTTGGGAAACTAAGAAATTAAGAAGATGATTTCTACATTCCATTTTAGCTGACCATATACAACTGAGCAACTCACACACACACATGTGTAATATACATGTGCATTAGATTCTATAGTCTATATACTGGTCCTTATGCACATTTGTCTGCATTAGTGGATGCTGAGTTGGAAATCAGATTATTTTATCTTCGACCTATATTTATTTTAAAAAGCAAGGAGGTCAATAACTAGAATAATAAAGTTCCTTCTCATTTTTCAACTCAAGGAAGCAGTCAGTCAAGTCCTTAGTGAAGCCACTGGACTGAGGACTTTTCGTCCAGCAGCCAGTAGATTGGCTAGTCCACTAGTGAGTTCGATTGTGCATGTGGATATATTAGATGTGTTACTCGCTCTGTCGTGTCAACCCCATGGACTGTAGCCTACCAGGCTCCTCTGTCCATGGGATTTCCCAGGCAAGAATACTAGAGTGGGTTGTCATTTCCTTGAGAGGATCTTCCTGACCCAGGGAGGGAACCCAGGTCTCCCGAAATGCAGGCAGATTCTTTACCGTCTGAGCCACCAGGGAAGCCCACTTTCCATCTTACATATTATCCATGGAATTCTCTAGGCCAGAATACTGGAGTGGGTAGCCTTTCCTTTCTCCAGGGGATCTTACCAACCCAGGGACTGAACCCAGGCCTCCCCCATTGCAGGCTGATTCTTTATCAGCTAAGCCACAAGAGAAGCCCAAGAATACTGGAGTGGGTAGCCTATCCCCTCTCGAGCAGATCGTCCAGACCCAGGAATCCAACCGGGGTCTCCTGCATTGCAGGCAGATTCTTTTCCAACTGAACTATCAGGGAAGCCTGCACAATTTGCCTTACATAATCACCCTCCTTTCACTCACCCTCATTGCCCATCCATTGCCCATAATAGAAGAAACTGTGGCTACAAGGATTGTTGGGACCTGTCAGACACAGGAAAGGCCCTGAGAAATTGGTCAAGGGCGAGAAGATTTTACCCTGCCTAGTTCTCTTTGAAAACTCTCTGGCTCAACTTCAGACAGGCTATAACATTTTACTTCTTGAGACTCTGAAACAGCCTCCAACATCGGATTTCCATGTTGTCTTCTTCAGCAATGATAACTCAGAGTTAGTACAGAGTTGAAATTTCTTTGACATGAACTACCAGATGTGAATAGTACTATCTTTCTCCATTAAATTTTTTCAAAAGTGAAATGAGATCAAAGACTCCACCATAAAGAATGCAATAGGTAAAGGAAAACAGAGACACAGAGTCCCTTAACATAATGTGGGGGCTGTTTCTGTCAGGAATAACATGTTACATAATTTGAGTTTCATGAATCAGCAGTTTTAGCCTGTAATTACAGGGATTTTTCAAAAAGGGAAGAAAAAAAAATCCCTGAGGATTGGAAAAGGTAAAGTAGTTTTTGAAACGAGGCAGGTTTCAAAAGTATTTTATTCCACCCCCATACAAAAGAATGTTGACAGGCAGATGACTCAGTCTGGCTTCATTAAGGGTTTCTTAACACCTAAAATTCTTCATGGGAAAGCCCACCCCATCTCTCATTTTCCTCCATAGCCCTTCCCAGTTCCTCCCACCAGGTAATGGCCATATTTTCCTCTCTCATTGAAGGTTATCCATGTAGAGGAAACATACTTGAGGATACACAGAGTTACACTTGAAGGAGAAAAGTTGAGGATTTTTGTTTGTTTTTTGAAATACTACAGTAATTGTAATACTTCAAAAAACACAGCAGTGATGTCAAACACTTCAAAATAATTATAATACCTACGATCTCTGTGTTTGAACTTGCTCATAAACCCAGGTGGCTTAATTGAGTTCACTTACAATGAAAACCTACAGTGATTGGCAGTCCTTAAAAATGATCTTGAATGATTAGGAAGAGACAAGAAAGTTGTCAACACAACCATGAGACCCATGTGTCCAATGGCAACTCCAATTCAGAGGTGGGGAAAGTAGGATGCTTGAAAAAGGGAAAAACCAACTTATTTGCTTTTTCAAACACCAGACATGATCAGTTCCAAGAAATGAGTTCAAAGGGCTTTCCAGCTCATCCCTTTTGTAGAAATTATGTGGTAGCAGATACTATTTGACCTGGCAATCCCTTAGTCACAACTCAACTATGGTGTGACAACTCAACACATAATGTTTTGAAATACAGCAAGAAGTCTGAAGTCATTGGGAGTCATTCATTCCACAAATGTTTATTACAGGCTGGCACGTGCCAGGCACTGTCCATACACCTGCTCTCCATTCAAGCTCTGCCTCTTACCAGCTCTGCTATCCAAGCTAAAGCACTTTCATATTTCTATGCCTCAGTTTCCTCATCTGTAAAAACAGGAATGAAAACTGGCTATCCACCTCATGAGGTCCCTCTGAAGAACAAATAAGTATAGGCGGAAGCACTCTGTAACCCATGGAAGTGTTGGTTGCCATTTGGCTGAACTGAACTCATGAGTGTCTATGCGCCATAAAATTATATCAGAAGAAAGTGAGCCTTCTTGCTTCCAGGAGACACTTCATAATCTTATTTAATAAGGCTCAGAGTGTCATTTCATCATCTCCCTGGAAATTTAAATATATGAAACAGAGAAAGCTGGTATGACGTGCAGATTTTGACATTAGATTCATAATCACTGTAATGACAAGAACCATACTTATTCCAGTCACCATTCTGGGTTTCCATCTGGCCATCAGGCTAAGGCACCATTTGAAGAGGGTGCTTAACTCTGGAAAATATTCTCTCAATATATCTACAAATTACAAAATGATTACCTAGAAGGTTGACCCATCAACTCAGTGTTACCTGAGTTTTACAGTTTACAGCAAATGGTAGTAAAATTACAAAGTGTTGTTTGTTATGCAGATGTGTTCAAACAAAAACGTTCTATTTTATAGTACATTTCAAGTTCAGTCTGACCCTCAAATCTAAGCTAGTCACATTTGTGTGTAAATATTAGTCACTCAATTGTGCTTGATTCTTTGTGACCCCATGGACTATAGCCTGCCAGGCTCCTCTGTCCATGGAATCCTCCAGACAATAATACTGGAGTGGGTTTCCATTCCCTTCTCCAGGGGATCCTCCTGACCCAGGAATCAAACCTGGGTCTCCTGCATTGCAGGCGGGTTCTTTGCCATGTGAGCCATCAGGGAAACCCAAGCTACAGTCATACCAATTGTCATATATATTAGGAAGGAAACAGAATTAAGCTCAGTGCAGTGGCAGCTGAAGAAAGGGGAAGTTCTGGTCTCCTCAGAGTTAGTTAAGGATGGGCACTCTGTCCGCTGGGAAGGACCATGATATTGAAGATGCTAGCAATTTGACCAGAAATCTGTAAGAAGAGTTCTCACTCCCTTCACTCCAGACTCCCTTCCCCCAGGGGAGTAGATGGGTGATGGCTTGCTTTACTGGAGTGGAAGCCAAGCCAGCTAGAAGGCACACCCAGTCCTAAAATATGCCTGAAACTTCCTCTGTTTCTAAAAGCTCTTGCAATGACATTCAGGGAACTGAAGTATGCACAGCCTGGACACTGCTGGAACTGCTATAATTTAACATTTTGAGTTAATAATTTGAGTTAATATTTATAAAACACTTAGAACGAGCCTAACACATGTCAGAGCTACCTAAGTGTTTGATAAATAAAAAAGCACTTCCCAGATTGGCTGGGTGAATGATCAACCTACTGACAAAGCAGAGAATCAAAATACACAACGGTCTACTTGTTGTTTTTTTTTTAACCCTGATAAAGATTTAGAAACTGTCGTATTCTGCATCTCAAGTGTACCCTGTACAGCCTTGTGCAGAACTGAAACTCTAGTCGTGGTTCAGATATCACTACTAAATTAAATAACCTAAAAGTTTAAGTTTCAACGGATGAATTATCTTTTCTGTCTTTCCCGGTAACCACCACTAAAAATGACAAAATCTAAAAATCTCAAAGCATCTCTAGATGGCACATACCAGTGCTCAACTGGGAATCAACAGAGCCAAATGCACGTTAAAAGGGACAGAAAAGAGATCAAATCACAGAGAGCTTAAAGGACAGCCACGCATTAAGGTCTCAGACGGCAGGTTCGCTGACAACAGGTTAAGGATTTCGGTGCCCTCGCAGATCCTCACAGGTAACCTGCACCCACTTTCGACCTCAGGTGGGGGGGTCTCCCACTCTCCCGGGGTCTCCCACCCTCCCGGTTCCCGGCTCCGAAGCTGCATTCAGATTAACAACATCTGTCCCCGGGGACACCCCTCGGGCGTTTAGAAATCGGAAAGCAGAAACCGAATTCACCTCGAGGAAACAAAGACCACAAACTCTCAGAGCCGAGGGCTGGGCGAGGGAACGGCTTTTCCCACCCGACCAACGCGGAGGTTTCCGGGCTGAAAGACGGGGGCGCCGCCACGGGACCCGGGAAAGTCACGTTTGCTCCAGAAAGAGGCAGCCGAGGAGGCCCGGGTACCCTCGCCCCGGCCGGTCCCACCCGCCCGAGAGCCCGACTGCGGCCCGGCCGCTCGCCCACCCCGCGGGCCCAAGGTCCCCGCCGCCCCGCACCTACCCGGCTCCGCGGTGCTGCCTCCCCGCGCGGCGGTCGCGGAGCCGAGCGCTCTCGTGCTTCCTCCTTCCCGGCAGGGCCGCCGGGCGCTGGCGTTTCCTCCCAGACGCGTCACGGCGGCCGGCTCCTCCCGCACGGCGAAGCCGGGCGACCGGCAGCGCGCGGGGAAGGCGCCCGCTCCGCGCTGAGGGGCGGCCCGCCCCTCGGGCCGGAGCCGCGGGCTGGGCGATACCCCCAGCCGCGGAGACCCGCGCTCCGCCCGCTTCCCCGAGGACCCTCGCGAGAGTCCCCCGCCTCGCCCGGGGCGCCAAGTTCGGGGGACCCCGTGGTAACCCGCCTAGACTCCCCGGGGTTTTCTGCTGCTCCGCTTGTAGTGACTGCTGCCCTGGGGCCCCAGGAGCGCTGTGGGCCATCGTGCCCGGCCCGGCCGGGGATTCTAACCCTGGTGCGCGCAGAGGGCAGGACCGCCCGACCCCCGGGAAATGGCCGGGTGGGCATGTGTAGTGGTGTAATGCAGAAGTATCCAGATAATTTTAGGGGAACAGCTGTGCTTCATTTAGCATTATTTGCACAATTTTCTACTTTTTCATCAGCAGAATTTTAGCTTTTGTAAGATGGGAGAGCGCTTTCACAAAGTGGCAGATCCTGTGTACAGAGAAATTTCCTTTCCACAGCTATTTTTGGATCCCTCTCTCTCAATATATATGTATATATTGGGGAAATGGGCATAAAGTATAGTAGATATTAAAATCCAATACATACAAATCAACATATCGCCAGTGGTCCTTTGTATATTTTTTCTGTGGTCCACACAAAGCAATTCACACAATAAAGCACAGAGAAGCTAAAGAAGTTCCTCTAGTAACAAAATCAACAAGTGATCAGTGTGATCTCTTAATGAAAGCTATATTCACTGGACTGAAAAATTTCTCAGACAAAAGGAAGTTTTGTGACAATGAACTCCAAGTGAGATGATAGACAAATACCTGGCTATTACTATTCTTCAACTTTTTTTTCTTTTGTTTGAAAAACAAACATCTGGGAACCATTACCTTTTCAAGAGAAATTTGTCCTCCTACTGTGAAGAACACAACACACACACCCACACACACACCCATCTTGCACAAACATTTCAAGACAGGAAGGTTGGTGGGCAATGTTCAGCTGATAAGACCGGATATTTTGCATTTACAATCTGAGAGCTGCAATTTAACAGCTTGATTTCTCAGAACAGTAGAGGTCATAAATATATTCAAGAACTATTAAAGGACTTTTTCACTTAAAAGCGCACACTTTAAGGCTGATCACTTTGATTAATCATATTCACCTATAGATATAGATCATATCTCCATTTTCCTTTACATTTCTAATTTCCAAGTTTATACTGTAAAAGCTATTGAATTTTCAGCAATGTCTAGCTGATGTTTATGCCTTTATAAAAGGTTTTGTGTACATTCACGTAAGGACTTTTTTAAAAATATTTTTGTTTGACTCTGGGTTCCAATATTTTGTTTGCAAATATGATTCATTTCATGAGATAGGGCAAATATTTTGTTCATCTGTTATATTTATAATGTAGAAATTATGAACACAAGCTTTGGAATCAGACTCAGATTTAAGCTGTGGCTCTGCTACTCTCTACTTCAAATTCACCTCTCCGAACAATGATTTCATCAAAAACTTAAGGATGATAATAGTACTTTTTTCTCCTTAGTAAAACACATAATGCGTGTGTGTATGCTTAATTGTGTCCAACTCTGCAACTCCATGGACTGTAGCCCACCAGGCTCCTCTGTCCATGGGATTCTCCAGGCAAGAATACTGGAGTGGATTGCCATTTCCTTCTCCAGGGGATCCTCCCAACCCAGGGATGGAACTTCGATTCCTGCACTGGTGGGCGGATTCTTTATCAACAAGTCACCTGGGAAGCCCAAAACACATAGTAATAATGCTTATCTCATGAAATTGCTATCAGAATCAAATGAACCTAGTAGAATGGCTGGAACATATTATCAACTGACTGATGATTGTCTTTACATTATTATAGCTTTAACATAGATATAAAAATGCTAATGTTCATATTTCATTTGCACTACTATAAAGAATGGAGCTTCCCATGTAGCTCAGTTGGTAAAGAATCTGCCTGCAATGCAGGAGACCTGGGTTCGATTTCTAGGTCAGGAAGATCACCTGGAGAAGGAAATGGCAACCACTCCAGTATTTTTGTCTGGAGAATCCCATGGACAGAGGAGCCCGGCAGGCTACAGTCCATGGGGTTTCAAGAGTCAGACATGTCTTAACGACTAAACCACCACCACTATAAAGAATGGTCAATTTTTAGAGCTTTGAGATTTTTGTAGAAGTCCGAAAAGTAACAGGAAAAAAAAAAAAATCACAAGAGGAAGGGGATATATGTATGCCTCCAACCAGTCCATTCTGAAGATCAACCCTGGGATTTCTTTGGAAGGAATGATGCTAAAGCTGAAACTCCAGTACTTTGGCCACCTCATGCGAAGAGCTGACTCATTGGAAAAAACTCTGATGCTGGGAGGTATTGGGGGCAGGAGGAGAAGGGGACGACTGAGGATGAGATGGCTGGATGGCATCATGGACTCGATGGATGTGAGTCTGAGTGAACTCCGGGAGATGGTGATGAACAGGGAGGCCTGGCGTGCTCGATTCATGGGGTTGCAAAGAGTCGGACACGACTGAGCGACTGAACTGAACTGAACTGATAGCTAATTCACTTCCTTGTACAGCAGAAACTAACAACATTGTAAAGAAATTATACTCTAATAAATAAATAAAAATAGATTAAGGATCTCACGTTAAAGAAATATTGAGACATAGTTACGTTCAGAATTTTAGAAAATTGGACTGGCAATACTATAAACTACCGACCCAAACATGGAAAAAAAAAAAAAAAAAAACCTACCTAACCAGGGAATAGGAAGGAAGGCTTTGTCACTCAGTTGTGTCTAACTCTTTTTGACTTTTCCAGGCCAGAATACTGGAGTGGGTAGCCTTTCCCTTCCCCAGGGGATCTCTCCAACCCAGGGATGGAACCCAGGTCTACCACATTGCAGGAGGATTCTTTACCAGCTGAGCCACAAGGAAGGCCCAAGAATACTGGAGTGGGTAGCCTATCCCTTCTCCATGGGATCTTCCTGATCCAGGAATTGAACCGGGGTCTCCTCCAGATTCTTTACCAACTGAGCTATCAGGGAAGCCCAACCAGGGAATACAGTATTTCTTTTTAAATAATATATTCTGATAAGATGATTGGTTTTCATCCTCTTTTCAAAATGGAAAGCCTTTTCTCTAATACGGTGTCTGATATGGAACCATCATGACTTTTTATATCATAATAAAGTCCTGTGTTATTTATAATTCTTTTATTGTAACCATGGAAAAGTTGAGGAATATAACAATATAAGATTATCACTTCCCTTAGGCAAAAAAAATTTGATAAAATAGGCAGTCTTAGGACCTGAATGACTCTATTCATAAGTCAGCTGGAAATGGAAGTGAGGGCCAGTATTCATTAGAATATTTGTTTTATAGCAGGAAACTCACCAAGACTAGAGATGTAAAAAAATACTACCAACTACATGATTAGAAAAGGAAAGATGTTCTAGATGCATGTTATTTGTATAGTTTTTATATAAATTTTTTATAATTTTTCCTTTCTTCTACTACATACTCATCTACTTAAGTGGGTCAGACATCGTAAGTTGTTGCTATAGTTTCCAGCTATGTTTATCCGTTGATATACCAACCATCTCTGTGCTTGGCGTTCTAAGTCCCTCCCATCATGTTTGACCCTGTGTGACCCCATGGACTGTAGCTTGCTCGCTACTCTGTCCATAGGATTCTCCAGGCAAGAATACTGGAGTGCGTTTGCCATGCCCTCCTCCAGGGGATCTTCCTGACTCAGGGATCAAACCCACGTTTCTTTTGTCTCCTATATTGGCAGGTGGGTTCTTTGCCACTAAACCCACCTGGGAAGCCCCAAGCCAATCATAGTCTCCCACAGCTTCAGTAAAGAGAAAAACCATTTTTTTGAGAAAGTAATTTAAGGCATAGTCCTAGCCATGAATCGATTCAGAAAATAACTAACAAGAAAAGCCTGCTGTAAAAATAGGTAAGGATATGAGAATTAAAGTGACCAACTTACTGAATTTTCTGAGTAAAGTAATTTAATAAAACAGAAACAATGCAAATATGGAGAAGGCAATGGCAACCCACTCCAGTACTCTTGCCTAGAGAATCCCTTGGACAGAGGAGCCTGGTGGGCTGCTGTCTGTCCATGAGGTCTCACAGAGTCAGACACGACTGAAGCGACTTAGCAGCAGCAGCAGCAATGCAAGTATATTTACAAAAACTCCAATACTCACTGGAACTGAAACAGTAATTGGTTTATCGTGCCTTAGCACAAAGCGGAATTACCCTGTTTCCTTGAGCCCTTGTGGCTCAGCTGGTAAAGAATCTGCCCACAATGAAGGAGACCTGGGTTAGATCCCTGGGTGGGGAAGATCCCCTGGAGAAGGGAAAGGTTATCCACTCCACTATTCTGGTCTGGAGAATTCAGTCCATGGGGTGGCAAAGAGTCAGACACTTTTGATCTGGAAAATGGTTCAGAGCGTGCTCATTTTGTATGTTGCAGGTGGGAGTGGCTCAAAGCTCAAAGTCTTTCTTGGGTCAGATTAGCCATGTTCAAACTCAAAACTGAAATACCTGATATTCAGGCATGTTTTGTATTGGTAATAAAGAGAAAACTCTATTTTAAAACTATATGAGGGATAAATATAAAGCTTCCAGATCACAGAACTTTCTTACTTTCTGTATTAGACTCAAGAGAAAAACTACAGGGAAGTGTCAGATCAAACTCCCTAAACTGCTAGCATCAGCTTTTTGATTAAAACGTTGCTAGAAATTGCTTTAAATCCTGCTAAGACCATTCATTATCTGAAGTAAGACTATCTTCCCCTATTAAGGAAATCTCATTGCCTTTCCATCTAGTTGTGAGTATCAAGAACAAAATGTAAATTGCTTCCTTTTTCTTTCTTGACTTTTCTCTTGGTTTTTTTATGTCTCTGGTTTGGATAGTCTGTTATGTACAGTAAACCATGTCTGTTAATAGTTGACCATAACTTATTTATGTTAAGTCAGTCAGCAGTTCCTATGTTCCTCAGAGAATCATATAGGCTTTTGAGCTCCAACCTACTAGGTGAACTTTGAAGATAATAATTATTTTAGTTACTTATCAGTATGGAATAATAGCTTTTCTTAAACACCATTCATTTGGTGACTCAGTTACTTACTGTCAATTATGTGTGATTAATGACTGAACCCATTTCAGATGGCAAAGGCTTAATAGCCTTTGGCTTAAGGAGGAGCATTGCTGTCATTTCCTCACCTAGTTCCCCAAGGAATCTGTGTCAAAGGCATAATAAAACTTAAGGGACTATAACTCTTCAGATACCAAAAGACCCTTAAATTCCCTAGGTTTTGCAGAATAAACAGCATTTTAACTTTTCCTACTCTTTCTCTTTCTGATGTTTTACAACTCTCAGACAACTTCCTTCCAAATTTTCCACATTCTATTTTAGATGAGATGCCATTATGAGTCACGGAATCTTCTTGGAAATGATTGGGCAAGCCCATAATATATGATAGCTTTCTCTCAGCTTTTCAATTCACACTCCTATAATGCAATTTGGAATTATTCTTATATTTAAAATTGAAGTGAAGTGTTAATCACTTAATCATGTCCAACTCTGTGTGACCCTATGGACTGTGACTGCCAGGCTCCTCTGTCCATGGGATTCTCCAGGCAAGAATACTGGAATGGGTTGCCATTCCCTTCTCCAGGGAAACTTCCCGACCCAGGGATTGAACCCTGCATTGTGGGCAGATTCTTTCTCGTCTGAGCCACCACATTTAATATTATGTAGACTAAAATCAGAACTCTAAATGTTTGTTTAGCCTATTTATACTTCTCAAATTATATTTAAGGGGTTATTTTGATTATCCTATTGCACTCCTCTGCACCTGTTTTACCAGACCTCTATTTTTCCTGGATGATTTTAAAATATATATATATTTATTTATTTATTTATTTATTTATTTGGCTGCTCTGGGTCTTAGCTGTGGCATGTGGGATCTAGTTCCCTGGTCAGGGATCTAACCCAGGCCCCCTACATTGAGGAAGTACACGCAGAGTTTTAACCACTAGACCACAAGGGAAGTCATCGGCTCGATGTGTTTTTTAATTTTATCAAATTCTTTAAGACCAAAAACATCCAAAGCGGAGGGTACGCATCCTAGGAGTACTCAAGACAATCTACCACAGTTGAGAAAGAAAATATCCCAGTGTCTAACAGATCTTCCTCAACTTATGATGGGATTAAGTCCCCAGTAAACCTCTGGTAAGTTGAAAACATATAGTACACCCTACCTATTAGACATCATAGCCAAGCCTATCTTAAACCTTCTCAGAATATTTATATTAGGTTACAGTTGGGTAAAATTCTCCAACACAAAGCCTCATGGACATCTCGTAATTCATTGAACACTGTACTGAAAGTGAAAAGCAAATACTTATCTGGGTCCAGATTGGTATGGACTATTCACCCTTCCGACTGCACGACTGTTCAGAAGCTGTCACTGGCTACTGCTGTACACCATCACCAAGAGGATCATACAGCATATCCCTAGACTAGGAAAAGATGAAAATTCACAAGTCAGAGTTTGGCTTCTACCGAGTTCGTATTGCTTTCACTCCATCTCCAAGTTGAAAAGTCTTAAGATGAACCATTGTGAGTCAGGGACTGTCTGTATTTGTTTTACCTAAAAGGAAGAAGTTTAGCTTTATTATTTAACATATCAGCTTCCCAGGTGGCTAAGATGGTAAAGAATCTGCCTACAATGCAGGAGACCTGGTTTCCATCCTTGGGCCAGGGAAGATCCCCTGGAGGTAGGAACGTCGACCCACTTCAGTATTCTTGCCTGAAGAGTTTCATGGAGAGAGGAGCCTACCTGGCTACAGTCCACTGGGTTGCAAAGAGTTGGACACAACAGGGCGATTAACACTTACACGCTTATGCTTATTTAACATACACACTACCACTAGCATGCTCATACAGTCCTTTGTCAGTCATCCGTCTGTTCTGCAGGGTATCCTGAGAAGGGTGGGCTTCCACTTGAATGGAAACTCTCATTGATCCACCATCAGTGTGTTGCAGTTTTGTGCACTATCGGAAGTCACTGATATGATTAATTTTGTAAAAACAGATCCTCTCAATAGACTCTATATAGTACTTTGTACTGAGATGGAGAGTAATCATGGAAAACTCTTTATCTTCCATCAACATTTTCAGGATGCTGAGGATTAAAAGTACAGCTCCTGGATCCACACAGTCTAGTTCTGACCATAGTTCTGCCATCACTAGCCACGTAGCCCTGAGCAAGTTATTTCACATCTCTGGGTTCAGTTTCTTCATCTGTAAAATGGAGATCATCATAATATCTACTGCATTGGGTTGTACTGAGGGTGAAATAAGTTTACATATATGCAAAACCTATATGCAAGTCAAGAAGAAACAGTTTGAACCCGATGGAGTTCAACAGAGCAACATACTGGTTCAAAATTGGGAAAGGAATGTGTCAAGGCTGTATACTGTCACCCTGTTTATTTAACTTATACGCAGAGTACATCATGAGAAATGCTGGGCTGGATGAAACACAAGCTGGAATCAAGATTGCCAGGAGAAATATCAATAACCTCCGACATGCAGATGATACCACCCTTATGGCAGAAAGTGAAGAGGAATTAAAGAGACTCTTGATGAAGGTGAAAGAGGAGAGTGAGAAAACTGGGTTAAAACTCAACATTTAAAAAACTAAGATCCTGGCATCCAGTCCCATCACTTTATGGCAAATAGATGGGGAAACAATAGAAACAGTGACAGACTTTATTTTCTTGGACTCCAGATCACTGTGGATGGTGACTGCAGCCATGAAATTAAGACACTTCCTCCTTGGAAGAAAAGCAAGGACCAACCTAGACAGCATATTAAAAAGCAGAGACATCACTTTGCCAACAAAGGTCCACAGAGTCAAAGCTATGGTTTTTCCTGTAGTCATGTACAGATGTGAGAGCTGGACAATAAAAAGAGGCTGAACACTGAAGAATTGACGCCTTCGAACTGTGGTGCTGGAGAAGACTCTGGAGAGTCCCTTGGGCTGCAAGGAGAATCAAACCAGTCAATCCTAAAGGAAATCAACCCTGAATATTCATTGGAAGGAGTGATGCTGAAGCTGAAGCTCCAATACTTTGGCCACCTGATGTGAAGAGCCAACTCATTGGTAAAGACCCTGATGCTGGTAAAGATTGAAGGCAGGAGGAGAAGGAGATGATAGACAATGAGATGGTTGGATGGCATCACCGACTCAAAGGACATGAGTTTGAGCAAACTCCGGGAGATGGTGAAGGACAGGGATGCCTGGCATGCTGCAGTCCATGGGGTCACAAAGAGTCGGACATGACTGAGCGACTGAACAGAACAGAGAATATATAAATATACCACCAAAATAAGCTTTACATAAGCTCTAGTTGTGATTACTTCCTGTGCTGTGCTTAGTCGCTCAGTCATGTCCAATTCTTTGTGACCCCATAGACTGTAGCCCTTGGGGCTCCTCTGTCCATGGGGATTCTTCAGGCAAGAATGCTGGAGTGGGTTGCCATGTTCTCCCTCCTCCAGGGGATCTTCCCAACCCAGAGACAGAACCCAGGTCTCTTGCAAAGCACCAGTCCATTCTAGAGGAGATCAGCCCTGGGTGTTCTTTGGAAGGAATGATGCTGAAGCTGAAACTCCAGTACTTTGGCCACCTCATTCTTCACCGTCTGAGCCACCACGGAGTAGTTAAATATCAAGATGAATGATGCATTTTCCTCTGATGAAAATACAAGGAATCCAAATTTCCCTGTCTTTTAAGAGTATGTGTTTTGAAAGAAATACTTCAGAGAGAAGGCTTTCAAAATGATGTTTGGAAATAGGCAATTCTATTGCAAAAAAAAACCCCACAAAACTGTGTCATTGAGAACAAACAAACATATGGACACCAAGAGGGGAAGAGGTGGGTGGGATAAACTGAGAGATTGGAATTGACGTGCATGTGTGCCTGCATGCTAAGTTGCTTCAATCATGTCCAACTCTTTGTGACCCCATGGACTGTAGCCTGCCAGGCTCCTCTGTCCATGGGGTTTTCCAGGCTAGAATACTGGAGTGGGTTGCCATGCTCTCCTCCAGGGAATCTTCCTGACCCAGGGATTGAACTTGCATCTCTTAAGTCTCTTGCATTGGCAGGTAGGTTCTTTACCACTTGTGCCACATGGGAAGCCCTGGGATTGACACATATACACTATTATGTATAAAATAAATAACTAGTGAGAACCTAATGTATAGCATGGGCGGTGAGAAAAAGAAGGTACAATCTGTTTGTTGCATATATATTAAGTTAATCTTTAAAATGCATTCCAGTAAACATTGTTGTTATTTAGTCACTAAGTTGTGTCCAACTCTTTTGTGCCCCCATGGACTGCAGCCCACCAGGCTCCTCTGTCCTTGAAATTTCCCAGGCAAGATTACTAGAGTGAGTTGCCATTTCCTTCTCTACCAATATATACTAGGTGATAAATACTATTTGGTTCCACTTATACGAGATACCCAGAATAGTTGAATTCATAGGATCAGAAAACACACTGGTAGATGCCAGAGGCCAGAGGATGGGTGGGGGGAGGTTTGGAGGAGAAATGGAGATTTTTAGTTTAATGTAGACAGAGTTTCAGTTTAGGAAGGTAATAAATTTGGGAGATGGGTGATGCTGAGAGTTGCACAGCAAGGTGAATGTACTTAAAGACACTGAAATATACTGTTAAATACAGCTAAAATAGTATGTTTTGTATTATGGGATTTTACCACAATTTAAAAAAAAACGGTATATGTGTTATATTAAAACTCTAATACATGTACACTTAAAATTTTGGAAACAATTTGTAATGTGTTTAAGTATTTTCCAAATAATGGATTTCACTGGGTCTTGGAATGCTGAGGGCCAAAGAACTGATGCTTTTGAACTGTGGTGTTGGAGAAGACTTGAGAGTCCCTTGGACTGCAAGGAGATCCAACCAGTCCGTTCTAGAGGAGATCACCCCTGGGTGTTTTTTGGAAGGAATGATGCTTAAGCTGAAACTCAAATACTTTGGCCACCTCATGTGAAGAGTTGACTCATTGAAAAAGACTCTGATGCTGGGAGGGATTGGGGGCAGGAGGAGAAGGGGAAGACAGAGGATGAGATGGCTGGATGGCATCACCGAGTGATGTGAGTCTGAGTGAACTCTGGGAGATGGTGATGGACAGGGAGGCCTGGCGTGCTGCGATTCATGGGGTCTCAAAGAGTCAGACACGACACGACTGAGCGACTTAACTGAACTGAAACTCATCTCTTGAAAAGATTAAATGCAATGTTTTTAAACTGCAGGCAGACCTTAGGGATACTTCAGGTTCACTTCCAGACCACTGCAATAAAATGAGTATCTCAGCAGAGTCACAAAACTTTTGGTTTCCCAGTGCATAGATCAGTTATATTTATACTCTACTGTCATTATATTAAGTGTGTAATAGCATTATAGCTTTAAAAAATATACATGTGCTGTGCCTACTCAGTCATGCCTAACTCTTTGCAACCCCATGGACTGTAGCCCGCCAGGTTCCTCTGTCCATAGGGATTCTCCAGGCAAGAATACTGGAGTGGATTGCCAGTTACTTCTCCAGGGGATCTACCCAACCCAGGGATTGAACCCAGGACTCCCTCATTGCAGGCAGATTCCTTTTACCATCTGAGCCACCAGGGAAACCCGAGAACACTGTACTGGGTAGCCTATCCCTTCTCCAGAGGATCATCCCCCCAGGAATCAAACCGGGGTCTCCTGCATTGCAGGTGGATTCTCTACCAGCTGAGTTAACAGTGAAGCCCAAAATGTACATACTTTAACTTAAAAATACTTTATTGCTAAAAAAAAATGGTAATAATCATCTGAACTTTCAACAGTCTTTTTGCAACAGGAACATCAACGATCACTGATCACAAATCACCATAGCAAGAAAAAGTTTGGAACATCTCAAGAATTGCCAAGATGTGAAGTGAGCAAATGCTGTGGGAAAAATGGTGGCCAGAGACGCCTGACACAAGGTTGCCACAAAGCTTCAAGCTGTAAAAACTGTAGTAACTGCAAAGTATGAGAATGTAAAGCATAATAAAATGAGGTATGCCTGAAGTTTGCCAGAACTGCTAATTGATAGCAGGGAAGATGGAAATTTCCTTGTCAAGCTTCAACATAAACCTTTCCAGAACTGGTTGATGAGATAAAAAAGAAAATGAGTATTTTAATAGAAAGAGGCAACAATAAAACATTTCTTCTATTTAAATCGAAATACTCTCTTGAAATATCTTTTCCAGCTGGGAAAGCTATTCAAATGTAGTATTAGAATAATCTAACCTTAACACCACATCTGCAAATCACTATATCATAAAATATTAAGCCAAGATTTTAAAAGAGTAATAATGTGCTGAAAACAAAGCATCAAGTAAAAGCAAAAGGCTCTTATATGGAATAACATACCATTAAATTATTTTAGATATATTGATTATTTTACTTTTTAAATTTTGGGTTTATATTGTGTACAATCTGTTACCATGGGTCACAAATACATAATTCATGTGTATGCAGAAACATTCTTAAGGATGGGTGCACAATTCAAAAAGCAAGATATTAGTTACCTTTCATCATCCCTGTTCCTTAGTTTGGTGTCATCTAAGAATTTAATGACTTTCGTTCTCTTCTTTCTTCACTCAATAACTATTTGTTGGGACTTCCCTGGTGGTCTAGTGGCTAAGATTCCACACTCCTAATGCAAGGGGCCCAGGTTCGATTCCTGGTCAGGGAACTAGATCCCACAACCAAGAGTTTGCAAGCCACAACTAAAGATTCAGAAGACTGAGGATCCCTCATGCTGCAACTATAACCCTGGTGTAGCCAAGGAAATAAATATTTTAGAAAAACAAAACTCTCTGTTGAGTGCCTAATATGCGCCAGGTATTGTGCTAGATACAGAGAGGCAGAAATTTAAAATGTAATCCTCACCCACATCAGTAGTTTAAATCCTTTATGAAATATATAAAAATATAAAAGGACTAAACTCCAAACTATCACCTGCTTCTCAATTCCTTCCCTGACCTCCAAATCAGGGCTTTTACCTAGGGAATGATTCCCCATAGGTTGAGAATTTAATTTGAAACTGGCCATTTGAACACCTACTTAGTTTTTATGTGTTTAAATAAACCATGTATGACTCATTTTCTCTTCTTAATATCTGCAAGGTGCTTTTAATGCAGTCTTATGTAAATAAACATTACTAATTCAACAAACACTTCCTCTTCAAAGCACTGTGTTAAGACAGGGGGAAATTTCCAGGTACAAAGACAAAGATATACTGTACTTGCAGGGAGGATTTTATATCCTTGATAAAACAAAAGAAAAAATGAGAAAAACACCTTAATTTTTTCTTATGCAGTGTAGATTGCCTTCACTATTGAACATATTCCTCAGTATACTGCATTTTAAATTATTTTATCACTTTTGCCTTGTATTGTTTCTTCAAGCCTAGTACCATGTGTTTGGAAGTTTTACAGGCATATTGTTTGGCTTCAACCCCGTCTTTCAAATTTCATCGTTACTTGTAATTTTAACCCATGATTGGGGTAAATTATTTTTAATTGCTACTTACCTTCATTGGAGAACAATCATGAAAAACAAGTAGAGGAAAATACTTCTGGAAACTAAGATCATAGAATGATCCTATCTACTTAAAATGGTATCCTGTACCATTTCCCTACATAGTTAGAAAATGTGGTGATTTGAGGGATTCAGGGCAAGAAACTGGATCATGTGATTTCCTGAGGTCTTGTTTACTTTTAAACTCTGCAAATAAGCAAAATCCTAAAGCTCACAACCTTTGGAGGAATTTATACCCATTTGTCTTTTTAAAAAGGAAGCCCTATTAACAATTCAGAAACTTTGGCATGGTATGAATGGTCAGATTTCTTACAAAAGTCTGTGATAATATAAAATTCCATTTAGAAACCTGTTAGCAGCACATAGGGGCTTCCCAGGTGACACAATGCTAAAGAATCCACCTGCCAGTGCAGGAGATGGAGATTTGATCCCTAGGTCAGGAAGATTCACTGAAGGAGGAAATGGCAACCCACTCCAGTATTCTTGCCTGGGAAATCCCATGGACTGAGGAGCCTGGCAGTCTGCAGTTCAGGGGATCACAGAGTCGGACAGAACTGAGCATGTATGCACATATATGTATGAATAATTGACCCTTGAAAAACATAGGGGTTAGGGGTGCTGATCCCTGTCTCAACCCCAGCTGAAAATCTGTGACTAACTGTTTGGCATCTCTTCATATTCACAGTTCCACATCCATGGATTCAACCAATTGCGATCGTGTGTTGCTGTAGTATGTGTTTATTGAGAAAAATCTGCATGAGTGGATACACACAGTTTAAACCTGTGTTGTTTAAGGGTAAACTGTCAATGTATATAAATTACACATATATTACATATATAAAATACCCATTTAGATAGGCAGGATAGTGGTTCCCCTAAAGATGTCCATGTCCTAGTACCCAGAATCTGTGAATATGCTACATTACCTGGCAAAGAATTAAGGTTGAAGGTGGAATTAACATTACTAATCTTAAGAATCTTGAGCATCCCTTGGACAGCAAGGAGATCAAACCAGTCAATCCCAAAGGAAATCAGTCCTGAATATTCATTGGAAGGACTGATGCTGAAGCTGAAGCTCCAGTACTTTGGCCACCTGATGTGAATAGCCAACTCATTGGAAAAGACCCTGATGCTGGGAAAGATTGAGGGTAGAAGAGAGGGGTGACAACGGATGAGATGGTTGGATGGCATCACTGACTTACTGGATATGAATTTGAGCAAACTCTGGGAGATGGTGAAGGACAGAGAAGCCTGGTGTGCTGCAGTCCATAGGGTTGCAAAGAGTCGGACCCAACCGAGCAACTGAACAACAAGGTTCAGATAGGAAGAACGTCCTGGATTTTCTGGGTAGGTCCAATGGAATCAAAGGGTCCTTACAAGTGGAAGAGGGGAGCAACAGAAAAGAGTCAGAGAAAGAGATGTGACTCTGGGAGAATGTTCAGAGACATGCAACACGGCTCACTTTAAAGGTGGAAAAAGGAAGGGGACTTCCCAAGTGGTCTAGTGGCTCAGACTGTGCTCCCAAAGCAGGGGGCCTGGGTTCCATTTCTGGTTAGGAAACTAGATCTTGCATGCCACGGCTAAGACCTGGCACAGTCAAATGAATATATATATTTTTTAAGGTGGAGAAATGAGCCAAGAGTCAGAGAATGTGGGTGGCCTCTAAAAGAAGCTGGAAAAGCAAAGGAAATGGATTCACTCCTAGAGCCTCCAAAACAGAATGCAGCCCACTGACACATTGATTTTAGCCCAGTAACACCAATGTCAGATCTCTAACCTGCGGAACTGTAACATGATGCATTTCTATTGTTTTAAGTTTCTAAGTTTGTGGTAATTTGTTACAGCAGCAGAAGGAAAACAAACTGGAATGTTAGATTTATAAGCAGCTCTGCAGAGATGCAGCTAAGCTTGGGATATGAAGAATTATCTTTGTTTTCCCCAGTTTTGGAAACTATGCTAATTAAAAAACATTTTCATTTTTGTTTTCTTTATAGAACTAATTGCAATTGTAAGATTATCCTGTGAGTAATGGAAGTGCTGTTGGCTAACTGCTTAACTCCTTATCACGTGTGCTCAGTCTGACTCTTTGTGACCCCATGGACTATAGACCACCAGGCTCCTTGGTCCATGGGATTTTTCAGGCAAGGATATTGGAGTGGGTTGCCATTTCCTCCTCCAGGGATCTTCCCAACCCAGGAATCGAACCCACGTCTCCTTCACTGGCAGGTGGATTCTTTACCACTGTGCTACCTGGGAAGCCCTTCTTGGAAGGGCTAGCCCTTCTGGAAGCAGCTAGAAACTAGGGAGTGCTTAGTTAAAATTTATTTCCTGTAATTGTCCTTGATGATGACAGCTGACAATTACAGGAGATAAATTTTACTGAAGAATGCCCTTATTTCTTGTGATTTTCTCACTTGTGTCTACACATCGAGAGTATTGTACAAATCAGTTACAAGCTGATGACCACAGGAGTGGCCCTGTCACCCTCAGGAGTGGCCACCTCATCAGAGGTGAGGACAGAGGTTGTCAATGGAGGCAGGCCACACTCACTGCCTGCTTCATGCTTCTATCAGAAGCACATTATTCACATATTGCCTTTAATCCTCATAACCATGCCAATCACACCGTTTGACAGATAAAGAAATGGAAGTGCTCAGAGGTCACCCAGTAGGAAAGTGGCAGAGCTAAGTCCATTTGATTCCAAGCCCATGATCTTTGTAGAGCATCACAGAGCCTCCAGGGACAACAAGTAGTGCTGGGTGAAAGGCAACAGGGACCAGGTGTAGGAGAGTTTACAAACACTGGAAGCACCAGGTGGCACCACTGGTACTGAGCGTTGGAGCTGGTGAAAGTGACGTGGGTGGCAACTGACACAGTCTTGGTGAGTGGCAGTGGGGGCGCCCTCTCTCCAGGGAGCGGCTGACAGCTGCTGTATGTAAGCGCACAGGCCCAGTGTTGCCAGGTCAGTTCATTTTTCAATAAAAACTAGCAATATACATTTTCATGTGAAATGGCATGACTTCAAAATGCTAGGAAAAGGAAATTCCCTTGGTGGGCCAGCAGTTAGGGCTCCATGCTTCTGTTGCAGGGGGCAAGGGTTCCATCCCTCGTCAGGGAACTAGGATCCTGCAAGCTGGGCATCATGGCCAGTAATAAGAAGAAGAGGAACGAATTTAGGTTTTCTTAAAACACTGTGCAAGCCAATAAGCCATATCTATCTAGCAAATCTGCCTCAGGGACTGTCAATTTGAGACCACTGCCTAGACCAGTACTAGGGGTCAGTACTCCCCCAAGAGTGGTCCATGGTCAAGTTACAAGAGAGATGTGGAAAGGACTGGACTGGATTTTGACTGAGTAACTTGAGAAAGGAAGGTGCCCTAATCTGAGAACAAGGGAGGTATATTCTAGGGCATTGAGGCACATTGGATAAGGGAGTATGACTCAACTTCTCCACAGAACCTTCTTAAAGAGACCTGTCTAACCACGAATTAAAACAGCTCTAAACATTAACCTACCTGTTATTTTCCCCTCTCCTCTTTGCTAATGTAGAAGCACTTTTGGGTGAGGCTTCATCCATAGATATGTTTATCTGCCATATTACTGCATGTGATAATTAGCCAGATTCGATCAATTATTTTAATAGAAAATGGATTAATTAATGAGGTGAACTCATTTTATACATATACAAAAAGTTGACATATATCTATAGCACAGGAGTAAATGGCATAAAGCTTTGAAAATATTTAATCAAAATAAAACAATATCAAAAAAAGAAAATGACAGTTAAAACTTATTGATAGGCATTTTGAACTAGAAAGCTCTGATTTGAGAAACACAGTTGCAGAAAACACTGAGGGATAAGCTGATAGAGGAGACTGCAGGTTGCACTGCAGACAGCATGTTCACCATTATGATTTGGGGGGACTTCCTTGGTGATCCAGTGATTAAAACTCTGAACTTCCAATGCAGGGGTTGCAGGTTCAATCCTTGCTGGGGAACTAAGATCCCACATGCCATGCAGTGTGGGAAAAAAAAAATCAAACAAAACCAAAACACTGTTGTGATTTTTCTTCAGCAGAGCTGTACAGTTCCAATGTAGCCATGAGAATGTAGACACCTGGATTGAACCTGGGTTGGAAAGGTTCAAAAGAGGGTCAACAGGGCAGAGGAAGACAGCCCATATGGGGAGCCAGGCCTTTTACACTTGCTAAGGAAAGGAGGAAGTTGCAAGCAGAAAAATGCAGCCAAGGATGTGGGGAACTTGAACAGGTACAGAGTAAGGTTGAAAAAAAATTGCTACACACACTGACACTATTAACAATATTTTCCATTTTAAAGCACACTGTCATTTTCAAAGCATTTTAAAAGATAAACTGTATTGTTCAGAACAGTTTAAGATTCCCAACAAACCTGAGCAGGAAATAGCAAAGAGCTCCCATAGACCTGATAGCCCACGTATACACAGCCTTTCCCACTATTGACATCTCCTACCAGAGCAGTACATTCATTAAAATCAATGAACTTACACTGATGCATCGTGACTAAACAAAGTCTATAGTTTACATTAAGGTTCATTCTTGGTGGTGTACATTCTGTGGATTTGGACAAATGTATAATGACGTGTGTGTGTATGTGTGTGTGTGTTAATCCCTCAGTCGTGTCCGACTCTTTGTGATCCCATGGACTGTAGCCCGCCTGGCTTCTCTGTCCATGGAATTCTCCAAGCAAAAGTACTGGAGGCGGTTGCCATTCCCTTCTTAAGGGAATCTTCCCGACCCAGGGATAAAACCCAGGTCTCCTGCACTGCAGGTGGATTCTTTACTGTCTGAGCCACCCAGGGAGCCCATATGATGTGTGTTCAACGTCACAGTATCACAGAGCATAGATTCACTGCCCTGCGAACCCTCTGTGCTCTGCCTGTTCATCTCTTCCTTCGCCCCACCCCCACCACGCTTCTGTTCACTGTCTCCATAGTTCTGCCTTTTCCAGATTGTCACACAGGAGGAATCATTCGGTATATAACCCTTCTAGATTGGCTTCTGTTACTTAGTAATATGCATTTAACACCCCCACCCCTCATCTTTTCCTGGCTTAATAAGTCATTTTTTTTCAGCACTGAATAATCTTCCCTTGCCTGGATACACAAGTTTATCCATTCCGTTACTGAAGATATCTTGGCTACTTCCAAGTTTTGGTGACTGTGAATAAAACTGTTAAAAACTTCATGTGCAGATTTTTGTGTGGACAATGCATTTTTACATTCATAGTCTGAGTCTGAATACAGAGCACATTTTCTAAATCAAATTCTAATGAGCCAAATGGAGCACATGAAATCACATCATTAACCAATATGACTGGTAGGGATTACCCTTCAAGTACACAAGGAAGTCACAGAAACTGTAACATTTACATTAGGAATGAAGAACTCTGTACCAATGGTGTCAATAAATGTTTTGAAGAAGTCTTTAATTTTATCATTTCCCTCATCTCTCTGCTCTGTACCTCCCTAACACTAAGCACAGGCAGCATGATACAGTGGATCAGTGGATGCTGTAGCCGTGTTGTTTTTGTATCCGTTTGTATAACGGGGCTCTGACACTTACGGGCCACAGGAATTGAAGCAAGTTACTTAATTAACATCTTTGTGCCTCTTCTTCCTCACCTGTCAAGCAGGGATTTTTAATAGAGGCTACCTCATAGCTGAAATGAGTCTATGTTCATATACTCTTAGAATGATGCCTGCCTGGTACATAAGTAGCTGTCAATTAAAATGAAGGGTATGTACGTGGCTCTCTTCTGTGAATGCCAGTCTCACAAGCCTGTACACAATTCTGATGAGGTTGTCCTGTTCAGTCGGACTGTCAGGTCCGTGATTTGATTTTATCCTATTTACAAGGCAACAAGTTAGCTAACTGGTGTCTCACAGATGCTGGAAGAAGACACAAGACCCCTGAGTGAGAGGAAAAAAAACTATAGCAAAAAAGCATGAGCATCAAAATGTCTGTATCAATTCCTCTTGTCTCCAAGTTACACACAGGTGACATAGGGGTGCCCCAGAGAGATGCCACACATGCAGTGGGTTGGTGTTGCAGCTGGGGAACAGTAAGCCTGGGGAACCCACTGCTTTTCCAGCAAGCACTAAGCTAAGCCTGCTCTTTGTCCCAGAGGAAGATCATTACTTCATCTCTCAAGACTGCCCACTGCAAACCCAATCATGGGAAATGGTGTGGGTAGAGTGAGCGGTAGAGTGCCTCCGTTGCTGTGTGTTGCTATTTAGTTGTTAAGTCCTGTCCGACTCTTTTGTGCCTGCTAGGCTCCTTGTCTGTGGGATTTTGCAGGCAAGAATACTGGAGTGGGTTGCCATTTCCTTCTCCATGGGATCCTCCAAACCCAGGTATTGAACCTGCGCCTCCTGCATTGGCTGGTGGATTTTTTACCACTGAGACTCCAGGAAACCCCAGAGCACCTCCCAGACAGCCCATAGTGGTTCTTGCCTCCCAGTATTCACTCTTTTGTGTGACCCCCTACAGTTGACTATGGACTGGACTTCCTGACTCACTTCTAACTAACTGAATATAGCAGAAGTGACAGGATGTTTCCTTTGAGAGGAGGTTTTAAAAGCACTGTGGCTTCAGTCTTGGGCACCATCTTTTGTTTTCTTACTTACTCACTCTAAGAAAGACCGCTGTCAGGTTGTGGGCTGCCTTACAGAGAGACCTGGATGGTCAGGAAAGGATGCCTTTGGCCAACAGCCAGGCGAGTGAGCATGGAAGCAGAATTTCCCCCATTCAAGTGAGGACATGACTGCAGGCTTGGCCAGCACCCTGACTATAGCCTTGTCAGAGACCCTGCCCCAGGGACACTCACCCAAGCTGTTCCCAGATTCCAAATCTACAGATATTGTCAGAAAGTAATGATTGTTATTTTAAGCCTCTATGGTTTAGAGTAATCTCTTGTGTAGTAATATGTAAGTAATACAGTCAGGGTCTTGCATTCTGGGCATAATGAGCAAGACACGCAGGGTCATGAGAAACTCACAGGTAACCATCTCCCAGCAACAGGGTAAACAGACAAATCAGGGGTCAGCAATGCCATCCTCCCAGATGAAGCCTTGCAGGACTTCTCTGGTGGTCCAGTGGCAGGGACTCTGTGCTCCCAATGCAAAGGGCCCAGGTTCTATCCCTGGTTAGGGAGATAGATCCTACATTCCAAACCTGAAGATCCTGCATGCCACAACTAAGACCTGGCACAGCCAAATAATAATAATAATAATAAGGCCAGCAAGCTTAGTGTCCAGCATGTAGGAAAGAAGCAGATACTGAAACTGGAAACTAGAGTTTGGAAGAAAGCCTAGAGCTGAAACTCATCTTACCAATCTTAGAGCTGTTTTTGAAATCTTTTACTTGCTGGAGGATATAATTCGCTGTTGTTGTCGGTTAGTTGATAAGTCATGTCTGACTCTGCCACTCCATGGACTATAGCGCACCAGACTCTTCTGTCTGTGGGATTTTTTAAGGCAAGAAGGAATACTGGAACGAGTTGCCATTTCCTTCTCCAGGGGAACTTCCTGACCCAGGGATCAAACCTGACTCTTCTGCATTGGCAGGTGAATTCTTTACCACTGAGCCACCTGGGAAGCCCTTGGGGACATAACACAGGGTAGAAAAAAGTGGCTTCTGCTTTGTGCAGGTAGTAGGAAGCAAGGCAGGGAGGAATCCTTTTATGGTGTCTAATGCAGAAATGCCTGCACTTCATTCAGTGAACAAATGATCTAGTTGCATATTATTACTCCCTGTACTCATTTGTCTTTTTTTCTTCCAGAGCCCTTTGTAAACTTCTGTTAAATATTTTTCCTGGTCTTATCTGTATGCCAAGGAATTCCTGAGTGTCTGATGCTTGAGCCACAATATTAAAGGGGAAATGGCGCCCCCTGGAGGCCAGAGTGGCAATGCTCAGAGACCCCAACAGGGAGAAACTAGGAGAGGCAAGGGAGATGGCAAGGTTCTCAAGAAATGCTAGGAAAATATGTGATACAATTTAAAATCCCTCTGATTTAAAAGCCTTTAGGAAATTGACATGAGAGTTTTGTAATTATGTGTGGTGATGGATGTTAACCAGACACTGTAGTGATCATTTCATAATATATATGGATATAGAATTATTTTATATATCTGAAAATAGTTATATGTCAATTAAATCTCAATTTAAAAATTCATTCTAAATAACTAAAAGAACTTTTTTTAAAAAAAGAAACAGGTTGGTATGTTTATCTTTAATACCATAAAGAGCTTTTTGGTTTCCTCTTTTTTTTTTTTTCCTCCAAAGAAAGAGTTAACTTTATATGTAATGAAGGGCCAGATAGTAGTTATTAAAAACATGGTTTTGAAATATGACAAGGCTTCCTTCTGTTAAGTTTGGCAAGTTGACAAATCTGAGCCTATTTCTTCATCTGTAAAACATGGATAATATCTTATTGGATTATCAGTTCAGTTCAGTTCAGTCGCTCAGTCGTGTCCGACTCTTTCAAACCCCATGAACTGCAGCACGCCAGGCCTCCCTGTCCATCACCAACTCCCGGGGTTCACTCAGACTCGCGTCCATCGAGTCAGTGATGCCATCCAGCCATCTCATCCTCTGTCGTCCCCTTCTCCTGCCCCCAATCCCTCCCAGCATCAAAGTCTTTTCCAATGAGTCAACTCTTCACATGAGGTGGCCAAAATACTGGAGTTTCAGCTTTAGCATCATTCCTTCCAAAGAAATCCCAGGGCTGATCTCCTTCAGAATGGACTGGTTGGATCTCCTTGCAGTCCAAGGGACTCTCAAGAGTCTTCTCCAATACCACAGTTCAAAAGCATCAATTCTTCGGCGCTCAGCCTTCTTCACAGTCCAACTCTCACATCCATACATGACTACTGGAAAAACCATAGCCTTGACTAGACGGACCTTAGTCGGCAAAGTAATGTCTCTACTTTTCAATATGCTATCTAGGTTGCTCATAATTTTTCTTCCAAGGAGCAAGCGTCTTTTAATTTCATGGCTGCAATCGCCATCTGCAGCGATTTTGGAGCCCAAAAATATAAAGTCTGACACTGTTTCCACTGTTTCCCCATCTATTTCCCATGAAGTGATGGGACCGGATGCTATGATCTTCGTTTTCTGAATGTTAGGAAAAGGAGTACGTCAAGGCTGTATATTGTCACCCTGCTTATTTAACTTATATGCAGAGTACATCGTGAGAAATGCTGGACTGGAAGAAACACAAGCTGGAATCAAGATTGCTGGGAGAAATATCAATAACCTCACATATGCAGATGACACCACCCTTATGGCAGAAAGTGAAGAGGAACTAAAAAGCCTCTTGATGAAAGTAAAAGAGGAGAGTGAAAAAGTTGGCTTACTGGATTATAGTGAGGATTAAATCAGACTTTATATATATCATGTACTTAGCACTTAGTAAACACTCAGTATTTAAAAGTTGCTATTATTACCCACTAATACTAGTGTAGTAATAATAGTGTAGTAATAATACTATTACTACATTAATAAGATGATGTGTTCTATGTAACCACAACCTAATATAGTATTCTATATGCTGGTAACAGAATTTTCAGATAAGAATTTAAAGACATATCTGGATAAGAAACCTCAATATTTACTTTTTAAAAGCCCATTCTTAAAAAAATAATAAAAATAAAAGCCCATTCTTCTTATGCTGATCTGTAAATTAAATGCAATTTTAATCAAATTCCCAATGGAATTTTTAAATTTAAAAGTTGATTCTCTAGCTTATCTAAGAGAGTAAATGCTTGAAACTAGCCAAGGAAGTTTTGAAAAACAACTGTAGCAAAATAGGACTTGGCTCACGAGACACTGAAACGAACATGGTAAATAGGATAGTGTAGTACTGATCAAGAAAACATAAGCAGATCGTAGAAGTGGAACAGAGTCCAGAAAATAATGAGGGTTTTTATGTAGAGGAGTTCATATATGCTCAAGGTTGTATTTCAAGTCAATGAGGGAAAACTGGATTATTAAACACAAACAGCACAAGGATAACTGGCTACCCATAATTTACCAGAGATTTAAAGATCTAAATGGAAAAACTGAAACAATAAAACTGTTTTAAAAAAAGGGGGGACTTGCCTGGTGGCTAAGACTCTGCATTTCCAGTGCAGGGGGAGTCTGACTCTTTGTGACCCCCAAGGACTGCCCACGCCAGGCTTCCCTGTCTATCACCAACTCCTGGAGCTTGCTCAGACTCATATCCATCGAGTCGGTGATGCCATCCAACCATCTCATCCTCTGTCGTCCCCTTCTCCTGCCTTCAGTCTTTCCCAGCATCAGGGTCTTTTCTAACGGGTTGGCTCTTCTCATCTTATGCTCCAGCAATTCTAAAATATGTCACTGGTAAACTTTTCCTGTTCTAGGCTCCAGTTTCAGATACCACACCGCATTGAGCTGCCATGTCTCCTTAGCATCTTCTAATACATGGCAAGAGTCTCCGTCTCGCCTTGTTTCTCAGAACATCGATACTTTTGAAGAGTACTGATCAGGTATTAATATTCTGTGAAATGTTCTTCCATTTGGGTTTGCCTGGTGTGTTCTCATGATCAGACTAGAAGATTGTCCCCTTCTGTCACCTGCTACAATATGGATGAAGCTTGAGGATGCTGGTGGTGGCGGTTTAGTCACTCTGTCATGTCCAACTCTTTTTGACCCCATGGACTGTAGCCCACCAGGCTCCTCTGTCCATGAGATTTCCCAGGCAAGAAATACTGGCGTGAGTTGCCATTTCCTTCTCCAGAGGATCTTCCCAACCCAGGGATCAAACCCACGTCTTCTGCATTGCAGTCATACTCTTTACTACTGAGCCACTGGGGAAGTACCCTTGAGGATGCTATGCTAAGTGAAACAGGCCAGTCACAAGAGGACAGGCACACTGCATGATTCCACTTATGTGAGGTTCCTAGAGAAGTCGCTTTCACAGAGGCAGGAAGTAGAACACTGGTTGGCAAGGGCTGGGGTGGAAAAAGAGAATGGGAACTTGCTGTTTAATGGGTACAGAATTTCGGTTTTGCAAGATTAAAAGAACTCTGGAGATGGGTGGTGGTGATGGTTGCATAACAATGTGAACACGCTTAACACTAATGAACTGGATGCTTTAAAAAGGTTAACATGGTAAATTCTGTTATGTGGATTCTTTCACAATTTTTGAAAAAGAACAAGGATGGCAATGGATTAAAACACTTCAAATAAATCTCACTTTGGATAAAATGTTAGAGATGTCTAATTAGAGTTGTATATTGCATTTGATCATGGCAATAAAGACAAGTACCAGCATGGGATGCAGTGATTTGGGAACCTGCATACATGGACAGGTCAACTCATGTTATTCTGGAGTGAGTGGAGGCTCTGGCTTGTTAGGGTAGGGAAATCTGACCCTCTTCATTGGAAAGATTTTTAAACTTTTATATACTTAGAAGTCACTGTGATTCTTACAGTCTGTCAAGCTGGTTTTCTCATAAGGGCTGGCAAGCCTCTGGTGGTCCAGTATTCAGTAGTGATTAATAAAGGCAAGAGTTAAATTCTAAATCTACATTCTATCTATTATGACTTCAGGCAAATTGCATAATCTCTTCAAGTTTGTTTCCTCATCAGTAAAGTGGACTCTTGTGAAGATTCAATTATCTGCAGTAAGAAAAACAATTAGTATAGCTCCTGGCATATAGCTGCTATTCAATAAATTACTGTAATTACATACAGCACTGTAAACTATTTCCCTTTAGGACTCTTGTGACTTATAACTCCTATTGTTCTCTTATTCTTATAAAAAATCATTCCCAGACACTTGATGTATACATCAAGGTCTCAATAAACATTTGCTAAATAAATGGATGACAACAATTGGTTCAACAATTGGTCCATTATAACTCCTAGAATATTATCTGTTAATGTTAATCTTATTGTTAGTGTAGTTGGGCTTGGTTTAAGTTGCTTTTGCTACTTTACAACTAGTTGAATTGCAGGATGAGGAAGCATCAACATTTTCTACCATTAGAAGGCCAATTTAATTAAATAAACATTTACTGAGGGCTTACTAGAAAGACAGCTATGATCCCTGCTCTTAGGATACTTATATTTCAGTGGAGGGTATATATTTGTAGACGGTAAGTATAATACAAGGTAGGATATGATCAATCCAAAGAGCTACAGGAGCACAAAGAAAAGAGGGACTAATGATCAGTGGACTGTGGGAAAGACCATCCACTGCCCACCCAATTCATCCCAGACAGTATGTCAAGGCTCCAGCCTGGTTCTCTACACACGTATCTCATATATGGATCAAGAGAGGGCAGCAGAAACCACAGTAGCCATCTGGTTGAGGCTTCAACGATCCTGATTCCCAACTCTCTTTCATGTTAAAATAACTAATATAGGGACTTTCTTGGTGGTCCAGGGGTTAAAACTCCATACCTGCACCACAGGGGGTTGTGGGTTTCAACCCCTGGTTTGGGAACTAGGATTCTCATGCCGCATGGTACAGGCAAAAAAAGTGCCTCCCCCCCAAAAACTAATATGTACCCCTGTCAAATGGCTCCTAATTTAAGGCCTAATATTTTAAGATCTAAAAGACACACCCAGAATTACCCAAGTTACACTTTAAACTCTGTTTCACTTATTATCCCTAAGTCCCTATAAATTAAGTAGGGTGTGTTCCTTTTACAGGAGAAAACTATGTTATAAGTTTTCTCTAGCATGTACTGTGGTAGGGCCAGGATTAAGATCAGAATGTGTGAGACAGGTTCAATGAAGAGATTACCTTTGTTTTACAGAAGTGAAATGATATCAAATAGTTTTCTAAAATACAAGATTTATGCTCAGTTTGGAATTGTAGCTTTTCTTTGAATCTTCAAACTACTAAATGATTCAAAATGATTAGCATAAGATGGATATTTTTTAAAAAAAATCCTTTAAAATTGACAACATTCATGTACCTGTTGAAACAACAAAGCCAAAAGAACCAGTGATCTAATTCTAGTTACTGCAGGTAAGTTCTTGGCATCATTGGCAACAGAAGCTAATTATAGCAAAGAAATAAAGGTGAAGCTGACACTGAGGTAAAGAAAACATGCATTGTTTCGTCGCTGCTTTTTCGGTGCATCCTTAAATTGGAACCAAATGTGGTTTTCAGTGAGGCTACCTCCCCCGCAGATGGCGCTAGTGGCAAAGAACCCACCTGCCTTGCAGGAGACATAAGAGAGGCGGGTTCAATACCCGGGTTGAGAAGATCCCCTGGACGAGGGCACGGCATCCCACTCCAGTATTCTTGCCTGAAGAATCCCATGGACAGAGGTGCCTGGTGGGCTACGGTCCATGGGGTCACAAACGACTTAGCATACTGACAGGATGCTACCTTCAGTTCAACTATTTTTAATTTTCTAACGTCTGAAGTAGAGAAGACTGAAGTTAGCAAACAAGCACCAACGGTGCTATGTTTCAGATGCTGTTAATTTAGTAACAGTAGACAAATCACAGTGAGGAAACAGGTCAAGAACCTGAGAAGGCTGAATGATAAAATTAAAACATTCAGCACAAGCTCTCTTATTTAACAGCCTGTGTATGCCTGCCAAGCGTGGTGAGTGTTTATGGTTCACTGGACTTGACTGTATGCCAAACACTTCAAAGAACGTTCCAGAGAGATGGGCTAACTTATTGGAAGTTGAAAGGCTCAAACTCCACAGTTTGTTCTTATTTTTACTTTTTAACTTTAAAGTTTTTATTATGAAATAGACATAGGACAACTAATCCAGTTTCTACAAGTCAATGACATAAATTTTTAAAAAGGAAAAAGGAGGGAGAAAAAAAGCAATGCCCTGGATTAAAAGAGCCTTAAAAGATCTGAGATCAAAATACATGGTGTGGACCAACTATGAAAAGACATTTTTGAGACAACAGAGAAATTTGGTTATATTAATAGAATTGATACTAGATGTTAGCAGTAAATTTTTATGTTTCTATTTTATGCTTTGTGGTATGTAGGAAATGTTTATATTTTAGAGCTAGAGAAGATATGTGAAGGGATAAAATTACGTATTTGGGATTTGCTTTTAATTACTTTTAATGGAGAAGGAAATGGCAACCCACTCCAGTACACTTGCCTGGAAAATTCCATGGACTGAGGAGCCTGGTGGGCTACAGTCCATGGGGTCGCAAAGAGTCGGACACGACTGAGCGACTTCACTTCACTCACTTTAATTACTTCAACAAAGGATGAAAAAAGTGATAGATGAAGTAAATGTCAGCAGACTTAATATTCATTCAGTAATTCCCAAGGTAATGGGAATTGATTATACTCTTCCTTTTCATGAAGTTTAAATTTTTAAAAATAAAATGTTTTTTTAAAAAAAACCCTCTAAACTTTAAAGTGGGAAAGGGAGTTTTGGTTATCAGTCTCGACCTTCCAGACCTGTGAAGAGTCTATGATAGTTATTTGCAAACTGCATAAACAGTTCTTTATAGATGAAGTTACTGTAAGTCTGTTTTATTTGCCATTGTGGTTTTTAAACTCTCTGACAAGAGGGAAGAATAATCTGAGGTCACAAAAACTTTCCTTTGTCAAAGATGCCCTGAATGATATCCCTGCTTCCATGTCTGACTTTCTCTACTCACTCTCCACCTACCAACTGGGGTTATATTTAAAACTGTAAATACAGGTATCTCACTCTCTGCTGAAACCCTTCAGTGGATTCCAGTTCCTGGAGTGAAATCAAATGCTCGTGACTCACTAGGCCCATGTGAGCTAGTCCCTGTGTGTGTCTCCTGCCTCCTCCGGGCCACTCACCTGTACTCACTATATTCCCGCCCCATTGACTTCCGTCAGCCCTCCAATGGCCGAGGTCTGTCCTGGCCCATGACCTTCCCTGAGCTTGTCGTTCGTCTTGGAACATCCTCCCCAACCCATTGTTTTCTCCCTAATGGAAACAGTTCTTTCCTCTTTTATCAATTTTCACAATTGCTTAGGGTTTATACTTTTGTCTCTTTACCGCACTCTTCTCCATGTGTATTCTGTTTACCGCTGTATAGCCAATGACTTTCCATTTTTGTTGAATTAGCTAAGAATCATTTTTACTAAGCTGCTAGTCCTGTAAGTATCATACGAATCTTGAAGTTTAGAGTTGGAATTTTGGAAAAAGGGAGTATGGTGAGTATCATCTGAAAAGTTTAACTGAAGGTTTCGAGGAATTAGGATTGAGGGAGCAGGGGGAATTTGAAAGGAAAAATATCAGAGTAGAGCAAGTGATGAGTTGGTTGCAGAGTAAACCTTGCGCGGGGGAGATGATACCACTGTGGTTCCTGGCGTGTTTGAATTCATGAACTTACATTTCCCTGTGATATCTCTGCTGTTCAGCCAGTGTCCTAACTTCATCCTAGGTCTCTGCTGTGCACTGAGGCACAGCCTTCACTAATGGGAGGGATCAGGGGCTGGGATTTGGGCAATGACTAGAAGCTCTCACTTCTGTGCCAAGGAGGAAGAGCTGGAAGAATACAGGCGAAGATATATAGCTCTAAAATCACAGGGAGATTTCAACCCACTTCTCTAAAAATTGACAGCTTGTACACATACAATTTGAACAAGACAGTTAAAAAATATGAGCCAGAGGGGCAAGATAGGGGTAGGGGATTAAGAGGTACAAACTATTAAGCATAAAGTACATCAGCTCCAAGGAAATAATATACACCACAGGGAATATAGCCAATATTTTATAATAACTTTAAATGGAGTATAATCCATACAAATATTGAATCACTATGTTATACACCTGAAACTAATATAATATTATAAATCAATTATACTTCAATAATAAAAATATGAGCTAGTGGGCTTTATTTATAACTTACAACCAAATGGCTATTTATTAAAAATCTAACACTTTATGGTGCTTTTGCTGTGCTAGCCACTGTTGTAAGTAGTTTACAGCTTTTGGATCATTTGCAGAATTCTCGGTTTATATAGAACATTCATAAAAGTGATCAAGTTCTGGATTGCAAAACAAGTCTCAAAATAACAAAAATTCATCTCTAGGTCTAATCATACACAGCAAAAGGACAGAAACACGCAAGCCAGCAGGTTCCCTGACAAAGGTGAGGGAAGGCAAGGAGGGAGGAAAGGGGCTGGGTGAGGAATGGGGAGCTCAGCTTTACCTAAATGTTTTATTTGAGAGAAAGCAAGCAAGGAAGGAGAGCTTCCCTTGTGGCTCGGATGGTAAAGAATCTGCTTGCAATGCAGGAGACCTGAGTTCAATCTTTGAATTGGGAAGATCCCCTGGAGAAGAAAATGGCAACCCACTTCAGTATTCTTGCTTGGAGAATTCCATGGACAGAGGAACTTGGAGGGCCCCAGTTCATGGGGTTGCCAAGAGAACATGACCGAGCAACTAACACACACACAAGGAAGGAAAAAGTGGGAGGGAGGGAAATTTATCTTAAATGGCTCAGGGGGAAAAAAAACCAAAACTGCCTATCTAACAGAAAGACAAGGATAAGCAAATACATTAACACTTGGGAAACTGTGAAGGGTGCATGGGAATTCTTTGTAATATTCTTCTGGCTTTTCTAAAAGTCTGAAATTAAGTTTAAAATTTTTTTTTAAGTTATAGCAAGTATGGCAATGTCAGTTTATGGGTAAAGGAGTTTCACATGATATCTTTCTTGCATGAATTTATAATTAAAAGATAAAAAGAAAACATTAAACTGGGCATAGCAAATTGTTTATAAGAGGAACCCCTCATGTCAGAAGAGACACTGATAGGCCAGGGCAGGCTGTCATCTACCCACAGAAGGCTACCTTTGAGCCAATGAAACATGGCGCTCTCAGGGGCTCAGTGAGTCTAGAGCCCAGAGCTTGATTCCCATTCCCCTTTGGAGTTGGTGGCTCCATGCAGGAAACCATTTAGCTGACGCTTAGGCCCGGACTCCACATCCCATTTATCTCCAGTTGGCAGGTCTCTATGATAGGATAAACACTTATTAAATATTTAAACACACCTAGGGGAGTCCTCTGGTGGTCCAACGGTTAAGAAAGTGAAAGATTCAGTCACTCAGTTGTGTCTGACTCTTTGCCACCCCATGGATTGTAAAAGCCATGGCACACCAGGCTCCTCTGCCCATGGGGGCTTCTCTAGGCAAGAATACTGGAGTGGGTTGCCATTCTCTTCTCCAGGGGATCTTCCTGACCCAGGGATTGAACCCAGGTTTTCCACACGGCAGGCAGATTCTTTATCATCTGAGCCACCAGGGAAGCCCCAAGGCAGGGGATGAGGCTTAGATCCCTGGAGAAGTAAGATCCTACATGCTGCAGGGCCACTAAGCCCATGGGCCACCACTAAGACCCTGCATGCCCCAACTAAGTTCTGATAAATATTAATAAATAAGTATTTTTAAAAAACCCACACCTAAAATCTATCTACCCATGATTTAGTTTCTGCTCATGTATGCCAACATTGTTCAGCTGGTATTTATAGGACGCTTCTGTAAACAAAGCACTGTACTTTATATAGTAGAAAAGTGTAAAAATAAACACAAGACTTGGCAAATGCTCGCCCCCCAAACCACAATCTGAGAGCGGAAGGAAAGGTCTGAGTGTCTATGTGTGCCAGGGGCTACAGGGTCCACTTTCATTTTTGCTGGCTCATTGCATGTTCATACCCAGTTCTGTGAAGCAGACTTCATTATTCCTGTTTTACAGATGAGGTTGCCCAGAGAAGTTATTAACTAGCCCCAAGTTGCACAACTACTAAGTGTCAAAGCCAGGAGTTCACCTCAGGTCTGTCTGATTCCAAAGTCCATGCATGCTCTTTCCACACTGCCATGTTTATAGAAGTCACAAAAACATAAATACTGTAAAATTTCATTTACTCCACACTCTTGGGCATGAGTCATGCTGGACAGATGAGTAAGTGAAAGTACTCCTCTAGGACGAAGGGCATTGCTCCAGACCTTCCTGGTTAGAGCAGAGAATGCTCCAGGAATCTCTGGGGAAGAGGCTTTTTCTTCCTGTCCTCTTTGTCCTCTTGGGCTTCAGTGGGCATTTAAAGCCCAGCACATGGTGTGTGCACGCATGCTAAGTCATTTCAGTCGTGTCCGACTTTGTGACCCCATGGACTGTAGCCTACCAGGCTCCTCTCTCTATGGGATTCTCCAGGCAAGAATACTGGAGTGGGTTGCCATTCCTGTCTCCAGGGGTCTTCCTGACCCAGGGATGGAACATGAATCTCTACATCTCCTGCATTGGCAGGCGGTTTCTTTACCACTACTGCCACCTGGGAAGCCCCCTAACACAAGGTAGCTTAGTGGTAGTCTGCCTGCAATGCAGGAGAAGCAGGAGGCTGAGGTTAGATCCCTGAGTCAGGAAGATCCCCCTGGAGGAGGAAATGGCAACTCATTCCAGTATTCTTGCCTGGAGAATCCCATGGACAGAAGAACCTGGTGGGCTACAATCCACGGGGTCACAAAGAGCTGGAGTGGCTGAAGTGACTTCGCATACATCCACAAAGGTCGATTCACTGGGGGAAGGGGAATGGGGGTGGAATGAAGGGGACAATACTAAGGATAAGTAACTTCCAAAGTTAGGAAGAAGGAGTTGCATATAGGAGGGTGTGGTCTTTTGTTTGTTTGTTAAGGTCAGTTATACTGCATTGAAACAGTAACTTATAAGTAAGAAGTGAGTATTCTCCCCCATCATTAGGACACTGATTAAGAATGAGAGGTAACAGCAGAGATTGAATTCCAGCAACACTACTTTACTAGCTGCTCGAACTTCTGTGTTTTCTCATCTGTAAATGGGAATGCTAATACCTATCATCTAAGGATATTGTTAGGCTTAAGTGAGACAATATGATTAAGGTGCTTGGTACAGGGCCATATGTATCACCAGTAAGCAATAAAATTCTTTTATTTTTACATCACTGTAATGGCTGAAGAGTATCCTGTCTCAAGGCTGTCCCAGGATTCATTCAACCAGCCCCACATTGTTAAACATTTGGACCATTTTCAATATATCCGTAATATAAACAACAGCAAAAATTTCCTACACATTATGGTAATTTCTTTAGGATTAAATTCTGTAAGTGATGTGGTAGGGAAAAGAATGTCAACCCTGTAAACTTGTGACACACATTATCATATTATCGATCAATATATGGTTTTACCAAGTTAGTCTTCTCTATGTTGAAGGTATCTAGTCAACTCTTGCCAATAGTAAATATTATTTTAAAAAGAAATATGCTAATGTTGTAGCCCCCCAAATCATACTGTTATTTTACTCATCTATTAGATGTTTCAATCTCTTCTTTTGTTATATTATAAAGCTCTTGGGTTCTAAATTAATTAAAGTATGAAATTGGCAGTAAAATAGAAAAAAAATGAAATGGGTAGAAATTTTAGTGTAGCATATTACAGACATAGTGTTTTAAAGTCATTTATGGGGGATGAATTACTCCAATGACGTTCAAAATACTCCCTGGAGCCTCCCAGATAGGGAGGGTGGGAACAGGTATAGGGAGTGTTGTCGGTTGGAATAACTCTCATCCTTCCTCATTTCATCCACATTTAACTATTTTACATATTGAACTTATTGCTAAGTAGATCTGAAGGATTCTGGACCTGAAAACAAAACCAAAAACACACTTAATGCAAGGTTTGGGGACAACTGGTATTCTGTAATATAAAGAGATAAATAAAATAAGGTGAATCTTTTGCCCACATCTTATACAAAACCACATACTAACTAGAGTATAACATTAAATGGAAAAAGCCTCCATATCCTAGCAGAAAATATGGGCAAGCAGTTTACTCTTTTTCAAGCACCCAGATAAAGGTAGACCATAATGAGAGGCAAACTTTGTCTGTCTTGGTTTTTCCTAAAGAGTGTGCCTCTGACACAGATTCAAAATGGTTTTGCAGCCAAAGAAGTGTAGAAACGCTCCATGTCAATAATAGGGTCCAGGTGGCATAGGCCATTACTTCTTTCACCATCCCCAAATCACCCTTGAAATATACACTCTAAAGAAAACAAACCAAAAAAAGTAAATAAATAAAACTGTGCAAAGAGTAAGTGTAACTTAGGATCTTGGGCTACCAGCAGACTCTGGTCACTAAGCCCTTCCTCTCCCTAGGCATTCGGAGCTGTCAGCACTGCTCTCTGGAAAGAGTAACATTGTCATCAGCTTAGAAAGGCTCTGAGAAGTTCTTCAGCAGAAAAAAGAAGACTTAGTTTACTCAACCTTTCCTCAACGTATCTGACTGTAGAATCCTTCCCTGGACAATACCTATTAATAGCCATAGAATTTGGGGAGCACACCTTAGCAAATGCCAGGCTATTTGAAAATAAATGTTCATATGGGAAAATGCTGGCTGAGGTATCCTTGTCAGGGATATGCTATCCACTTAATCACTCTCTCCACGTTGAGATTTGCTGACATCTAGTGCTGATGCTTTAATTTAGAACATGCATGTAATTTCTTCAATATACTGCTACTCACTGGCATAAAAGCCCCCTCCTGCAGACTGCCTTGGATTTAACTTCTTGCCCATCACCATTATGATGCATTTATATCTTGGAATATTATAAATTTACATACATGATTCACAGGGCTAAAAATGTGTATTGGCTTATACTTTGGCTCTTCCCTTGCCTTTTAAAATAGGTCTTATGAAACTATACATACGAAAACTGCGTCAAGTACTTCTTGCTCTAACTTTTCGTTCATGAACGGCACGACTGTGTTTAGGGCATAGAGCTAGAAGGTTCAGAGAGAGGTCTGACCATTCTAGAAAAACTCAAAATTGTTCCCGGAATGAAGATACACGTTTTTCTTTTAGTACATTCTTGAACTTTCTTTTACTCTTCAGGTTCTAAATTGAGGGAAAAGAAAAAGAAAGAAGAGGAAACTGTAATATAACCACAGTGATGAGCATTCTCCTGCCCCAAGGACGATGGTTACTCGGTCCATCCATTTAAAATTAATGTCCATGAAAACTGTAAAATGTTCGGTTTGTGAGTATAAGACTCAACTTATGATCCATATTATGTGTCTTTATATGTTTAACAATGGCAGTGCAAATGATACCTGTTTGCACAAAATATTAATAACTTCCAAGATTTTTGCTGCTAGTGCAAGATAATCAGATTTCATATTTTCATAAGAATTCTGGAGTTACAAAATCCTGGAATGTCAGTTTTAATTGAGTATCACTTAATAACTGTGTAAAGCAGTCTTATTCACTATAAGATAGGGTTAGTATTTTTGAGTGTTTGTAATCTGGATTAAATAGTATTTAATCTAATTATTAGGGTTTCCCAGTTGGTGCAGTGGCAAAGAATCTGTCAATGTAGGACCACAAGGGTTAGATCCCTGGGTCAGAAAGAGCCCCTGGAGAAAGAAATGGCAACCCACTCCAGTATTCTTGCCTGGGAAATCCCATGGATAGAGGAGCCTGGAGCGCTACAGTCCATGGGATCACACAGAGTTGGGCACAATTAAGAGACTACACAACATAATTTAATTATTGCTGGGAACCAAAGAGCAATTTCTGTGTGTGTAACTAGTTCACTCACAGCTAAAGTTGTTGTGAATATAAGCACGTTTGTGTGTTTTGTGCAATTTCTGCTTCTAACTGGAATGTGGCACTGACAGTTAACGTGCTGGTTCTTTTGTTGAGGTTTCTCAGTGACATGCGATGACTCAACTTTCAAAATTACGTGAACTCTGTATTCACACACTTTGTCAGGATGTCCTTCGGTGTTCATCGGATCCGAACAAAACCCTAAGTCAGTGTGAACTCAGCACTCGAAATATCATGTTTTGAGGTGCTCATCTAGAAAAATCATAATATTACTTAGATTTGTATCAAAATGATAACACAGGTTTTTTAAATTTTGTAGAGAATTTGTGGGTTTTCTATGAACATACACTTGGATCTCAGGCTGAGAAAGTGCCATGGATGATAACCATTCATTCATTCAACAGGATTTATTGAGGCTACTGTGTACCTGGTACTGGGAATCCAACAATCAACAAACTGCCGGCCCTTATGAACAGCCTTACAGTCTGATGGGGAAGGAGGACAATAGACAAGTAATTATATAATTTCAGATAGGGCTTCGTGCTGTAAAGAAAGTGCAAGGGATAATGGAATGGACAGTGACAAGGACAGAAGTGCTGTTGAAGAGAGGTGGCACGAATGGCATCTTTTTGGAGCTGACATTTGAGCAGATACCTAAATGAATATTGTCTGGGAAGGTTTAGAAGAAGAGCAAATGCAAAAGCCTTGAGACAGGAATGCACTTGGAGTGTTAGTTTGAGGACCATTAAGATGGCCGGTTGGGCTTCCCGGGTGGCTGAGTGGTGAATAATCTGCCTGCCAACACAGGAGACACAGGTTTGATCCCTGGGTTGGGAAGATCCCCTGGAGAAGGAAATGGCAACCCACTCCAGTATTTTTGCCTGGGAAATCCCATGGATAGAGGAGCCTGGCGGGTTACAGTCCATGGGGTCACAAATGAGTCAGACACGACTTAGTGAATAAACAACAACAAAAATGGCTGGTGTGGCTGAATCACAAGCCAGGGAAATGACGTCAGAGAAGTAGCCGGGGTCAGATCACACAAGGTCTTATTATGTCGCAGTAATGACTTTGGGGGCTGTTGGGGAAAGAACTGGGACTGCAGAAAGCATGCTTGAGATAGACAAGAGGTAGAACTCCTGTCTCAGAAAATCTTTTTTTTTCCCGTTCTAAAAATCAACTTTATTGAGGTATAATTTACATACAACAAAATGTCCCCATGTCAAGGGCACAATCAGATGAGTTTTGGCAAATGTACATATCCATGCCACCATTACCATAATTAAGATGAAAACTATTTACAGTATCCCCCAAAGTTCCCTTGTTCTCTTTTGCAGTCAGGGCTCATTCTCTGACCCCCACCAGAGCCAGGAACTCACTGGCCTTGGGGGACTCATTATTTTTAGTGTGGGCTTTAAGGACCTAGATCTGGGCTGCCCAATATGGCAGCCACTATCCGAATGTGGGGACTTTAATGTAAATCAAATTAAATGAACAATTCATCACCTCAGTTGCACTAGCCTTGTTTCAAGTACCTAATAGCCACATGTGGCTAGTGGCTGCCATATTGGACAGGACAGGTAGGGACTTTTCCATTACTGCAGACAGTTCTATTGGGCAATACTGAGTTGAAACACTGGTGGAATGTGACCTTCACCACATAGAGGCAGGCCAAGCACCCTGTAAGCTGAGTAAGCCATACATTTCGCATAACCCAGCTGTATGTTACTGTGTTTATTACCTTTATTATAAGTAGTCAATAAACCCATGTTTGGCCTAGGGTGCTTAAGGGGAATGGTATGGTTGTGCTATGATAATGGTAACAGTAACAATGGAGTTGCTCACTACACAGAAATCCTTCCTCCATTACTAAGTTTAAGGGATGTCCTATTTTTATTAAGGGGAATGATTTCCCTTATAACTTCTAAGGCACAATCTTAAGTAAAATCAAATCTCAAAATCAGTCTTACTAAGTCTATGTCTGTGTGTGTGTGTGTTTTGGGAGTATTCAGATGCAAATATTCTGCAATAGAAACATTTGTTAAACCTAGTAGTGGTTTTTATATTATTTTTCTGTACATCTTTGAAAGCTTGAAATATTTTTTTTAAAGGAGGTGTTCATTTGAAATGTTGGACAAGAATATTTAACGTTATGAAGATTGTTCATGACATGAATGAATGCAAGTTAAGAACTGTGTGCGTGGTAGTATATATAGCACAATGGTCAAAGGGTCAGTATAGGACAACAGCTGAGTGTACTCTGGAGCTAGACTACTTGGGTTTTAACCTTAATTATGCCACTTATTGGGTTTCCCTGGTGGCTCAGACAGTAAAGAATCCACCTGCCAATGTGGGAGACCCAGGTTCGATCCCTAGTTTGGAAAGATCTCCTGAAGAAGGGAATGACTATCCACTCCAGTATTCTTGCCTGGAGAATTCCAAAGACAGAGGAGCCTGGTGGGCTAGTGTGTGGGGTAACAAACAGTCGGACATGACTGAGCGACTAACACTTTTACTTTCATGGCACTTATTAGCAATGAGACATTGAGCAAGTTACTTAACTTCTCTGTGCCTCAGTTTCTTCATCTGTAATATAAAAAAGATAACAGTAGTACCTAGCTCATAAGGACGCTGTAAGGATTAGCTAAATAAATGTGGAGAGTCTGGCGCACAGTAGACACTCAGTGTTAATAGCTATTACGATAAGGCTGAGAACGATACAATCTTGGCTTCTTAAAAAAAGGATATCCTCTCTCCACATCTTTTTTTTTTTTTTTAAGAAATAAAGGACTTGAACAGTCCATCAAAAATGTTAACAACTGAGAAGTCTAGTTGATAACAGACTTAATTTTCTTCCTTTAAATAGTAATTTTTATTGGAGCAGAATTGCTTTACAATGTTGTGTTAGTTTCTACGGTACAGCAAAATGAATCAGATATACATATTCATCCTCTCCCTTTTGGACTTCCTTCCCATTCAGGTCCCCCACAATGCATTACATAGAGTTCCCTGTAATTTTCTTCTTTTTTACTTATTTACTAGACATTCTATGTCAAGTGATTCTTTTTGGACTGAAAACAATAGAAACCAAGACACAAAATCTTGGCTTTGAAATCTTCCCTCAAAGTGCCCTGCAGTCAGGTAAGCAGTGATTTTCCAAGTGTGATCTTGGAGTACCATCAGCAGTACCAGAGAACTTGCTAGAAATGTAAATTCTCAAGTTCCAGCCCAGATGTATTCATTTTGGAGTAGAGCCCAGCAATTCATATGTTAGCTTTATATTCTATTCTGAAGCTCGCTAAAAGTTTGAGAATGACTGTGCTAAGGCATAACGTGTGGCTCTATGTTTGACCTCTCCCATGTTCACATAGTGATAAGTTCTGCCAATCACTCTTTCTCAAATATTCTGCAGCTCTTGTGTACAATGTCTACCCTTGGACATATCTTCTTTGTGAGCCTCTTGAGAGCTACTGCTTCTACGGATCCTCAGTGACTGCCCAGTGATAGAAAATGCAAATGCTTCCTGGAGCCAGGCAGGTAATTTGTCTCAAGAGGGCCTGGTGCATGACCTTAAAGAGTGAAGTGCTGGCCACTGCCCAAACATGTCCACATTTTTTGCAAAGTTAAACTGCCTCTGGCTGAACAAAAACACATCTAAGCCAAGTTTGGCTCCTGGCCACCGTTTGCACTCTGTGTCTTGGCGAATTCTCTCAGATCACTAAGCAGCTATGATGCAGTGGAAAGACTGAGTGCTGAACAAGGAAGAAAACCTTGATTTGAAGCCCAGCTCTGCTAACTGCTAGCTGGGTGGTAATAACGAAAATAATGTTAACTTCTCAGCTTTAAGTCTTCTCATCTGTATAATAAAGACAACCTTACTTACTTCATAGGACTGTTTTAAAGATTAAGATAATATACTTAAAATGCCTGCCCTATAATAAGTCCTCAGTAAATTTTTCATAGCACTTGTGATTTAAAAAATATATATAATTGATTTGCAATATTGTGCCAATTTGCTGTATAGCAAAGTAAATCAGTTATACTATTTTGATTATATTCTTTATTCTGCTTGTATTTATGAACAATTTAGTTTAGCCTGCTTATTCTCAATGGACAAGCTTGAGCAAACTCTGGGAGATGGTGAAGGGCAGGGAAGCCTGGCGTACTGCAGTTCATGGGGTTTCAAAGAGTCGGACATGATTTAGCAGCTGAACAACAATTCATTCTATTGGGGAAGCCCATGGCTCAGCAGTAAAGAATTCACCTGCTACTGCAGGAGATGTGGTTTGATCCTGGGGCCTGGAAGATCCTCTGGAGAAGGAGATGGCAACCCACTCCAGTATTCTTGCCTGGGAAGTCCCATGGACAGAGGAGCCTGGTGGGCTACAGTCCATGGGGTAACAAAGAGTTAGACACGACTTAGCAATTAAACAATAACATTCATTCTACTAGACTTTGAGTTTCTTTGGGATGTTTCTTTGGGACAGGGATTAACTTCTGCAATCTTCTCCGTTTAAGTTCCTATAATACCTACTTCAGTAATTTAAGTCCCTCTCACATCCACCCCAAACTTTAACGAAAGCTTGTCAATGTCCAGGGTAGGTATCTGAAGTGACATAGTCAATTCTCAGTAGAGATGTACCTTTCATAGGCAAAAACATGAGGCCCACTTCTAATCATCCCCAAAGTTACGCTTCCCTTCTTTTTTCCACATAAAAGAGAACAATGATGATTGTTCCATTGTCAAGTGGAGGCCTCTTGCTCCTTACATTTACCAGGTTTGTTAAAAGCAATACAGAAAGTTTAGACGAGCCATACTAGAAATTATGAAAAGAAAAAAAAAAGAGGGTTTCAGTTTTAATTTTGACAATTCAGATATAAGTGATGCTGGGATGATGTTGGTAGAAGAGGTGGGTATTAGAACAGCTAACATTAGGTGCCCAGCTCATTTTTCCCATCTGGAATACTGAGGCAAGAATAAAGAACTATTATGCATCCTATAAAGCAGGTTATTACATAATTTAGATCATGGCATTAGGGGAAGTGGAAGGACACACGTGTATTGCCTGCATATAAGCAGGTTAAGGGCTTTCTGAACTCCTACGATTTTATGTTTTGTCTTAACAATCTTACTTTATAGGTATCCATGCCTAAGTGCCTGTAAAGAATTCACATATTGGATTTGGCCTGGTTAATATAATTTAATACAAAACATATAATAATTTTAATATATTACTTGTTAGCTTTCTTACCTTCTGAACTTTGCATCTATAGATTCATTAAATAAATGACTTTCAGGTTAAATGATCTCATTTTAGAATTGTTTGAAAATTTACCTCCTCTCCCTCCCATTAACTATGCTTTAATCCAGGGTATTTCTATTTTTTTCTTTCAAAATTATAACCCTTAAATGTAGGACAACTACGGTAACAAATGGGTTTAGATATCAAATTTAGTTTTGGAAGTTTGTTTCTAACTAATCTAGGTTCCATATGGATAAAGAAACTCTGGACCAGTCAAATGGATTATGATTGACAAGCCAGTCTTCAGTAGGAAAGAAGTAGTTATTTTGTGAAGGCACAAATTAGAATGAAATATTCAGATGCAATTTTTAAAAATTTCATTTCACTGTTCATATCATCAACAAGGAAAATGTGACACGACAATGTTAGAACTGCACACTGGCATTATCTTTCTTGTTCACCTAAGCTTTCATCACGTTGTTGCTGTTTAGTTGCTAAGTCATGTCTGACTCCTTGTGACCCCATGAACTGAAGCAGGCCAGGCTTCCCTGGCCTCCACTATCTCCTGAAGTTTGCTCAAACTCACATCCATTGAGTCAGTGATGATATCCAACCATCTCATCCTCTGTTGTCCCCTTTTCCTCTTGCCCTCAATCTTTCCTGGCATCAGGGTATTTTCTAATGAGCTGGCTCTTTGCATCAGGTGGCCCAAGTATTGGAGCTTCAGCATTGATCATAAGAAAAATATAATTTTACCACAGGTGTAACTTCTCTGTCAAGGTATAAAATAATTTGCATTTAAAAGGCATATCTAATTTCTCACCTTAGAACTAAAAATCAGTTCCAAGACCTTTTGTGTAGTGTACCACCAAACTACTGTTAAAATAGAAAGTTTCCTGCATGAATCAATTATGAAAAACTTTATTGAAGATTATTCCCTTCAAGTTAAGTAACATTCTCTTATACAGAGATACCATTATTTTTGCACAGGCCAGGTAGAATTGAGCAAGAAAATAATTAACATTTAAAGGATTTCTAAAATGCATTTCTTTAGAAGAAAATTGTAGATAATTAGTGAAAGTCAGTACTAATACCTTTTAGGAATGTCTAGTTTATAGACAATTCATTTCAGAGCATCAAATTTTATTTATTCAGAAAAACCTAATGTGGTAAATATAGCCTTGGCAGCTACAGAAAACGGGAATCGGGTCATGGACTGTACTGATGTATCTATTTCGTGCCAAATGTTTCAGAAGTTTTGAGGTGGTGCACTTATCTAAGGTTTCAGAAAGCAAGAGTTTCCAGAATGATAAGAGAAAGGGGCTGACTGTACAATATTTAAAAAAATACTAGCTTTCAATTAATATATGAATGTGTTTTGCATGAAGAGACAGTTTCCTAGCACACAGTAAACATCCTTACAGCCCCTTGAGTCACTAAGAGCAGAGCCTGAGGCCTAACAAAAGGTCTGGGGTTAAAAGTTTCTTTTTTCTCTTGTAAGAAGTGGAGGGGGCTTCAGGATTGGGAACTCGTGTACACCCGTGGCGGATTCATGTCGATGTATGGCAAAACCAATACAGTATTGTAAAGTAAAATAAAGTTAAAAAAAAAAAAAAAGCACTCTCTGGATCTGAGAGATCCTGGTGATTTGACTTTGGACAAGTAATTTAATTCCTTCTAGTCTGTTTCTGTAAATGGAGTCAACAATACCTGGTAGAGGAGTTACAGGAGTGTGGGTGGGATGATCCGTGTGATCATGTTATGTAAACTATAAACCATAAGCGACTAAAAGTTAGTTACTATTTTGTACAAGACTGGCCTAACCTTTCCTGCCTATGTCCCTTGTCTGTAAAATGGGTACAGACCAAGGCCTGAGAGCTCCTGAACTTGAGCAAGTCATTTCCTTTTCGGAAGTGTTTCCTAGCAAGGTTGCCCAAGTATTGGAGCAACATTATGAAGATCAAATGTTATCGTGTATGTAAATGCTATGACAAACATATACCAAGAACGTAATAAATGATAGCCGTTATTACTCTCTGAGGGTAAGGAGCAAACAAAACTACTTAAAAGACTTTGGATATGTACTTAAATTCTGTACACATCCAAGGTATTTTTATTTGCACTGTAAACTGCAAAGACGTACATGGAACGAGGAAACAAATGGCGCCTGTGCTTCCCAATGGCGGGGGAGGGAAGGCAGTAAAGGGGACTCAATAGCCTCAGCGGCTTGTAATAGAGGCGGGAATGAGAAGAAAGGAGTGTGACAGAAAAAAAATTAAGTAACATTCCGAGAATCAATTCACTATTCTCCGCCTTTTTCTCTCATGACCTCCAGCCTTGATTAGACCATTTCACTCAGCTTCCCAGCCCGCCATGTCGCTGGACATATATTTACTGTACCTTCTTCACTGAGAGCCTTTCATTCCCCTCCCCTTCTAGGAGTCGTGAACTTCAGACCCTCTGCTTCCGACACCCATTCCCTTTAACTCTGTTTTTAACCAAGCTTCCCTGCATCCTTCCCTCCGCCTAAGGGGGAAGTGAGCTTGGTCGCACCGCAGGGCATCCTAGGAAATGTGGTCTCTCATACTCATTTCGCTTGGGCCTTAGAATGGGGACGACGACAAAAGAGATTGAGCTAGAACTACAACTACCGGAAGACAACGTGAGTGAGTCTCTTCCTGTCTGCCCCCATTCCTATTACTTTCCTCTTCCTCCTCTCTCCGGGCACCGAACCTCTTTGCCTCACGGTACTTGTAGTTCTTTGTGGACCCAAGCTCCTAGTACTTGACGGCCAGGCGAAAGGCTGAAAGACTCTAATTCCCAGAGGGCAGAGTGAAAGCTGCGCCTGCGCAGTCTCAGGGAGGGCGTGTATGTCTGTGTGTCTGAGGGAGAGAGAGCGAGAGTGAGTGAGTGTGAGTGCGGGGTAGGGTGGTGGCCGTTACGTTCGGGGCAACGGCTACGGCAGTGGAGAAGTAAGAAGAGAAACAACGTCCGGCGCTTCCGCCTTCGCTTAGGAGGAGGAGGAGCTGGTAGGGAAAGGAAAGTGATTCGCCCTGGGCCTGGACGAGACCGAGTCGGGCCGGCGGGGGTCTGGGCTATGAGCCTTTGAGGGTCGCTTGGGACGCGGAGCGAGACTCGAGAGCCGAGAGCTATGTCTCAGCCGCCGCCGCCGCCTCCGCTGCCGCCGCCGCCGCCTCCCCCAGAGGCTCCGCAGACTCCGCCGTCTCTGGCAGCGGCGGCGGCGGCGACTCCGGGGGGGCTCTCGAAGCGGAGAGACCGGAGAATCCTTTCCGGGAGCTGCCCGGATCCGAAGTGCCAGGCGCGTCTGTTCTTCCCGGCCTCCGGTTCCGTCAGCATCGAGTGTACCGAGTGCGGACAGCGGCACGAGCAGCAACAGCTGCTGGGGGTGGAGGAGGTGACCGACCCGGACGTAGTGCTTCACAACCTGCTGCGGAACGCGCTGCTCGGGGTGACGGGGGCACCCAAGAAGAACACGGAACTGGTAAAGGTGATGGGCCTTTCAAACTACCACTGCAAACTGCTGTCGCCCATATTAGCTCGCTACGGAATGGACAAACAGACTGGCCGGGCTAAGTTGCTCCGGGACATGAACCAGGGCGAGCTGTTCGATTGCGCTTTGCTGGGTGACCGCGCCTTCCTCATCGAACCGGAGCATGTCAACACGGTGGGCTACGGCAAGGACCGCTCCGGAAGCCTCCTGTATTTGCATGACACCCTCGAGGACATCAAGCGGGCCAATAAAAGTCAGGAATGCCTCATTCCCGTGCATGTGGACGGGGACGGGCACTGCCTGGTGCATGCTGTGTCCCGGGCCCTAGTGGGCCGGGAGCTCTTCTGGCATGCCTTGAGAGAGAATCTTAAACAGCACTTCCAGCAGCACTTGGCCCGGTATCAAGCGCTGTTCCATGACTTCATTGATGCTGCTGAGTGGGAGGACATTATCAACGAGTGTGACCCTCTGTTTGTACCGCCTGAGGGGGTTCCCTTGGGTCTGCGGAACATCCACATATTTGGCCTCGCCAATGTGCTTCATCGCCCTATTATTTTGTTAGATTCGCTCAGTGGCATGAGAAGCTCTGGTGATTATTCAGCCACCTTTCTGCCAGGGCTCATCCCTGCAGAGAAGTGCACCGGCAGAGATGGTCATTTGAACAAACCAATCTGTATCGCTTGGAGTAGCTCTGGTAGAAACCATTATATCCCGTTGGTAGGCATAAAAGGGGCTGCTTTGCCTAAACTGCCTATGAATTTGCTTCCTAAAGCATGGGGTGTGCCTCAGGACCTCATTAAGAAGTACATCAAACTTGAGGAGGATGGTGGTTGCGTTATTGGAGGAGACAGAAGTTTGCAGGATAAATACTTACTTCGGCTTGTTGCTGCTATGGAAGAAGTCTTTATGGACAAGCACGGTATCCATCCTAGTTTGGTGGCTGATGTCCATCAGTATTTCTACAGGAGGACCGGGGTGATAGGAGTTCAGCCTGAAGAAGTCACAGCAGCTGCTAAAAAAGCAGTAATGGATAATCGCCTTCACAAATGTTTGCTCTGTGGTGCCCTTTCTGAACTTCATGTTCCTCCAGAGTGGTTGGCTCCGGGAGGGAAACTGTATAACTTGGCAAAAAGTACTCATGGACAGCTGAGGCCTGACAAAAATTATAGCTTTCCCTTGAACAATTTGGTTTGCTCATATGATTCAGTGAGAGATGTCCTGGTACCAGACTACGGCTTGAGTAACCTTACAGCTTGTAATTGGTGCCATGGCACATCTGTGCGAAGAGTTAGAGGAGATGGGTCTATTGTGTATTTGGATGGGGACAGAACTAATTCCAGGTCCACTGGTGGCAAATGTGGTTGTGGATTCAAACATTTTTGGGATGGGAAAGAGTATGACAATCTACCAGAAGCTTTTCCTATTACTTTGGAATGGGGTGGAAGAGTGGTCCGAGAAACGGTGTATTGGTTCCAGTATGAAAGTGATGCATCTTTGAATAGCAATGTATATGACGTTGCGATGAAACTTGTTACCAAGCACTTTCCAGGTGAATTCGGGAGTGAAATCTTAGTTCAGAAAGTTGTCCACACTATATTGCATCAGACTGCCAAAAAGAATCCTGATGATTATACTCCTGTAAATATAGATGGTGCTCATGCCCAAAGATTTGGAGATGTACAAGGACAAGAGTCGGAGTCCCCGCTCCCAACTAAAATTATTCTTACTGGACAGAAAGCAAAAACTTTGCACAAGGAGGAGTTAAACATGAGTAAAACTGAAAGAACTATTCAACAGAATATTGCGGAACAGGCTTCTGTAATGCAGAAACGGAAAACAGAGAAGTTAAAACAAGAACAGAAGGGGCAGCCCAGGACTGTTTCTCCCAGTACTGTTCGTGATGGCCCATCCTCTGCACCTGCCACCCCTACCAAGGCTCCCTATTCGCCAACCACTTCTAAGGAGAAAAAGATCCGAATCACAACTAATGACGGACGGCAGTCCATGGTTACACTTAAGTCTTCAACAACCTTTTTTGAACTTCAGGAAAGCATAGCCAGAGAATTCAACATTCCACCATATTTACAGTGTATTCGATACGGCTTTCCTCCTAAAGAGTTAATGCCACCCCAGGCAGGAATGGAAAAGGAGCCAGTTCCTTTACAGCATGGTGACAGAATCACAATCGAGATTCTGAAAAGTAAAGCCGAAGGGGGTCAGTCTGCTGCTGCCCACTCGGCCCACACTGTGAAACCAGAAGATAGTGCTGTCGCCGGCAGGCTGCCATCTAAGGAGCTTCAGGAGCAAGCTGACAAAGAAATGTACTCCTTGTGTCTTTTAGCAACGTTAATGGGTAAGATCAGCTTAACTCAGATGGTGTTTCGTAACTGTGAATGTAATATACTGAGTTTTTCTCATGTCTTTGTGGAAAAAAATCTGGTCAGTGTAAAGACATTATATATTTTAGAAGAAAATTCTTTTCTTTCGTTTTTTGACAGTGGATAGATGTTAGTGTGATTCTCTGTTGAGTAAATACTGGGAAAACATAACTAAGAAAGTGAAAGTAGTCCCTTACTGTCACCAGATTATTTAAGTGTAATGTATTGCTTGTTATTTTTAAAAAATCGTAGTGTAATAACTCCATTTACAGCCTTTTCCATTTTTTACCCCTTTGGCTCTTTCGAGCGTGCACACCTTGTCCCTTGTCATTTATTTTTAAATTTCATTTTCCTGTATGTCATGTGATTTCAGGACTTCCTGTTTGATGAATTGCAGTTTCTGGGTTACATGCTCATTGCACTCCCACCTAATAATTTCTTATCCATTTCCTGTTCTCCCTTTCCCAATCCATCAGTTTTTTCTTATTTGTACATCAGGATTTGTGTTTTAAGTAATTTGCTCGGTGACTCTTTGCCATCAGTTATAATGAACTATTATATTATAACTGATGAAAAACATAATAAACAGAGGTAGATGTTAATGGGATTCCTTAAGAAGCATTTCTTTTTAATAATTCAACATAAAGAAAAATATATTGTCAACCAAATAGGTGATTTAAAGCTTTAAATGATTTGGGAAATGATCCAATGGTGTACTTTTTACATTATTTTTATTGGCTAATCTGTTTCTAAATTACTGTTAGTATGTTTTATTGAGGCTTAAAGTAGAAGTAAAACTGAAATATATTACATATTAGAGGGGCCTTATTTTTGCTGAGATGATATCTTTCAAGTAAAAAAGTGATCTGGGTTTTTTTTTGTCTTTTCTGAGTACTAAATATCAGTGAATTGGGCCTTGACCTTCCAAAATGAAGATAATTTATTTCTGGCTTAAGTTTGGGGGCCTAGTTAATAGGGAATCTATTAATAGGGGATCTATCTATGCCAGTTTATAGCTTAAAATTGCTGACTTTATTTTATCAGACGTAATTATTGAATTGGGGGATATGTCAAGAAATGTACTTACTAGGGGCACTTTACGTTTTTCTGTCTTTTAAGAGTTTTTAGTTTCTTGGAGACTGTGTGGAGTAAAGGAAAAGACTGATTTCTGGAGTCACAAAGTCCTACAATTTGAATTCTGGCTTCAGTACTTATTAACTTAGTGGTTTTAGGCAAGCTGCTTAACTGCTCAGGCCTTCAGTTGCTTCCTATACACAGGATTACCTCTTGTAGTTGATACTTAGGTAACAGTTATGTACTCCCAGAACTCTGTAAATTAAATAATACCAGCACAGAATGGGTAAACTTAGATGTATGCTGAAGGCACGTTTTTAAAAAACCAGTAATCTCCAGGTCATAGATTGGTCAGGAAGAGAGGTCTTTCTCAATAGAAGAGGATGTGGCTCATATCCAGCCTTGGATACTCAGCACCTTGTATAGTGCCCGGCAGGTAGTAGGCACTTTGAAAGTTTTTTGATTGAATTAAATAGATGACATTAACATAGCTAAAGAAAGGCTATGTCAGCAGAAATGGAATGGATGGTCAGCATTGAACATTGAAAAACAGTTGAAAAGCAGAATTTGGCACTGTTTATACAGTGCTGTACAAAGGAGAAAGATGTGTCAACTGGGGCTCATGAAAATTCTGGTAACTGAAAGGTAATCTCTTTTGAGGGACAGGACTGTTTGATCAGTCCTCACCGTGGCCTGGCTGAAAAATCTGTATCCCTTTACCGATTCCATAGTCATCAACTTCTAGTCTAATCACTCATTTAGCTTCCTGATTGTAAGTATTGATGTGGAGGTGACAGTGAGGTGAGGCTTATATTCATTTGGAGGTTGTGTTCTCCATGGAGATTAAAAATGCAGTGGCACCGGTGAGATTATGATCAGTAGTCTAAAATTCTGGCCAGCATAATAATATATTACTATTTCATAATGAAAATCAGTAAAATATAATTCTTGTTTACAGTTAGTCACTTTTTGAGTTTGACTTGAGGTTTCTGGACCTTAGTGTCTGAGTACTGGACTGTGGACTGCGAGGAATTGACTAAGATGATGTCTTCTTGTTAATGATCTCTTCTCTTTCCACCTCTGGCATTTATGTTGCTGCCCTTAAAAACCCACACATTTCATTAACTCTCCCATTTCTACTCCTGACACAGAATTTAAGCGTAATGCTTTGCTAGTTTCATGGTGGTATTACTTGACTTTCTGCTTTAAAATACAAAAACAGTGCCTGGCCTGTATATTAGTCCCTCTGTAAGGATTAGTTTTCTACCTCTAATTCTCTCATAACTCTATTTGAATTATGTAGAAGATACTCTCTTTATTTGGCCATGCTGTGGGGCTTGTGGAATCTTAGTTCCCCAACCAGGGATTGAATTTATGCGGCAGTGGAAGCATGGAGTCCTAACCACATTACTGCCAGGGAATTCCTGGGAAGATTTTCTTAAAAGTGTTATGTTTGTAAAAAATCTCAGTATGGGGATAGCTAAGTAAGTACACACAACCTTATGTGAATGAGTGCTGGCAACTCTTGATGTTTAGATTGGAGAGGGCTGGAAAATGGGAAATGACAGGGTTTACTAAGAAAATTGTAAATTTCAAAGTGCAGAAATTGTGAATTACTGTGTGTTAGTTTAGCAAATAGCTCATCAAGCTTTCTGCTGTTCAAATAGCTGGCTCCTTCTCATTTAGCTTAGGGTTTGATACCACTTTGTTAAAAGAGGTTTCCTCCTGACCACCTTACCCAGGGGTAAGGGTTTCAGAGACCTTTGCTAAGCCACTCCAAGTAGGTTCCCTCTGTTATGGCACCCTGTTCATCTCCCTCATAGCACCTGTTACAAGTTTTCCTGATTTTATATGTTGGTTTACTTACTACCTTATCACCTAGTACTGGCCCTCACACTTACTAGGTGCTAAGTACATGCTTGTTGAATGAATGAATGCAGATTCTTTCAGCAAAATGTTTGCTATGAGCTAGAGACTGCTGTAGATACAAAGATAAATCACACATGATCCTTGCCTTCCGTAAATTTACCTGTAGGGTCTCAACTGAGGACTTCCCATACTTTTATAGCTTTGATTTATAATTTTTATATATAGAGAAAAAGGAAGCTGGAGACCTGTTGATAAAAGCTATAAAGATATAAGATATATATGTATATATGTGTGTATAATGATTGTGTATCCTCATTAAATAGGCTGACTTCTTGATAGCCAGAGACATGGGGTTTCTCTATTGTTTTTTTAAGTAGGATATTTATTAAATAGAATTTATATCTATTATTTGTATAAAAACAGTAAGTGAGTGCATCAGTCTTTTGCTCAGTTCATGGAACTTGTCACTTTGAATCTAATGATTAACGTTAGTTAAAAAAGGAATAACAGTGTTCTTACCTGTAATATTTCACAGATTTTAATCTTCTTTATCCAGACCACTTGGATGTTATTAAACAGTTTTTTACACTGTTCTCTTCATTATTTATACAATATGTGAGTGACTCTAACGCTGGCTTTTCAAAATATGTAATTAAATTTTCTTACAGGCCAGCTTTTTGTGGTAGATATGATAGACAGTACATTATCCACTGTAAATACTAGGCTAATTTCTTTTTTTTTTAGTATTATATTCCACAAAACTTTTCATTAATTTTCTTTTTCAAGAGATAAAGACAGATTTGTGAAAAACAGTTGGTCAGTTTTATGGGAGTTTTATACATACGTTGTCAGAGTTGCTTTGATGGAATTAAGCTACTTGTTATATGTACTCCACTTTACTGCGAAGATTAGCATCCTTTCAGGAGTTGAGAAACTACTTTCTATCTTCCTGAAAGAATGGCATGAGTTTTTAATATACAAGTTTAAATTACACAGCTTCTTTTTTTTTAACACAGTTTTTCATAATTTCATAGTACTTCTTGATGTGGTAGCTGCCTTGGGTATTTTCAGAATCGCATCTGGTATTCAGGCACTTATTTTTAAGATGACTTGGAGTCTGAATATCATTATTGCTTCTTGAATTTTTTCTTCAAATATTGGGTGAAGGACACTTTCAAATCTAGATATTACTTAATGCATCTATTATTCTTAACATACTATCAGATAACTTTTCTAATTGATTTATAAACAGCATATTTCTAATGGGGGAACAGTTATAAAATTGAATAAAAGGAATGCATATAGATGTATCTTAAGGTAAATATGTATATTATAAATGGTGATTTTTATAATTAATTTGAAGATTAAGTTAAACATGATTCTATTTCTTTTTTTCTTCATATTTTTTCAATTATAAGATAATATTACTTTTAAAAATTCAAAGAACTCATTTATGTAGGGAGTAGAATACAATAGTTCTCTTACTCCCCAGAGACTCAGACTCTGTATGTTTGTGTACACATTTCCACACAGTTAGGTTTGTGTGCATGTATGTGTGTGATAAATATATCTTTTAATGCTGATGATTACACTGAGACATGCATAAGGGACTGAATACAAGGAGAGAAACAAGCATGCCTTTCTTAGAAATGGTTTTGACAGTTGGTAAGGTAGATGGTGGGCGGTAAAGCATCTGCTTACAATGCGAGAGACCCAGGTTCGATCCCTGGGTCAGGAAGATCCTCTAGAGAAGGAAATGGTAACCCCCTCCAGTATTCTTGCCTGGAAAATCCCATGGATGGAGGAGCCTGGTTGGCTATAGTCCATGGGGCTGCAAAGAGTGGGACAGGACTGAGCAACTTCACTTCCACTTTTCTTTCAGTAAGTAAAGTCACTCAGTCGTGTCCAACTCTTTGTGACCCCATGGACTACAGCCCCCAGGCTCCTCAATCCATGGGATTCTCCAGGCAAGAATACTGGAGTGGGTTGCCATTTCCTTCTCCAGGGGATCTTCCTGACCCAGGGATTGAACCCGGGTCTCCCGCATTGGAGGCAGACACTTTAACCTCTGAGCCACCAAGGTAGAGACAATTTTAGATGGCAGAATCTGCAGGAAGGGTAGAGAGATGGCAACAACTTTTTCAGCTAATGAATACCTTTAGAATTTTTTCTAGTAGAAACAGCCCCAAGTTCCTAGTTTAAATGTACATTTTGGTCAGTTTGTTTTATGGTAATAGGTATTCGAGTTCAGAATTAACTTAGATATTTGGGGAGGGGGGACTGTAAATAGTATTTCAAAATTGATTTTGTTTTTCTTATTTTAATAACTTTCACATATATGTTAGATTTTAAAATCTTACTTGCTTTATAAATTGCCAAGTAGAAACTTCAAATTGCCTTTTTAAATATCTAAAGTTAGAAAATTGGAATGATAACCTTTTAAACTCACTTTTAGCTTCATTATTTTGTTGTTAGTGATTAACTGATTTTTTTTCTAAAATCTAGAAAAAAATCATTTAAAAAATTATTTTAACATTCTTTTAAATTTTTATTTCTTTTTATTATTTATTTATTTATTTATTTTTTTTTATTTCTTTTTAAAGAGGAAGAAAATTAGACAACCAAAGGGAAAATCATCCATACTATCACTGCCATATATAATAACTACTGTCAGGTGGGAGAATTAAGATTATTAGGAAGGATTTGAGGAAGACAGGGTATGAACAGAGGTTTTCTATGGTTGTGTTATAGTCTTTTTTTGTACAGTTATGCACAGTATGTTCAATGTAAGTATTTTACTATTGTACTATGAAGAAGCAGCTGAATTAAAATAAGTGGAGGCTATCAGAAGAATATGAATTAACATTTGGTAGATGCTTTATGAGACTAGTCCTCTTCTCTAAGAATTTGCTTTCCAGTGAAATGGTAGAAAGTAATTCTACTCATGCCCCCTCCCCCGCTTTTTTTTTTTTTTAGAGATTACTCTTTTAGCAGTTTTCAAATACAGTATTATTAACTATGGTCACCATGATATACATTACATTACTGTGATTTGTTTATTTTTTAACTCCAAGTTTGTACCTAAAAGTCTTTACCTTTGTTTTTGCTATAATTTTATTAAATTCATGAAGAAGTATACAGATAGTACCATTAGTTAACATTTTATCCAGATAGCATTATAGAAGAGTTGTCATTATAGTGCTTAAGCTAAGTTTTTTCATGGACTCCTCTCAGGCATTATTAAAAGAAAAAGCCTCATTTATACTATGTATTCATTACATGAATTCTAAGTGCTCCTGTCTCTGCAGCATTGTGCCAGGCCTTGGAAGTAGAAAGTCGAATGGGCCACTGACCTTTTCCTGACTCTGAAAAGCTTCTGATATAGAAAGGGAAACAGAAAAGTTAGTTCAGCCTGCCTTGTGACCAGGGCTGTGGTGTTCAGGAGCAGCAAGGAAGGAACTTCCCTACCCACCACTGAAGAATCCTAGAGGAAGTGACACCTAAGTTGAGTTTTAAAGAATGCATAGCTATTATTGGCCTTTGGGGAAATGGAGCACTTTGGTGGTTTGCTTTGTGTAAATCAAGATTTAATGAGAGATGTGAGGCGAGAGTGAGGACAAGGAATCTTAGGCTGACTTATATGCCATGAAAAGAGACTAGACCTTTTGCCTTATCGTATGGGGGAACCATTAAAGGTTTAACTCTTAAGGCTGTGTGGAGGAGGGACTTGGGGAGAAGAAGATTAAAGTGAAAACCAAGGATGAGGCAGTGGCAGCCCTTCAGGCAGGAGACAGGCCTAAACCAGGGTAGTTCTAGGAGGGATGCGGAACTGTCCGTGACTGATGGGAGACTTACGCTGTGTCACAGTTCCTGCTTTCTGATCTCTAGTCCCTTTCCTTGGTTCTTTTACAACAAACATGACTTCAGTGGAAGTGTATATATTAACACCAAAGGCAATAATTTGCCTTTTTTTTTCTTCCAATCAGTCGTTGATGCTGTAGGTTTCTATAAGAAGAGAGTGTGTTGATGGTTATGCCAAATTTGTTCTAACATGATTGACCTTTAGTATTGGTTTAGTCCGGAGAAGGCAATGGCATCCCACTCCAGTACTCTTGCCTGGCAAATCCCATGGACCGAGGAGCCTAGTAGGCTGCAGTCCATGGGGTTGCTAGGAGTCGGACCCGACTGAGTGAGTTCACTTTCACTTTTCACTTTCATGCATTGGAGAAGGAAATGGCAACGCACTCCAGTGTTCTTGCCTGGAGAATCCCAGGGACGGAGGAGCCTAATGGGCTGCCGTCTATGGGGCTGCACAGAGTCGGACACGACTGACGTGACTTAGCAGCAGCAACGGTTTAGTAACTGTGGAAAGAGTATAAGCTGTAGAATGTACCCAGGATTCAAACCCAGGCTTTGCCACTTAATGGCTATTTGATCTTGGGAGAATGATTTACACTCTCTGAGCTTGTCTCTTCTGTGAAATAGGGCTCAGTTGTGAGGAGAAAACGAAGCCATGTGAGGTACCTGCTCAGAGCTGAGTGGTGGTTGTTTAGTCGCTAAGTTGTGTCCGACTGTTGTGCTCCCATGGACTGTAGCCCGCCAGGCTTCTCTGTCAGTGGAATTTTCCAGGCAAGAATACTGGAGCAGGTTGCTGTTTCCTCCTCCAGGGGATCTTCCTGACGCAGGGATTGAACCAGCAGCTCCTGAGGCTCTTGCATTTCAGTGAGATTCTTTACCACTTGAGCCATCTGGGAGGAATTTAGATGGTATCTATCCTTTCCTTAAAGCAATAGCGTATGCATACTTACTGGGGCCATATAGTCTGAAGGGGGTGAAACTTGGTTCTTGGGGGAGGGTAAAATAAATCTTACTCTGTTTAATGAAACAAGTGTAGGATATACACATAATACATAACCAGATAAACAGTGTGTCTGTAGTATTCAGATGTCATTAGGAAGGCAGATTAGGAAAATAATGGCTAAAAACAATCCTTAGGGAGATGATGAAAACACAGGGTTGATAAGCACTTAAGTAGAATTCTTTCTTTTTAGAGTTCTGCCTGCTTAAGTAAGGAAATCATCAGGTTTATAAAGTAGTACTAAGACACATTTTTCTTACTAGTATTTGGGTGGTCAGTTCTGAGCAGTTTATTATTTTGGCACATGTTTAGATTCCGACCCTGGATCGGGAAGATCCCCTGGAGAAGGAAATGGCAACCCACACCAGTACTCTTGCTTGAAAAATTCCTTAGACAGAGGAGCCTTGTAGGCTACAGTCCATGGGGTTGCAAAGAGTAGGACACGACTGAGCAGCTTCACTTCATTTCTAGATTCGGACCAAATAATTAAGTGCTACCATAAAATTTTTGATATGCTTTGATATTCTAGAATATTTGACGATATCCTAGAGTATTTTATAAAATACTAAGTACCTTTAAGATAACATTGATAATAACTAAATGAAAGGTTACCACCAGAGAAATAATCCAAGTAAAGTTCAACGATAAATTCAGCAGTCAGAACTTCTGACAGAGTTGTTAATCTTCTATATTTGGCGGTTCTTATTAATATTCAAAATTTTAAATTAAACTTCTGTGTTCACCCTTAAATATTGCCATATTCTGGTTGCACTGTATCATTAGTGAATGAAGTGTTTATGTGTAAGCAAATGTTCTAATTAACGGAAATGCTAAGTGCTGAGGCTTTTTATATATTTTAGGCTTTGTTGTATACTTTTAAACTTTATATTTTCACCAACTCCCATGCAGATTTTCATATTCCTTTTTATGAATGTGGGAAGGGGTTAGAGCTCTGAGAGATTGTAGGTACAGAATGCTTAACTCACATCATCATAACCTCCATTCAAAGCTCAGATCCAACAATATCATCTTCTAGTAAAAATCAACTTTAAAAAGTCTTGAGTATAAAAGCAGTACTACATATACTTTATCAGATTAGAAAATAATGAAACCACACACACACAAAAAAACCATATTCCACAAACCAAAATAACTTTTATGTTCCTTCCATTCTTTGTTAACTTCCGGGATAGTGGTTATCATTCTTAACTTTTTATTTGAAACTTCTTATTGATAATAGGCACTTCAAAGGGTGTTCTTGAAAAATATGTTTCTGTGAAATGGTGGTTTACTTGTGGCTATTTTGTGGGCTTCTGATACTTATTCTAAATCTCATCATTCCCACCCCCCCCCCCCCCACCAAATGTCTGTTTTAAAAAGTCAACTTTGGAACAACAAAATACATTAATTACTTATCTTCAGTCTACCTATTTGCTTTACTCCCTAGCCCTTTCCATCTGCTTTTATTAGTTTTAACATAAATATAGAATATATTTTTTATATTCTACTTTAAAACATAAATATCTTTCTATAACCTTTTCTGTTGTTCTAGTCCATAGTTGCGTACTGATTTACTTTAAACTGGATTGAGTCTTCATGTATATTTTGTTTAATATGCCCAGTATTGACTCATGCAGTTTTAAAGTCATTTTTGAATTAGTTCCTGTGTTTAAAAACTGGGAGAATTGACATTAGAAATTTGGATTTCTGGCTTCTCTTAAAATGCCATTTGTTCTTGAACCATTGGACCTATATTCTTCTGTGACAGCACTTGGCAATGGCTGTCGCATTTAGAGGAGCCATAGTCCCTCATTTCACATTGCTCCCTAGATGATATATTATACTAGACTGCATTGCTCATTTAGAATATCTGCCTTACAATCTCTGTTTGAGGCTCATCCATATTAAAGCAAACCTGGGTTGAACTCTCTGGTTTTCTGCTAATACTGTATCTTTTTATTTTACAGGAGAAGATGTATGGTCTTATGCAAAAGGTCTTCCTCACATGTTCCAGCAGGGTGGCGTATTCTACAATATTATGAAGAAAACCATGGGTATAGTTGCTTTCTGATTTTATTCTTGGATAATATCTCCACTCAAGCTATTATAAGGTTTTAAGAAAGTTCAGATAATATTCTTCTAAAATGATTTCCAGTGTTAGGGTATATATTCTTCTTTATCAGTCTGCCTAGTTAGAATGAATTATCCTGATAGGGTCAACTATTTTCTGCTATAATATTACTAAAAATCTCCTATCACTTTCTTTTTCCTATTTTCTCATTTAAATTGTGGAATTAGAGGCCAGTTTATTTACAGTGCTAGTGTCCATCCCAGAATCAGATAATGCAGCATTTTTTTGCTGCTGTTGTGTTGGACTGTGATTACTATATACCTCAGTATTTTCTGGAGTCTAGGAAATAATTCACTTTATATATAACTTCTTTTCACATTGTATATGTATTGTTTATAAAGATATGTGCAAGTGTGTAACTGTTATCTTCAGAGTTTTAAGGTGTTAAGAGAGAGATTGCTAGTGTGTATGTTTAGACACCATATGTTTTTTCAAAGATTTAATGTGAATGCTTTTGGCTTCTGACTTTTATCAGTCTGGCTTTCTCACTTTTTTACCTACCTGACCTCTTTAGACCAAGTGCATAATCTCTATTTTATGTTTTTTCTTTCTCATGTACTTTTTATTCCGTGTTAAAAAACAAAACCCAATTTGGCTGTTGTAGAAATGTTCACACATATAAAGGTAGCAAGAATAATGTAATGAACCCCTATTTACCTACCACCCAGGTTCAGTAATTATCAGTACATTTTTATCCATCCCCTCTCAAATGGACTGTTTCAGAATAAATCTCAGACATAATTTCATCTGTAAGACTTCAGTATGTATTTCTAAAAGTAAGAACTGTTTTTTTAACCTTAATACCATTATCACATCTAAAAGATATGAACAATAGTTTTTAAAAATATCACCAGGCAGTATTTAAATTCCCTTGATTTTTGATTGTTTAAAAAAAAGTGTTTTTTTTTTCTTTTGATTTATTGAATCAGGGACCAGAAAATGGCCAGTTGGCTTGCTTCTTTTCTCCCTCCCTCCCTTCCTTTCTTTGACAAGATAATTGAAACATAATTTGCATATAATAAAATTCATCCTTTTTAGGTACATGGGCATATGAATTTTGACAAACATATGCAGTCATGTAATCACTACTACACGTAAGATAGAGAATATTTCTACCATTCCAAAAAGTTGCCTTGTGCCCTTCTAATTAATCCCTTACCTCTGTCCCTAGGCCCCGACAGCCACTGATTTGATTTCTGTCCCTATTTGTTTTCCTTTTTCATATCACCATACAAATAGGGCCATATAGTTTAATCTTTTGTATCTGGCTTTTTGATTGAACATGGGGGTTGGCAGACTACTGCCTGTGGGCTATTTCAGACTCACTGCCTATTGTATATAAAGTTTATTAAAACACAGCCACTCTTATGCTTATATAGGACTGCTTTCACAGTGCACTGGCAGAGTTGAACAGTTGTGACAAAGACTATATGGTCTGCAAAACCTAGAATATTTATCATCTTGCCTCTTTACCAAAAATTTTTGTTAATTTCAATTTTTAATGTAATGCTTGAGATTCATCTGTCTGGTTGCATGTATTAATAGGTTATTCATTTTTGTTTATTTTTTTATTGCCAAGTAGTATTCCATTGTGTGTATATATCACATTTTAAAAATCCTATGACCAGTTGAAGGACATTTAGTTTGGTTTTAGTTTTGGGCTTCTGTGAAGAAAGCCACTGAAAACATTTGTGTACAGGTCTTTGTGTGAACGGATGTTTTCAGTTTTCTTTGGTAAATACTAAATACCTAGGAGTGGGATTGCTGAGTCATGTGGTAAGTATATGCTCATCTTTATAAGAAAGTTCCAGATCATTTTCCAAAGTGACTGGATCATTTTGTATTCTTTAGCACTTGGTAGTATCGGTGTTTATTTTTAAAACTATTCTAATAGATTTATATTATTCTCTCATAATGGTTTTAAAATGCATTTCTCTAATAACTGATACTGAGCATCTTTTTGTGTACTTATTTGTACTGTGCTGTGCTTAGTCGACCGTCATGTTCGACTCTGCAACCCCATGGGGATTATTCTCCAGGCAAGAATACTGGAGTAGGTTGCCATGCCGTCCTTCAGGGGATCTTCCAAACCCAGGTCTTCCACATTGCAGGTGAATTCTTTACCGTCTGAGCCACCAGGGGAGCCTGTGCTTATTTGCATCTTGTTATTTTTTGGCCCATTTTAAAATTGGTTTAAAATTTTTTTTAATTGAATTTTGAGAGTTCTTTAGATATTCTGGGCACATATCATTTATCAGATAAGTATTTTGGATATATTTTCTCCCAGTTTATAACCTGTCTTTTCATTCTTTCAGCATTATCTTTTGAATATCAAAGGTTTATAATTTTGATAACCAATTTAATAGTCTTTTGTGATTTATACTTTTTGTGTCCTATCCAAAAATCTTTGCCTAATCCAAAGTCACAGAAATTTTCTTCTGTATTTTCTTATGGAAGTTTTATAGTTTTAATTTATATGTAGGTATATGATCCATTTTGAATTGATTTTTTAAATATGTTGTACGGTATGAGATGAGGTTCATTTTGTGTGTGTGTGTGTGTGTGTACATATCCAGTAGTTGCTCCAGCACCATTTGTTGGAAAAGGTATACTTTATACACTGAATTATTGGATACTTGTATTCAAACATCAATTGACCATGAATTAGACACTTGCAAAATCAATTGACCATGAATTAGACACTTGCAAAAGGTGAATTATATAATCAGTAAAGTTACTTTTAAAGCAATCAGTTGACCTTATTCATGTGAGTCTATTTCTAGGATCTCTTTTCTATTTTGTTGATCTGTATGTTTCTCCTTCCACCAATACCACAGTCTGGATTACTGTATTTTGGGTTGAGAGTAGATATTCTTGCCTTGTTCCTGGTCTAAGGGGGAAAGCATTCAAACCTGTAGGTTTTTCAGAAATGCCCTTTATCAGTTCATTAATGATTTCATAGTATTGTGAATGGATGTTGAATATTATCAGATCCTCTTTCCCTACATCTATTGAAATAACATTTTAAGGCTTTTCTCTTTAGTTTGGTGATAGTGTGAATTACATTGATTTATTTTTGAATGTTGAACCAACATCACATTCTGGATTCCAACAGCTAGTATTTTGTTGAGTGTTTTTGTGAGCATATTCATGAGGCATACTGGTATGTGGTTTTCTTGTCAGTTCAGTTCAGTTGCTCAGTTGTGTCCAACTCTTTGCAACCCCATGGACTGCAGCACGCCGGGCTTCCCTATCCATCACCAGCTCGTGGAGCTTGCTTAAACTCAAGTCCATCGAGTTGGTAATGCCATCTAACCATCTCGTTTTCTTGTTTTCTTGTAATGACTGTTTAATCAGGGTAATTCTGGCTTCAGAAAATAGAGCTGGGAAGTGTTATAGCTTTGATATTATTTTTTTCTTAAATGGTAGAATTCACCAGTGAAGCCATCTGTTCTTGGAGTTTTCTTTATAGGACAGTTTTTAACTGTGAGTTTAATTTTTTTTAATAAAGTGCTCTTAAGGTTAATCCCTTTCTTGAATAAGCTTTGTTAGTTTTGCCTGTAAGAAATCTGTCCATTTCATCTAAGTTAGTAGTCTTATTGGCATGAAGTTGTTTCTAATACTGTCTTACTGTCTTTTTAATGTCTGTAAGGTCTATAGTTCTGTCATTTCTGATATTGGCAGTTTCTGCCTTTCTTGTTTTGCTGACCAGTCCAGCTAATGATTTATCAGTTTATTGATCTTTTCAAAGAAACAACTTTGGTTTCATTGGTTTTCTCTGATTTCATTTTCATTTTCATTGATTTCTGCTGTTATGTATACCTTTTCCTTCCTTATGCTTGCTTTGGATTTAATTTGTACTTCCAAGCTTATTTAGGTAGAAGCTTAGATTATTGATTCTAAAATTTGTTTTTCTACTATAATCATTTAAAGCTATAGATTTCTCTCTGAGCATCCCCCTGCTTCCCCCCCCCCCTTTTTTTTGGCATCCTTTTCTTTTTAACTTTTCATCTGTCACTTTTTTCTACCTTTTGAAATATATTGATACCCGTTCGTGTTTTTTTTTAAGTTGTTATTTAATTGTAATTGATCATAAGGCCCCCAGTAATTGGGGTCCTTATGCAGTGTCTTTCACAGAACTGAAAATAACTTCCCTCAGTTGTTTTTTGTGTGTAGGAGGGTTGTGGTGGGTGGTATGAGGATGATTCTCTTGATTGTTTTCTAAATAGTTTTTTGTTTTCAGTTTGAAATTATTTTAAAAATGTTAGCTGTGATGCTAAGACAGTTTAATGGGGGAAAGAATAGTTTTATCAATAAATGGTGCTGAGACAGCTGAATATCCACATGTAAAGTAATGAAGTTTGACCTCTGCCTCACACCAAATACAAAATTAACTCAAAATGTGTAAAAAATGGGTATAAGTGCTAAAACTAGAAAGCTCTTAGAAGAAGACAGAGGCATAAAACATCTTGCTTTTGGATTAGGCAAAATCTTAGATATGACACCAAAAGTACAAGCAACAAAAGAAAAAAGTAGATAAAAGGCAAAGTTTTGTGCTGCAAAGAACACCAACAGGAAAGTGAAATAACCCACAGAGTGAGAGAAGATTTTGAATATTGTCTATCAGGTAATAGATTTGTATACAAAATATAAAGAACTGAGCAGTAAAAAGACACACAACCTGATTAAAAATGGGCAAAGACTCTGAATAGACATTATTCAGAGAAAATATATTGGAGAAGGCAATGGCACCCCACTCCAGTACTCTTGCCTGGAAAATCCCATGGACGGAGGAGCCTGGTAGGCTGCAGTCCATGGGGTCACTAAGAGTCGGACACGAGCGACTTCACTTTGACTTTTCACTTTCATGCATTGGAGAAGGAAATGATAACCCACTTCAGTAATCTTGCCTAGAGAATCCCAGGGATGGGGGAGTCTGGTGGGCTGCCATCTCTGGGGTCGCACAGAGTCGGACACGACTGAAGCGACTTAGTAGCAGCAGCAGCAGAGAAAATATATAAATAGCCAGCAAGCACATACACTGATGCTCAACATCATTAACCATAGGGAATTGCAAATCAAAGCCACAATGAGCTAGTACTTTACACTCACTAGTAAGGCTGTCATCAAAAAGACAGATAATAAGATCTATTGGCAAGGACATTGTGGTGGAAATATAAAATGGTATAGTTGCTTGGGGAGAAAGTCTGGCAGTTTCTTCAAAAGATTTAAGATGGAGTTACTGTACAACCCAGCAATTCACTTTCACATGTGTACCAGAAAGAAATGAACACTGTCCACACAAAACTGGTACACAAATGTTTATAATAGCATTATTCACAATAGTCAGAAGTGGAAAGCATACAAATGTCTATCCGCTGATGATGAGATGAGTAAAATGTGGCATATACATATAATGAAATACTACTTGGCAGTAGAAAGAATGAAGTATTGATACAGTCTACATGCTGCTACTGCTGCTGCTAAGTTGCTTCAGTCGTGTCTCACTGTGTGACCCCATAGACAGCAGCCCACCAGGCTCCCCCGTCCCTGGGATTCTCCAGGCAAGAACACTGGAGTGGGTTGCCATTTCCTTCTCCAGTGCAGGAAAGTGAAAAGTGAAAGTGAAGTTGCTTAGTCGTGTCTGACTCTTCTAGACCCCATGGACTGCAGCCTACCAGGCCCCTCCATCCATGGGATTTTCCAGGCAAGCGTACTGGAGTGGGGTGCCATTGCCTTCTCCAACAGTCTACATGGATGAACCTTAAAAATATGCTATATGAAACAAGCCAGAGACAAAAGGCCATATACTGTATTATTTCACTTACACGAAAAGTCATATAAATGACAGAATAGGTCCACCTAGAGAATATGTCAGTGGTTGCCTGGAGCCAGGAATGGGATGGGGGAAGGAAATGGAAGGGACTGCTAATGCATTCAGGTTTTCTTTCTGAAATATGAAACTATTCTAAAAGTGATTGTGGTGATGGTTACACAACTCTGAATATACTAAAAAAAAAAATTAAACTATACACTTAAAAATGGGCGAATTTTGTTTGGGTTAGATGTCAGTAGAGTCATTATATATTTTTTTTCAAATGTTACCTGCGGTGTTTGTTCTTATTAGGAGGTAGTTTAGAGCTCTGGAGTAAGAACATCTAACGTCAAATTTTGGCTCTACTGCTTAGTCCAGTGTGATTTCTAAGCCTCAGTGTCTTTGTTTGTATAGCAGGTGTGATAATCTTGGGATTGTAACCAGGATAAACTGAGGTTGTGCACATAAAGCAGTTAGCCAACGCCTGGTACCTAATAATTACTTAGCTAATCCCAGCTGTAACTTGCAGAATTATTTTTTGACCATCACATAGCCATTTGAAATAGGCCACCATCAGAAAATTATTTTACCTTTCAAATATAATTTCATCTGATATTTGTGGTAAAATGTTATCTGTATTTTTAGGACAGATTCGTTTGACAGATCATTTTCCTCATCCCATGAGCAAAGACTCAAAAGTGTAACATGCCCTCCTTACCCCCAAAACATACACCCACTACCCTCCAAAAACTGAAAAAGAACATAATTTTCTTACTTTCAAATCCACTCTTAACAGATAGATGGTTGTATCTATGTTTGAACAGACATATTGCCTAATATAACAAATCAGCTTTTAATATTCCTAGTGTTTATGTTTGGAAAGGTGTTATTAAATTAATTTGCTTAAACTGTAGTAAGTTTCCTTGCAGATGTTTATACAGAGATAAATGCAGAGATGAATGGAAAATTTAGTTTTAATACTTTTATAGGTATCTAACCTTACAATGTTTAGTGCTTTGTTTGGACTTTATAAAAATGGAATTATGCTGTGTACATTCTCTCTGTGACTTTCTCTTCTGCAGCTCTTTTTTCAGATTCATTCAAATTCATGGACTCAACTAGTTTGTTCATTTTCACTGCTGCAAAGTATTCTATTATCATTTTAATATACTTCATCCATTGTTCTGATTCATTTTAGGTAGTCTCCAGTTTTTTGATGTAAGAAAGAATGTAGCTATAAATACAATTACGCATGTCTGTTGGTATATACGTCCAATGGAATTGTTGATATAAGATATAGAAATTTTAATGTACCTTGATTCCTAAAATTCAGAGGACTATGTAAGTTATGTAAAGCTTAAATGATTATGTTTAATCACAACACAGTATTTGCATTGATTTTTTGATATATATTTTAAAGTTTTTTAACAGTGTAAGAAGTCTAGAAAGTATAGAAATGGGGAACATGACCTAAAATTGCTAAATATTCCTCTTATACATACATTTTTTGGCATGATTGTAATTACAGTACTTTCCTGCTATTTTACCATCATGCATATTTTACTATCTGAGGCATCATAGGTTACTTATTTATATCAGTATTAGTAGCTGCGTATTACTTTTGTTACATAGATAGACCGCAGTTCTCTTAACCCCTCTCTTCTTGTTGAAAGCTTAGATTGTTTCCATTGTTTCATTGTTAAGTAATACTGTGATAAATGTGTTGGGGCTATGATTCTTTCTAGGAATAGCCAAGGGAAAGCTTTACAGTAGAAACCTGGAAGCAATTACAAAACCTTTTGATCTAAGAGAAATTAAAACTATTGACTGCCTGATGTATATTAGGCACTGTGGTATGTGCTTTGCATGAGTTATATAATCCTCAAGTAATTAGTGAATTAAGTACTGTCAGGAACAATAGAATGGGAAAGAGTAGAGATCTCTTAAAGAAAATTACAGATACCAAGGGAACATTTCATGCAAAGATGGGCTTGATAAAGGACAGAAATGGTATGGACCTAACAGAAGCAGAAGATATTAAGAAGAGGTGGCAAGAATACACAGAAGAACTGTACAAAAAAGATCTTCATGACCAAGATAATCACGATGGTGTGATCACTCACTTAGAGTCAGACATCCTGGGATGCGAAGTCAAGTGGGCCTTAGAAAGCATCACTACGAACAAAGCTAGTGGAGGTGATGGAATTCCAGTTGAGCTATTTCAAATCCTGAAAGATGATGCTATGAAAGTGCTGCACTCAATATGCCAGCAAATTTGGAAAACTCAGCAGTGGCCACGGAACTGGAAAAGGTCAGTTTTCATTCCAATCCCAAAGAAAGGCAATGCCAAAGAATGCTCAAACTACCGCACAATTGCACTTATCTCACATGCTAGTAAAGTAATGCTCAAAATTCTCCAAGCCAGGCTTCAGCAGTATGTGAACCGTGAACTTCCAGATGTTCAAGCTGGATTTAGAAAAGGCAGAGGAACCAGAGATTAAATTGCCAACATCCGCTGGATCATGGAAAAAGCAAGAGAGTTCCAGAAAAACATCTATTTCTGCTTTATTGACTATGCCCAAGCCTTTGACTGTGTGGATCACAATAAACTGTGGAAAATTCTGAAAGAAATGGGAATACCAGACCACCTGACCTGCCTCTTGAGAAACTTATATGCAGGTCAGGAAGCAACAGTTAGAATTGGACATGGAACAACAGACTGGTTCCAAATGGGAAAAGGAGTACATCAAGGCTGTATATTGTCACCCTGCTTATTTAACTTCTGTGCAGAGTACATCATGAGAAACACTGGGCCAGAAGAAGCCCAAGCTGGAATTAAGATTGCTGGGAGAAATATCAATAACCTCAGATATGCAGATGACACCACCTTTATGGCAGAAAGTGAAGAAGAACTAAAGAGCCTCTTGATGAAGGTGAAAGAGGAGAATGAAGAAGTTGGCTTAAAGCTCAACATTCAGAAAACAAAGATCATGGCATCTGGTCCCATCACTTCATGGGAAATAGATGAGGAAACAGTGGAAGCAGTGTCAGACTTTTTTCGGGGTGGGGGTGGGGCTCCAAAATCACTGCAGATGATGACTCTAGCCATGAAATTAAAAGACACTTACTCCTTGGAAGGAAAGTTATGACCAACCTAGAGAGCATCTTGAAAAGCAGAGACATTACTTTGCCAACAAAGGTCCATCTAGTCAAGGCTATGGTTTTTCCTGTGGTCTTGTATGGATGTGGGAGTTGGACTGTGAAGAAAGCTGAGCGCTGAAGAATTGATGCTTTTGAACTGTGGTGTTGGAGAAGACTCTTGAGAGACCTTGGACTGCAAGGAGATCCAACCAGTCCATCCTAAAGGAGATCAGTCATGGGTGTTCATTGGAAGGACTGATGCTGAAGCCGAAACTCCAGTACTTTGGCCACCTGATGCGAAGAGTTGACTCATTGGAAAAGACTCTGATGCTGGGAGGGATTGGGGGCAGGAGGAGAAGGGGACGACAGAGGATGAAATGGCTGGATGGCATCACCGACTCGATGGACGTGAGTCTGAGTGAACTCTGGAAGTTGGTGATGGACAGGGTGTGTTGCGATTCATGGGGTCGCAGAGTTGGACACGACTGAGCAACTGAACTGAACTGAAGTACTGCCATTGTTATACTTACCTGATTGTGTTATTATCTATTTATATCCATCTCCTAATAATTATGTTTTATTTTTTAATCTTCAGGGTTTACTTTAGTTCCTGGCACAGTGAGACTCAGTAGCTATTCTCTGTTGAAATAATTGTGTGAAACCTTTGCCTCAGGGAATCCCTGGCCTTACCGTTCAAAAGTCTGTCTTCTTTGCTACCTTTGTTTCCTAGGCCATGGTTTACAGCTCTCTGAGGTAGGGGATTGGTAGAAGGTAAAACTGAATTCAGGGTTGTACTCTGAAAGGTACGATTTAGACATCTCTGATTTTAAAGTTTGTCCATCTGTTTTTGTCAGTTCTCTCTGCCAAAAATGTTGTTAAGAGGTAATGTTGCTAAGGGGAAATTCTCGTTGGATCTTTAACTTACCACCAAAATGAATGTTTATTTGAACTTACTCTCATTCTGTAGCTTTTTTCAGAAAGGAAGAAACTATTCTTAATACTTCTAAGACTACCTAATGCCCACAAAGCATTCCAGATATCACTCATCCTTCCCTTCTCTGAATTTCCGTAGTGCTTGCTAACAGTCTCCTTCATTTTAAACTAGTTTGCTTTTGGCTTTATATTTTGCTATAAACATACCCATATATTATTATAAATTCTCTATTTCATTTTTTTAAACATAGAAAAATCTATGGTTTCATAAAATTTGAAAACTCTGATTTTTGCATATTTGGAGTATACTTACAGTGTACAAACTTAACATGTAAAAAGATATTGGATCGCTTAAAACACATATGCAGCTTTTTTATGCCCAGGCTGGGAAAAGTGTAAACATTCGAAATACCACGTAGTGAGACCAAACTCTTCAGCTGGAAAATGAAGGGAAGCCTGCTTTAAAGTCCTTACCCTATACCGCTGCATCAGCTGACTATGAGAAAGCGTATCACACTGGGCCATTTGAGGTGCATCAACAGCTCACTCTTACTTTGGTGGTTCTCATCTGCCAGAGGAGAATAAGAGTTGTAACATGAAATACAGCTATTTCAGAGGAGTTGAAGAAGATATTATTAATTTATTGTGACCAGATGTCAGTTCTTGCAGTTATACATAAGTCTTTGCAATTATACTTAAGCCTTAATGTTAACTTTCCTAAATATGCCCCCACATCGACTACTTTAATTATGGACTATCTTACTTTGAAAGTTATACTTTTTATATTCGTGAAAAATACATATATACACACAGAGGAAACTTTTTATTCTGGCATTCTGTAATTTAATAGAATTACTATGATTTTTAATTCAGTATTATGCAACATGTGTATGTAACACTTTGCCCTTATAGGAATTTTTAAAGTTTATAATTTGAATTTTATTAAATGAAAGTCCATTTTCTTATTGCTTTACTCTAAGCAAATGCTTTACTAACACTAGTGCTAGTGTTTTTATTAAACTCAGCTGTTTGTTTCAAGACTAACTTTCCTAACTTTGTAATAGGTTAATGATATATATATTTCAGACCCTCTGGGGAACTACTTTAAGGTTTATGGTGGTATTTCTTTGTTTTTTTGTAATGTATTAAATTCTGTTAATAAGTATAATAAATTATTTGCTAATTAATTTTGTTTTGAAAGCTGTTACCTGTAAATTATTATTGGAGGTTTACTCTTTCAATTATAATTGTCTTTACTTCACCTTTAAAGTAAGATTTTAATGTGTTAAATTCTTTTTCCTTTCTTAAGGTATGGCTGATGGCAAGCATTGTACTTTCCCACATCTGCCTGGCAAAACCTTTGTCTACAATGCTTCTGAAGATAGACTGGAGTTGTGTGTGGACGCTGCAGGACATTTTCCCATTGGTCCTGATGTTGAAGATTTAGTTAAAGAGGCTGTAAGTCAGGTTCGAGCAGAGGCTACTACAAGAAGTAGGGAATCAAGCCCCTCACATGGGTTATTAAAACTAGGTAGTGGTGGAGTAGTGAAAAAGAAATCCGAGCAACTTCACAATGTAACAGCCTTTCAGGGGAAAGGGCATTCTCTAGGAACTGCATCCAGTACCCCACACATTGACCCAAGAGCCAGGGAGACTGCAGTTGTAAGGAAGCATACGACAGGGACAGACTTTAGTAGTAGTTCCATTAAAACAGAGCCTTCTGTATTCACAGCTGCTCCTAGTAACAGTGAGCTTATTCGAATAGCTCCTGGAGTAGTTACAATGAGAGACAGCAGGCAGCTTGATCCTGATATGGTTGAGGCCCAGCGGAAAAAATTGCAGGAAATGGTGTCTTCTATTCAGGCGTCAATGGACAAGCACTTGCGGGATCAGAGTACAGAGCAGTCACCATCTGATCCTCCTCAAAAGAAAGTGGAAGCTGTGAGTTCTTCTGTGAAGTCTGGTAGTCTTCAGACTGGCTTACCTGAATCTTTTTCTCCAACTGGTGACACTGAAAATTTGAATATAGAAACAGCCGATGGCTGTGTGGCAGAGGCACTGGAAGCAGCGTTTGCTGAAAGGTCAGAAGCACAAAAGGGAAGTTCCGTGGAGGAGCCCGAAGAGATGGATAGTCAAGATGCTGAGATGACAAACACAACTGAGCCAATGGATCACTCTTGATTTAATTAGAGGCTAATAAAGGCAGAATGTTTATTGTGAATATGTAATATTTGTTGGCTGGGCCACATAACTTGATTAGTCATTAAAAAATCTTGTACGTATATAATTCAAAGATTATATCTTGTTATTCAGTGCATGATAGCAAGTGTGTGATTGGCAATAGCTTTTAATATACTGCTGCCCAGGCTGGCTCTGAATTCCTGTAAAATAGTTATTAGATCTGCTAAAATGAGTTACTTCCATATATGTGGTTCATTGGAAGTTCTTTGTAATTTTAATTCCATGAAAGTCTTAATGTTGCAAACATGAAGATTCTCTTGCTATATCTGTTTGATTTCTGAAAAGGCTAGAACTGGGGGAAGATAAGATTTTGCTAATGTTGATGTCATCAGGATAACCATTCCACATACTTACTAGCGTGTCAAAAGATTTATGTAAATTTGAAGGTTATCTGAACTAAATTGTATCTTGAAATTCATAAAGGATATGTTAGACACTGGGATCCTGACATTTCTGTGAACGTAAACACATTCATAGAGATATGTATTCTTTGTGAAAATATCTTGAGAATGTAGTGTAATGATATATAACATTTTGGAAAATATCTTGAGAATGTAGTGTAATGATATATAACATTTTGCTGATTTGAGCAAGCTTGGGGGAAAGTATCTATTCTAGAATGATAAAGTCAATGTGATTCAGTAATGTTGCTGTCTGAGCCAGCACAGCCAATTGTGTGCTCTGGTGTTGATAATATGTTACCATTATTTGAATCCTGGCCTGGTCAAGTACCACCAAATTTTTGTTCTTTAATCTTGCAGAAAAGTTGATTGCAAAGTGTGGTAGAAAAATAATTAAAAAAATAATGGTAGCAGTAGTTAATCTCTAATTTTCAGAGTTTGTCAGATTCACAGAGAATTTATAAATAAGAATTTATCTTTATGAATGGGTTACATTGTTCTACAATTTTGATCAATGGTATTTAAGCTTGTATATGCTAAATGTCTTTGAGCCCCTCTGAACCAAAAGTGTTTCCTTTTTTTTTTCTTAGAATCCACTAGATTTTCTTCATTTGTTAGCTTCACTTGGATTTGGATGCAAACTTGACTGCATCATACCCTGATCAACTGGGCATTTGCTTAAATAGTGTATTCATCAAACCTTTAGTGCCTGTTTCCTCAAGAAGCAGCTTTCATGTTTACTCCTTAAAGAATGTTTATCCTGAGATTGGCATCGCACTATTTTATCCTATTCTGCAAATCTGTATTCTGAAATGTACACGTTAATACATCTTTTTCCTCTGTTCACTGAAATTAAGTTGAATTTGAATGGATGAAAGACAAAATGTATGTTAATACAATCTCTTATCTAGAGCATTCAAAGCCTGGCTCTCTCTGTTTGCTCGTGTGATAGATGCAGGACCGTTTGCATTTTAAGAAAATGTACATCAGAAAGTGTATTATCGGGTGTTTAAAAATCTCAGCCAATTGACTCATAAGGAATATAGATAGTACTTGTGTTTCCAAATAAGGGAGGTTTTGGTTTCTTTCTATGAAAATGTCTCTGCCTGAATCCACTTATTAAACGAACTACTCCGTTTTGAATAGGGAAAGAATGGAAACTATAGACATTTTGCAGGTGATATCTGAGCAAGATACACATTTGGGTTTTATCACATTATCACCTGTTTAAAATCAAATTTTATCTCCATTCTTCTAAATTTGCTTTCAAATACCTTTCTCTATGTCTATAAATAGAAGGAAATTTTAGAACTTTTATATTGTATATTAGTTTTACATAAACAACTGTGGCTCCCAAATAGTATTTCCCATTTAGTTAATGCAGGTGACTTCTCTATTAAATTTAAAAATTACAGATATCACTAACCACTATAATTATTTTTGGCCTTTTCAGCCACTGAACACCTCCCCTCTTTTTTTTTTAGTTTAAATACAGGAAAACTTTCACAAACAAATGCATTGCTTCCAGGTAAACGATATAATCACCTTTTCTTTAACAAATATTTTCTTCACCTGTGGCTCAGTATATTTGATAACTGACAAATACATTTAATAGCATAAGGTAAAAACATAAGCTACACATTTTATCTCCCTATTAAATCTCCCTTTATCAAGTTAGAATGCACCTGTGGACAGTAGAAGGCAGGCTTAATCTCTGACAACAGTGTTAATTTCTCTTGCTACGGCAGTGCTGTTTAGAAGCTGGTTTAGGTGTGAATATTTTAATAATAGTTTGGGTTCTCCCTTGATAAAGAATAAAAGGCTTGATGCTGAGAATGGTCAGGTTTCTTGACATTATTTTAAATCAACTGAAATATGGTTGCAGGAATTAATGGATTTGAGAAGTGGGCCAGGAATCATCTTCACAAAAAAGTCTTAGAATTTCTTTAATTTCTAGACTCATTATTTGTCCTTCCATATGGTTACCATCATCAAATACATAAATTACAGAAATGATTTTTAGAACTACCTTTTGTGATTGCCACAACTTTGAGTCTAAACTGGGGATCATAAATTAGTTAAAATATTTTCTTAGCTCTCCATGAAACATAATAACTCTAATTCAATCCTATAGTTAAATTACATTTGCAGTGTTTAACTGAAAGTTGAAGCGTAGTTAGTCATACCAAGATTGAATTGATGACCCACAGTCCAGGTAGAGTTGAAGATGATGTGTCTCTAGAATACTGGTGTGAGAAACTGGTTGAAATCAAAGAAAACAAGACACTGTCAAATATGAGCTAGAATATAATGAACACCCAGGGAAGGGTTACTCAGGAACTAAAGAGCAAGTCTAAGGCCCATTTCCCCTCCTTTCACTGTATTTCAGGTATTTTATTGGAAAAGTTAAGCTAAAGACCTGAGACATTTAGCAAGTGCTATTGACTGTGAAATTTGCTTTAAATCTGATGAGTTTTAGTTTGGTTTTTTGCAATCAAGTCTACTACTTGCAATTAAGATGTCAATCTGAAATGCATCTATGGTTCCTAGCCACACAGGTCCTCATTGCCATTATTTTTAAGAATCTAACTTTATTGGAAATTAGCAAACTTTTGCATATGATCTCTTACCTCAGGGAAGATCACTTGCTAGCAACTCACTACTAATGACAGGTTTTTGAGAATTGTACTGACATCACTTGTTAGCTACTAAATGCAGAATTTATAACAGTATTATTTTATGTAGTTAACTACTAACTGGCTGCTAGTGAACATTTCTCTAAAAAATTTAGACCTCACTAATAACTAACCTTTAGGTATGAAATAAACTTGTAATTTGTTTTAATTAAGCTTTCGTCAATACAGTGACAATATAAAATGTTTATTTCAGAATATCAGTACCATTTTGTTTTTATTTTTCAACAAGAATTTTAATTGGTCCATACATAAAATACCGCAGAGCAGAATTTTAAGATTCATGGTTCTCAGAACAAAGTTTCCATATTAAGATTTTCATAAAAGCTTTTGCAGAACTGAATTAAACTCCATTCATCATTTAATATGACTTTAAAATCACCTTTTATAAGAGTAACACATACTCTAGGCTGGGGTATAGATATATCCTACATGTCAAGGTTATCATGTAATTTAACAAAATTGCATAACCTCAGGCTCTTCACATTATAGTTTTGCAAACCAGAAGTATTCACTTGAAAACACCACAGGAGAATGTTTACTTAACAAAAGGGGAGCTATATTACCAATGTAAGATTTATAGTTAATTGTAAGTTCTGCCATTCTTAATAATTCTTTGAGATGCTAAGTGTTTCAATTCATATTTAATGATACTTAACATTTGTTCCAAAATAGCAGAAATTGTAAAAATTGTGAATTATTGGAGAAAATGCCATTACTTGTATATCTGACATTTAATTTTTTTAAATTATGGAATCTACATGCTTTTGTAGTATAATATTAATACGATGATTATTCTCTTGTAAAAGAAAAGGAAAACTAGTAAAAAGTTTTAGTTGATGTTATGTGCTTGTGAGTATCAATTACTTAGTATTTGAAATTTTAAGGTATTGCATACTTTTCTTTAGAATGCACAAGTCCCTTCCTGAGCTTTTATGCCTGTGGTAGAGCAATAAAAGCCTGAAAAGGTTGTCAGTATTTTTAGGTTCATTTGACTTTGAGAATTAGTGCCAAGAGCTGGAGGATCTGCTTTTTGGAGGGAAATGTTATTTAGAATATGTAAAAACAAGTGTAATAGTGTAAATATTTAGAAAAAATTAAGAAGCAAGTGCTTTAACTGCTGAATAAAATAGTATAGATGTTCTACCATCCCTAAGGCACTGGCTGTTATCCATTATTTTCTGATTTTGTGATTGCTGTATATATTATACTTGAGTAATAATTGGTAATAGTGTATGATATCTATATAGAGTTCTACAACACACCTCACTGTATAGTATTTGAAAATTTTATATCAGTAATAAAACTATAATACATACTGATTTCCCCCTCAACTTTTCCATATTAACTTTTTAAAATAATTTTTATTCTTTAGTTTCCTGGAATCATACCTAATTATTAAAATGCATGAAAATATAGTTCAGTTTTATAAAGGAATTCTTAGTATAATAAAGTTTTTTTAAAAAAAAAACTTCCTTCAGTGGAATATCATATAGGGACAGGGATTTCTCCCCTTAATGCAGATTTCAGTGCAAATGAAATGGATCCAATTAGAAAAGAGCAAGCAAAGTTTCCTTAGACATATTACATAATTGGGTCATGTGATGCTTAGTTTCCTTAGACATATTACATAATTGGGTCATGTGATGCTTACTGAATCACATGATTTAACAAATCACATTTGTTAAAGACGTTCTAATAAAGAGAACTTGTTTTTGTGTTGTATAGCTTAACAATCAACACAGCTGATATTTTAAATTTTAAGGTATATGCTTAATGTCCATTTTGTTAGATTGTTTAACTTAGTAGTCAGTGAATAGCCTTATAGATCTGAGCCCTGGCAACTCTTTACTATGTGACCCTTGTGCTTCAGTTTCATCTCTGGGAGGATAATAATAACATCTGCTCCTGGCGTTTTTGTGAGGATAAAAACCAGTGAACGCATACCAGATGATTAGAACAGTGCTTGACATAGTAAGGGCTTCCCTGGTGGCTCAGCTGGTAAAGAGTCTGCCTGCAATGTGGGAGACCTGGGTTTGATCCCTGGGTTGGGAAGATCCCCTGGAGAAGGAAACGGCTACCCACTTCAGTATTCTGGCCTAGAGAATTCCAAGGACTGTATAGTCCATGGGGTTGCAGAGTTGGGCACGACTGAGTGATTTTCTCTGATATATAGTAAACTGTAAAATGTTTGCTATTACTGTTATTTACTCATCAATGTAACTCGAGCTCAGTTGCCATTTAAATGGGATAAATCACACCTAGGGCTTCCCTGGTGGCTCAGAGAGTAAAGAGTCTGCCTGCAATTTGGGAGACCCGAGTTTGAACTCGGGTGGGAAGATCTGGAGAAGGAAATGGCAACCCACCCCAGTACTCTTGCCTGGAAAATGCCATGGACAGCAGAGCCTGGTAGGCTACAGTCCATGGGGTCACAAAAGAGTTGGACACGACTGAGTGAATTCACTTTCAGGGCATAACATTATGTTAAACTTTGCTTTATTTGTGGTATATAATAAATGAGCTAAAAACTGAATGGTTGTATGTTTCAGTTTTTAGGCAAGAGCTTTATGACCACACACAACACTGGAAATCTGAACTGACAGTCTGTGCTCTGTGACTAACACATTCTGACCTAAGGCGAGTCGTGGAGCCTCTGAAGACCTCCATTTCTACTACAACCTGTTAACAGTTGTTACTGTCTTGTTCTGTTGACTGTGTCATCGTGGTCTCACTTGCTGACGGCATATGCTGATGACACAAATGACACGGGTATAAGCCCATCCTTTCCAAAGTTTCAAGCAAAAGGGAGTAATGATGTCAAATCCTATAGAAAGTTCAGGCAAAACAGATTCCTTTCTTCAAGTGTCCATTGTTTTTAATAGGGGTTGGTGACTTTTACAGCCACAATTTCAATGGTGTGATGGTGGTAAAGGTTAGATTGTGAAAAGACTTAAGACTAATTGGGTAGTCGAGACACCTTTTAAGCAATAGGAGCTTCCCTCCCTGCCACAAAATGTTTGACTGAAAGGAAAGAACAAAATACTGCAGATACAAGAGGAATATGGATGGATTTCAGATAATATTTAGATCAATATTTTCAACTGGAGCCAGTATCCCCATTTTATGATAATATATTCTAGTCCTTATATCCTACTGAAATAAAATTCAGATAATTTAAAAAGCCAGTTGAATGCTCTACCTATGAGAAACGAGATTTATAATAAAACCTCTCTGAAGCACAACTAATCCAACATATATATGTAGACAATAGCTGCAAATACAGATCGGTGGGCTGTATTAATGTCTTAAAATCTTGAGTGTCTTAATAGCTTCACTGGTTGATTTTCTAAAATAGGCAAATAACTCAAGTCTGAATAAAGTAAAATACAGTCTTGCCCTGGTTTACATAGTAGTTGTGCTTCTGGATATAGTCGGTGTATTTTAAAAGTGTGCAAAATCCTCTGATACTTTGAATACTTGTGTTTATAAGTAAAAGGGAGTTGGTTCCAGGCTTAAATAATTATCAAGTTTTTCACTTAACTACCTGTTTGAACTTTGACCAGAACTCAACATAATTTTTCCTTGTTCACTCTCATTTTTCTGTTTCTAGGCCTGGCAGTCTGAATGGCAGTAATGACCTTCAATCACTACAGATTTCCCCAAATTTTCTAAATTCACTTCCCTTTGGGAAGTACCCTCTCCCTTATCTTGGATTCCTAACTTTCATTTAAAATCCTCAGCTAGTAGGCTCATTTGCTGTAAGGGCTAAAATTTACACACTGTTAAAGATTACTTTGAAGAGAAAGCACCATTTTTATTATGCCAGGTCAAAAATGTTGAAAATTTCAGAGCAGGTAGTTTCCTATTTCTTTTATTGTATTACTGCTGCTGTAACAAATCACTACAAATTTAGTGGCTTAAAACAATACAAACTTACTATTCTAAGGTTCTGGAGATCAGAGGTACAGACAGCATGTCCCTGGACTAAGATCAGAGTTTTAGCAGGCCTGTGTTCCTTTCCAGAGCCTCAAGGAGAGTCCGTTTCCCTGACTTTCTACTTCCTAGAAGCTGTTTGCATTCCTGGGCTCATGACCCTTTTCTTCATTTTTAAAGCTAACAGTGTAACATCTTCAATTTCTCAGATTCTTCTGCTTACGTCCTCCACTCTTAAAAGACATTTGTGATTACACTAGGTCCATGTAGATATTCCAAACTCTGTCAAGATCTTTAATTACATCTGCAAAGGCTCTTTTGCCATTAAGGTAATATGCTCACAGGTTCTGGGAGTTAGGAAGTGGACATATTTGGGGGGTTCAGTTCAGTCGCTCAGTCGTGTCTGACTCTTTGCGACTCCATGAACCACAGCACGCCAGGCCTTCCTGTCCATCACCAACTCCCAGAGTCCACCCAAACCCATGTCCATCGAGTTAGTGATGCCATCCAACCATCTCATTCTCTGTTGTCCCCTTCTCCTGCCCTCAATCTTTCCCAGCATCAGGGTCTTTTCAAATGAGTCAGCTCTTTGCATCAGGTGGCCAAAGTGTTGGGAGTTTCAGCTTCAACATCAGTCCTTCCAATGAACACCCAGGACTAATCTCCTTTAGGATGGACTGGTTGGATTTCCTTGCAGTCCAAGGGACTCTCAAGAGTCTTCTCCAACACAACAGTCCAAAAGCATCAATTCTTCAGGGGGTAGGGGGTGCGTTATTCTATCTACCAGAAAAGGATAGAAGCAAGGAATACAGAGTTGAAACTGGGATACTTTAAAATATTTTTTTTCTTATAGTATTTCTTTCTTGCAGTTCAACCACCCTTATTTTTTGCCTTTCAAAGCCAAACTAAGAATTCTCTAGCTGCTTATGTTAGTATGGTTTCTATTTATAACTTCCATTAAATTTAAAATAGCACCCTAAATGTACAGTAGAGACTTGTAAATGTAAAGTGGGGAGATAGACGTTGTACATAATACATGTACATATTAAAGACAGATTTATTTTAAAAAATATTTATTTGGTTGCACCAGGTCTTAAGTTGCTGTACATGGCTTCTTAGTTGGGGCATGTGGGATCTAATTCCCTGAGCAGGGATCAAACCTAGGCCCCTGCATTGGGAATACATAGACTTAGCCACTGGACCACCAGGGAAGTTCCCTCAAAATAGAGTTCTAAACCTGATTTGGTTTTCATATTGAATACATAATATACGGTTTCATTATTCTGCCAAAGCTTGCTTATTTAGCATTATCAATACTGGGACAAGTTTTATATACCATATTTGTTCTATTTCTTTCTAGGATTTTCAGCAATTTTTAGAGTTTATCATCAACTAATTTTTTTAATTAAAAAAGAAACATGGAATTTATGATTAAAAACAAAGTCAAATCATACAGAAGTACATGTGGTAAAAAGTTAAAGCCTGTTCTGTTCCTGTTTCATTCCTCTCTGCAAAATAAAACACTGTTCAACAGTTTGATTTCCATAGAGCTGCACAGATTGCCTTCCAGACTATTAGACACATCTTCACATATACACTCCCCTGAGTTTTTGTTTATGTAAATGATGTCATACTAATTATACAGTTCTGCTGCTATTTCTTTGCACTATATCACACTGTCTCTACACCTACACTATATTGATAGTTGAATGCCCATAGATATTAAGGTAGTAGAGTGATTTAGAGTTTGGGTTCTAATTTAAATCTTGGTTCTGTCAAGTTATGCCCCTGGACAAATTAACCTTTTGGTACCCAATTTTCCTTATCTATAAAGTGGTTGAAAATAACAGTAACTCTCTCATCAGTTCAGTTCAGTTCAGTCGCTCAGTCTGTGACCCCATGAGTCACAGCACGCCAGGCCTCCCTGTCCATCACCAACTCCCAGAGTTCACTCAGACTCGCGTCCATCGAGTCAGTGATGCCATCCAGCCATCTCATCCTCTGTCGTCCCCTTCTCCTCAGAGTTGTTACGATTATAGCCGTTGTGGATGTTACCTAAGACTAATGCATGTGAAGCACCAAGGAGGGCCTAGTAGTGTAGTAGCCGTTTAATGGCACTGCCTTAATATTACACTATTTTTTACTGGCTATACAATTTTTTTTTTTTTCTGCCGACAACCATTAAACTAGTCTAAAAATGTGAATGCTTCCAAACTGGGGTTCTAATGGAATATACTACTATTAGCATTGAAGCCCATCTTTTTTGCTTGTATTGAATTATATTTCTAAAGCTAAGTTTTTGTCAAAGGCTGTGCACACATTTATGGGTTTTGCTCTGTATTGCTTTCCAAAAGGATTATACCAGTTTTAATACATCAAAGAATTATTCAAACTTTGTTGGCAGGATTTAGAAAAATTTTGCTACCTTAGTAGTCATAAAATGGTATTTCAAATCTGGTTTAATTTGTACATTTTGCATTCTGGTAAGCATATTTACTTATGTACTTATTTATATTTTTCCATTCATTTTGCAGTTATATTGCGCATCTGAGTGCATCACTATTCTAAGGGCTGGACAATCTAACAATAGTTAGACAAAAATCTAATCATGGAAATGGTTGATACAGCTCTACTGAAACTACAGTGTATTGGGTACTATACTAAACCAGCATAAGCTTTTCACACTAACACTGGCAAATCTTTGGGGTACTTGGCCCCTCTAGGATAAGAAGCTGGTACAGTCATGTGAAAGATAAGCATGGTGTACCTTCTGCTCATTTATTTACTATTAGTAATAATGAGGTGATTTATTTAAAGATTTGGAGTGAGAAAGTAAATCACTCATTTTTACTTTCACAATTTAAACTCATTTTTATAGTTACAAATGAGTTTTTAAAACTAAGACAGTTTTCAAGGAAATTTCCAGCACTTGTCCCCAGCCTTTGCCCCCCTTGGTATTTTCCCCTGTATTTCTGTGGAAAGACTTGGGAAGCATTTACAGACTATTCAAAACGAACTCCTGGGATGCTGAGGAGTACATGTGTGACAGTGTTCCTTGTGTTTTCAGCTTTTGGTGATTACAAATAAAGCCACTGTAAACATCCGTTTTCCAAAGTGGCTGTTTCATTTGTGTTCCTATCAGCAATGTATGAAAGTTAATATTTGCTCAGCCTCTTCATTTCCACCAACACTAGTACAGTATTCCCCCTCCTATTCTAAAAGCTTTTCAGTGGTACCTCCTGAGCTTTTACTTTGCATTTCTCTAATGATTAATGATGTGGAGCACCTCTCCATGCTACTTATTTGCCATTTGTATATCTTTTTTGGTGAAGCGTCTGCCCTAACTTCCCATTTTTTATTGCTTTTCTCATTATTGAGTTTTGAGAAGTAAAATTTATTTATTAAAGATATGTTTTGATTAAAAAAAAAACCCAAGTCACAGGTTATGGTATCTTTGAGTATGTGTACTCAAACAACTGTGAATCACTTGAAGCCCACATTTTGTTTTTTTGTAACTAATTTAAATGAATCTGCAATGTTATCTTTCTGAGGAATTATATTTTTCTCTATCTCTAACATGAAAAGAATTCGCTTTGCTGTCAAAATCTAAAATAACTCTCTTCAAGCTCTAAAATAGTATTCTGTATAAAACCGACTACAGCCTAAAATATAGCAGAAACTCTGCTTCTTGTTAGGATGTAAATAAGCGGAGTAATGCATGGCCCAGGAGTAAAGAAAACATTGTTTTCAAAAGACATTACTTTCTAAATTAGGTTTTCTTTTTTAAGTGAACTAGCGACATAGTAAGGAATGATTTGAAAGACTGTTTTACCTTACCAGAATCCATACCTTGAGAAAAAGGAACTATAAAAAGGCAGGTGTTTTAAGTTTTGAAAGTAGTGCATGCAAGCTCTTCTTGGTACACATTTGCACCTGCATCTCTGATTTGCAAAAACTGATGTGTAAATTTTCAAAATAGCAAAATATAAGTCTGTTACAATATTAACATGTGGTTTCGTGCTCTATGCAGTAGAGCATGTTACCTTGCAAATTTGCATCCTTTACCATTTCTAATCGTTACTGTAATCTACTTTCATGCTGCTTGAACTGAGCATTTCGTAGGTATTAGACTTGAAACCTCTAGAGTAGTTGTAACTGCTAGAAGGTCCTGCAGGGCGGTTCCCCACTTCCTCTCGTCTCTCTTGCGAGAGAAGGTCACCTTCTGCCGTTGACTACTCATTTATCTGGGCGAAATTCCCAGTCCGCTCCTGTCTTCCTGCATTCTCCTTCTGGACCAGGGCTCCTTCATCGAGCACAGCAGTTATTTCCCGAAGAGTCGGATAGGAGATTAAAGTACTTTGAAGGCCAGCCGCAGACCCGGATTATTTCCCTTTCCCGTTCCATGTGTCCAACTAAAAACTTTTTCACCTGTCACACTCCTGCTCCTTCCCGCTACAGTCTTCGCTAGATTAGTAGTTATGATGTCTGGCCAAAAAAAAACCTCGCATTTTTGCTTAAACAGTAACGGCCGCGCAAATTTTATGGTTAGGTTTGTCTCAAATCCAAAGACTGAGCCTCCTAACTAGTGAGGAGGGATGCCTCTGAGAACTGAGGAGCTTTGGACGAGAGAAGGTTGCGGTGAACCGGACTGCTCAACCCCTAGAGACACCGTCCACGCTCCCGGAGAAGCTTGGACTCTCGCCGCCGCTTCCGGACACGCCTCTCGGAGAGCCTGGAACTCACTTTCCCAGCAGGCCCCGCGCGGCCCTTAGCGCCCCGCCCCCTCGGGTGCGGCGCTCGGCGCGCTCCGGGTCCTGTCACAGCAAGACCTTTGAGCCGGGCCTACGGCCACACCCACTGGCTCCCGGCTCCTTCCCGGACTCCCGCGAGTTCCAGTCCCGGCTTCCAGCTCCCCAGCCCCGCCCTAAGTCGCGCGCGCTCTCCCCGCCCCGCCCTCGTCCCCCCGCGTGCGGCCGCCACAGCCAATGAGGTTCGGGGCCGCGTGCGCAGATTCAAACGGCGGCTCTTGAGGGAGGCTGGGCGCGAGATTCGGCGGTGCGGACAAAACCCTGCAGGAGGCTACGAGCCCTGCAGAGCTGCCCGCTGCGGGGAGAGGGCGGGGGTCGGCGCCCGCGGCAGAGCCGCGCTGGGACCAAGGCGAGGAGGCTAAGAGGCGGCGGGAGGGGCCGAGAGAGGGCGGGAGCGCGCCTGCTGACATGTTGGGGGCATCCCTGAACGGGCCGGGCCGGGGCTAAGAAGCAGCGCTGCGGGCCGGGGGCGGGTCGCGGTCCGCCCCTCCGTCCCTCCGTCCTGCCCTGCCGGGGACCTGCGTTCCGCACTCGGTCGGCCTCGGAGCGGGAGCGAGGGAAGCGGCGGGGGAGGGTCGGAGAGAAGGAGCATTCGCCCGAGGCTGGAGGAGGCTGACCCGCGTCCCCGCCCAGCCCGCGCCTATGCGGTACTTGAAGGATGGCGAAGAGGTCGCGCAGGTGGGTGACATCCCTTTCGCCCAGGCCTGTGGGCACAGCCTCGGCTCAGATTCCCTTTCCTTTCCCGCTGAGATCCCCCCCGCGCCTACCTGGGCCCTCCGAGGCCAGGGCAGAAGTTTTCCTTCCCGCTGCGCTACAGCCGTCTCGGCCCGCTGGCCAGAGCGCAGCCGTGACGTGTGGAGAGTTGGGGACCAGGGCATTTCGGACTCAGAAAATGAGTAACAGATGCCCAGGCGGCTCCTTGGAGTCGAGTCTCCCCACAGCATTTGTCCAGCTCCCCACTGTCCCACAGCCACTTCTTGGGATTTGTTGGCAGGTAAGTCGGTGCGCTTTCAGGGAATACGCTCCGCACCGGAAGGTGGTGGTGTCCTGCTGGGACGGCCTGAAAATGCTGTTCCTAGGGCCTCTTTCTCTCTGAATTCCTGAGCCAGTTACAAACAGGGGCTCTGTCATACACCTGGGTTGGGGACCCCTCTGCTATCTTGAAAGGTGTGGAAGTCCTCTGAGGAATAGCTGAGGAGAGAGTACTTTTTTGATGTCTACTGTGATTACCATTCCCATAGTCGCAGTTTCCTTCTACTGGGAAGATGTCACACTGTTAACACCAGTAACTTGATCTTAAAACAATGTATTTGATTCAGTTAATATTTTGTGTGTCCGTTGGACTCTGTACCTGAGGGTTGCATAGAGGTAGGGCATTTCTTTGGTGGTGGTGGTTTTGGAAAACTTGCTAGGATGAATTTATGCATTTCGGTTTTATTTAAAGGTCACTCTAGTAGCTACTCCTAAACTGAGTGTGTAGGAATCACTCATATGACAAAAAACACTAGGGTGTCTTTTAGTTGTCAGTATTATTCAATAAATATGAAACGTTGTTTGACAGCGTTTCCAAATGGTTTTATTTATCTGGATCCACAACTTCAAAGTCTCAACTAGAGGTGTTTTTCCCAAGTTGAAATTTAGTAGTAACTTCATTCATTGCTGATGTCTGTTAAAAATTGTCAACAGTCACACCATAGTGTTTGTTGCTCTATTCATTTATTAAGGATCTGCTATCTGTAAGGTATTTTTACAGAAATCAGCATAGAATGTAATTAAGCCCCTATTAGATTATTATTTTGTACCAACTACAGAATAGATCAAACTTTTGAAGTGCAACAAATACACACTTCTCTTGAAGAGGATTTTCAGCTTAGGCACTGTTGATATTTGGGATCAGATAATTCTCTGTATTGGGAAGGCAGTGGTGGGGGCAGTGGGAAGTGCTGTCCTGCGCTTTGTAGAATGTCTAGCAGCATCCCTGGCCTCTGTCCCATGGATGTCAGTAACACTTCACTTCCCCAGGTGTGACAATCAAAAAATGTCTTCAGACATTACCACCAAATGTCTGTTGAAGGGCAAAACCACCCAGGTGAGAATTACTGCTTTAGAACATCAAGGACCTGACTGACTTCTCAGTCTTCAGAAAAGATAGATACTAAAAGCTCCTGTAACTATAATTACTGAGGTATTGATTTAGGCCTTTTCTTTTGAATTTTTAAACATAGCTTCTTTAAGCAAGGTGACAAATGAATATTGTCAACTCAATAACAGGAGTTTGTTTGTATTCAGTGTGTGGCATTATCTACTTGTCTGTATTGATGTTAATCTTAATTGAAACAGTTTCTTGGCTAATGCTGTCATCAGCAGTTAGTTATGGTTAGATATGGATGCTTGAATGTCAGACCCTGCCTTCTTCAGTTAGTTTTTTGTCCATAATTTGTGTATGCTTCATAATAGTAGGCTAAGAAGAAAGTGATTTCATGATTAATTTGCTGGTGTAAGTTATTTTGTTTTATTGACAATATTGTGAGCTTTGAGATCTAAATATTAATTGTACTATTGACTTTTATTCCTGTCAGCTGTATAAATTAATTGAAATGTATTATAGAATGATTGAAAGAGTCACAAGTCTGGAGTAATTAAATGTAGTGAAGCTACACTCCCTATGTGAATATACGGGTAGATGTGAGAAACTATCATCTCCGAATGGTGTATTTCTTAAGGTCTTCATCGTTGAATGTGTTTTGTTCTATAAATTCTATTTCTTGTATATGTAAATATGACTTATTTGCCCTAGATAAAATAGAATGTGAAATGTTTTGAAGGATAAATAATCTTTATTCAGCAGAGTTTCATGCCTTTAACTATGAATCTAATTTATAGTTGAATGAGAAAGGACATGAGTCAGTCACTTTGAAGTCTCCACTGTACAACCATTGAACTGTTTGATTGAAAACTATACTTTGCTGTATAAAAGTTTTGCATAAGACTACAGGCATAAATCCTGTAATAACCTTTCCTGTATGATCTGAAAAAAAAAGTAAAAAACTGTTATCTCAGGGAGAAACAGCTGAAGGATATTAGCTCTTCTGATCATTGTTTAAGATAGCTGTAGTATCTCTGGTCTGGATTTACATAGAGGAAAAAGTTTATTTAGTGTTGTGACTTTAAATAGTTTTAGGTCCCATTGGGGGTTTTAATGACATAATTTACAGGCAGTACTAAAATTGGTATATATGTTATTAATGTGTACTTGATTTTTAACCATACTTATGTATTAAGTAAGTAATTTTAGATTTTAAAAGCCAGTTCCACTCTTAAAAATTAGCTTAAAAAAATGTCATTTAGAAGCTAGAAGATGTATTTAAGTAGTAACAGATTCAGGTATTTACCCTTGAGATGACTGGCAACTACAGTAAACTGGAAAGACAAAAGCCAACTCTTGAATTAGAAGATGTTTTTCCATGGGGTATGTGTGTGCATAGGAAGCAATTTTACTGTGTTGCTTCCAGTGAGATGGGTGTCATGGGTGAAAGAATACTGGAATGTGAGAACTGATATGTTTAATCAGCTTTGTAATTAGCAATATTATTTGGAGAAAGCAAGTAAACTCTATATCCCAGTTTTTTGTCTCTTAATAAAGGTTTGGATTTTGTGGTCTATAAGTCTTTTAATATATTTCCTATTTTGAACTCTTTGTAATCATCTTTCCTCATTTAAAAATATACACACACTAATGGAATAAAATAGAAATGTTCTCGCATTGTTTTTGTTTGCGGATTGCTAGGTAGAACTCCTTTCAGTATATATTTCATTATTGCTATTCATGGTCAGATGAAGTCCAATTTGTCTTACTATAATAATGCTAGGTTGCAGTCCAGATTTGAAAAGATATTCATGTGTGCAGTACATCATGTTAACCACTGGGTGGCCTGATTTTACTTTACTAAATCAAGCTGGTACATTTTCATGCCTTGAATTTGATTGAACTTAAAAAAATGCAAATGCAGTTATCCTGTCAAGACAGTATAATAAAGATGTATTTTTGATTATGATAAAAATATTTAGGCTTGATGCAGTTTAATTTAAAATACTGTCAAGTTGAAGTGGTTTTGCTAGAAAAAATTTTATAGAACTTCTGATAATGCTCTAATTTCAAATCTGTAGTTTCTATTCAAATAAAATAAATTTTAAACAATTTCAAATTCTTCCTTTGGCACACCTCATTTTAATCTTTTCAGGTAGAATAATTGATGTCCTTTAAAATTGAACTTCTCTTGAATGTTTTATCTTGATATTGCCAAGTGTGAATAGTTTGTGTATTATTTCACAGGGAAAGTTATGAGTATCACATCCTATTAGCTTAACCCCAGTGTGGAATTACTTTTAAACAATTTTCCTGGTCTAGTGAGTCATAATATTTTTGTGTGTGTGCTTCCTTTTGCTGTTTCATGATTACCCTAATCACTGTTCATAATCTACAAAAGTTTTTGAACATAGTACTTAGGTTATATATTAGACAGTTACAGAATAAATATTTTCTTTGACTTAAAAAATAAAACTGGCAGAATAATTCTGGAAACCAGTTCTTGGAGAGAGATTCAGAGACCAAATTCCTCTTCTATTTTTTGCCTTGTGACTGGAGAAATAATTTCACCTGTTTTTACTCTCTTCTAGATTAGTCACTCTAGGCTTAGAAATGGTTTACCTATTTATAGATAGTAGAAAGTTGACTTTATTTAGCTATTAGATATTGCTAACATTGATTGCTACAATACAGAAATACTAAAAAATAAAAAGAGAAATAAAGCAAACGAAATATGATTTGTTTTGGTGGTATCTAATGTTTTGATGGTGTCTAACCATTATTAAGGGTTCCCTGATAGCTCAGTTGGTAAAGAATCCGCCTGCAATGAACCTGGGTTCAATCCCTGGGTTGGGAAGATACCCTGGAGAAGGGAAAGGCTACCCACTCCAGTATTCTGGCCTGGAGAATTCCAGCAAGTGTATAGTCCATGGGGTCACAAAGAGTCGGATACGACTGATCGAGTTTCACTTCAGTTCACTTCAACCATTATTAAGCAGTGAAAATTTTCACTGTTAAGTGGTAAAAATAGAATATTGGTGAGGTTATTTGTGGGGTTTTATCCCTTCTCAGTTTTCTTTGCAAAGCGTAGACGTCCTTAGGCATCTTTCTGTTCAGTTCAGTTCAGTTCACTCAGTCGTGTCTGACTCTTGCGATCCCATGAACCGCAGCACGCCAGACCTCTCTATCCATCACCAACTCCCAGAGTCCACCCAAACCCATGTCCATCGAGTTGGTGATGCCATCCAACCATCTCATCCTCTCTCATCCCCTTCTCCTCCTGCCCTCAATCTTTCCTAGCATCAGGGTCTTTTCAAATGAGTCAGCTCTTCGCATGCGGTGGCCAAAGTATTAGAGTTTCAGCTTCAACATCAGTCCTTCCAATGAACGAACACCCAGGACTGATCTCCTTTAGGATGGACTGGTAGGATCTCCTTGCAGTCCAAGGGACTCTTGAGAGTCTTCTCTTAACAGTTCAAAACCATCAATTCTTCAGCGCTCACCTTTCTTTATAGACCAACACTCACATCTATACATGACCACTGGAAAAATCATAGCCTTGATTAGACAGACCTTTGTTGACAAAGTAATGTCTCTACTTTTTAATATGCTGTCTAGGTTGGCCATAACTTTCCTTCCAAGGAGTAACTAGTGATAATTTTCTAGGATCTTTTTTGTCACGCTTACTTGAAAGTTTTATCATCCTTTTAACAATTACATAAATAATACAGAAATAATAACTTAATGCTTGCACCAAGAAGTAGTTAGGTAGATAGATTCTAGGAAAGCCCCCGAGGTAGAGAGATGGATTCTAAGAATTCTGCTTTAATCCTTCCTCACACTTAACCACTCAAAAAACCCAGCTTCCTGAACATGATGGCCATGCTTTTGCAAAACAGATAATGAAACCTCTTGTAGAAATAGAAATTTCTCACAAATCAAGTATGTGGTTAAAAAAAAAGGCATATTTTTAAAGTTAAAATGAACACGTTTTCAGGAAGATCATTCCTTGGAAACTAGTCTTTTGACCAAAACAACATTTTTGGACGCATATCTTGAAAATGTTTTGATAAGAACCTTATGGTGAATTTTGTACAGATTAGGTATTTTTGTGAATAATTAAAGTTTATATGAATGAGTCCTTTTTAAAGTTATTTTCAAATAACCTAATTTTTAAAGCATAATTTTAAAATATGCTGTTGGGGAAGCTGTTGGGGTCTGAGAAAAGGGAATAAAAGAGGGAACCTGTAAAAACCATAACTGAGGGCTGTTTGGAAGGCTGGAAGTGTTAATGTTGCGGGGGACAGTTGTAGGAAAGGTTAGGCTGTATTGGTAGATACCTCATAGAACACCTTCTGTACTGAATATTTTCTTTACATTGGATTCAGCAGGTTTATGCTTCTTAAAATTCTACCACTTGGCGGTGCATTTGGATTTTGAAAGTTCTTTTTATGGGAGTATTTTTCACCTCCTCTTAGAGGTATTTTAATTTGTTTAACAAAAAAGTTTTTTTTTTTTTCTCTCATATCAATTTGAGATCATTTATACTGAGGGAGGTGGAAGTTTTGATTGGGTTGGGAAAGAGTGAGGTAATTTTGGAATACAAAATAGTTGGAGGAGGTAAAAGCATAAGTAATTATTCAGTAATTTTACAATCATTTGAATGGTCAAGTCTTGGACTTGGTGCAGAGAGGTGAACGTATTAGACATGGTCTTTGCACTCCTGAGTTGTTTGGATGGGAAGCATAGATGCCATGAGTGTATATAGTGGACAGTAAGCTTAGTATGGTGCTTTATCGGGTTTAATAGCCGCCTTAGAGATTTATGAAGTCATTGCGTCCTGAACCATCTCCAACTTAACAATTTAATCATCGTTAATCAGGTGATATTTCTGATAGCTGAAGATGGCTGCAAATAACAGGTATTTCTTTAATTAAGCCTGTGCTTTTATTTTCAGCATAGTTTATCGAAACAATCATATATGAAAATGTAGGACTGGCAGATTGTTAAATAGACATTGGCTTTAGGGGAGAAAACATTGGAATACTGAAGTGCATTGAACTAGAGAAGCAGTTAGGTGTCATAGCTAGTTGGGTGGGGGATTTTGGTGTCTTGTTTGGTCAGATAAGAATAATTTTTGGTCAGATGTAATTGACAAATCAAGAAAATTAGAAGTTCCTGCAAAGGCTCTGTAAACAGTAGATATTAAATCTAGGCCTTCATTTTCCACAATGTCTGTTACTCAGAAAGGTTAAATAAATATTAGCTCATGTTATTCTCAGATGTTCATATCTTGGTTCAGTCCACTGACTACTCAGAATTCTCTAATTCAGTTTATCGTTAAGACCTGTTCTAGGTTTTTGTGCTCTCGTGGCTTTAACTTTTGTCTGTGTGCTCAGTTCAGTTCAGTCGCTCAGTCGTGTCTGACTCTTTGCAACCCCATGAATCGCAACACGCCAGGCCTCCCTGTCCATCACCAACTCCCAGAGTTCACTCAGACTCACGTCCATCGAGTCAGTGATGCCATCCAACCATCTCATCCTCTGCCATCCCCTTTTCCTCCTGCCCCCAATCCCTCCCAGCATCAGAGCCTTTTCCAATGTGTCTGTGTGCTAGTGATTGCCAAAACTAAGTCTCCCCTAGACCTAGAGATGGGCAGAAGATCCACATGCCCTGCTCTGCCCAATAGGAGAGCCACTGGTCACATGTGGCTGTTGAACTCTTGATGTACTACTAGTCTGAATTGCTGTGTACTTTTTATTTTATTACATCTAAAAATTTTTATTTTTATTTTTCTGGTTAGCTGTGTCTGAAGCTAGGAATTCACTTTGTTGCTCCCGGGCTGTTTCTATCAGCTTCATCTTCTTGTTATTTTTCTCTTTTGCCTTTGGCTTTCTTTTCTCCTGGACAATGCATGCCAGATTTCAGAGACTTAAGAAGAAAAGAATGTAAAACATTTTGTGATTATGTTGGTTATATGTTGAATTGATCACTTAAAAATAGATTGGGGTAAATATTATTTCTTATTAAAATTAATTTCACCTGTTTTTTTAAACTGTGGTTGCTAATAAATTACTTAGGTGGCTTGCATTATGTTTCTACTGGACAATGCTTTGTAGATATATCTAGTATCCACCTGTGTATTTCTCAAATACCTTGAAATCAGTCCAAACTACTTACTCTCTTCATTCCCTTCTCCTTCCCAAAGTTCTTTTTCTCCTTCTATTCTTTATCTCAGCGGATAGCTCTATGTTTCCAAAGCCAGAAATTTTGGAGTTGTCCTTGAATATTCTTCCCATGTCTCTCATATTCATCAGTTGAACAAAATCCTTTTGTTTATACTTTTTTCTCAGTTTTATGTGTGTCTTTCTGTTGCTACTATCATGACCTTAGTTGGTTTATTCTTTTATGGTTTCTCGATTTTTGTCCATTTAGATCTTTTCTACTCAAGGATATAAAAAATAAGAGTTCTACCCTAAAAGTTAGAAGTAATAGGCTAATAGGCCTTTCCTGGTAGCTCCAACGGTAAAGATTCTGCCTGCAATGCAGGAGACCCGGGTTCAATCCCTGGATTGGGAAGATCCCCTGGAAAAGGAAATGGCAACCCACTCCAATATTCTTGCCTGGAGAATTCATGGACAAAGGGGCCTGCCAGGCTACAATCCATTGGGTCGCAAAGAGTCGGACAGGACTGAGCAGTTAACACTTTCACCGTAATAGGTACTATTATGTTTTCATTTTTTAAAGTGTAGAATATTTGCTTCATCTGAATTCTTTTATTTTAAAGTAGGATTTTATTTTTTAAAATAACTACCCACTGTCACCCTTTGTTGAAAAGTCCATCTTTACCACACTGATTGATATTATAATTGATGGAATTCCCATGTGAGTTTTTTTTCCAGAATATTCTATTCTGTTCCATTGATTTGAGTATTATTTATTTTTTCTCTGCAGTATTTTCTGGTATTTGGTAGTGCTAATTCTCTCTCTCTTTTTAGAGCTTTTCTGGGTATTACTGCTTGTTTGTTTTTCTATACGAACTATAGAATCAGCTTGTCTGTGTTCCTCTGAAAATCTATTGGTATTTTTATTCATTTAATTTAAATTTATGAATTAATTTACAGAGAATGGACATCTGTAATATTGTTTTCGTGCCCAAGAATGTGGTATGGTTGTTTTTTCATTTGTCCTTCTGTGTCTCCTGATAGTGTTTTGTAGTTTACTGTATCTTGATCTTGTATATTCAAATTATTTCTACGTATTCTAACTTTTTTGCTGTTGGTGTTGTAAATGGCTCATTTCTTACATTGTGTCTTTTAACTGACTGTGTTTTGTATTTTACCATTATCATTGCTAGGCCCTAATAATTTCTTACTTGGATTCTTGTGAAAGATCACTAATTGATCTTCCTCCATCTCTCCACATTCCTGCCAGTGATTTTTTTCTGAAACACAAGATATTTGTCTTTTACTCCTTTCCTTAAATTCCTTTAACTCTGTAGGTTAAAGATCAGATTAAGAATAAAGGCCAAACTCCTTAGCATGACGTAAAGGTTATCACTTGGCCCTTGCTGACATATCTAGCTTCATTCCTCTGGTATCAGTAAGCACTATAGCTCCTGTCCATTATGTGACTGTTAATATTTTTATACTTTGAATAATCTCATTGGACCTATGTCTGCTAGTCTGAGTGGCTTATTTAGTTGTATCTATGTGTTCAGATTTAGTGATTGAATTCACATATTTAAATACAAATCTTGATTTCAAATTGTGTTGTTTTCAGTGAGGATGAGGATGATGACCTTCAGTATGCTGATCATGATTATGAAGTACCACAACAAAAAGGGTTGAAGAAACTCTGGAATAGAGTAAAATGGACAAGAGACGAGGTGATTATGTGTAATATGGTTTACTAATTCCATACTTATATTTGTTGATTAATAAGATATGTATTAAAGATACTTAAAAACACAACATGAGAAAAGTTATCCCTCAGCTAACTTGCACATTTTTCTTCTTCAACCATACATGAAGAGTGGGTTGATGTTGAGACTGACAGAATCAGTTTAGTAAACGGGAGAACATGTGTGATAATGGCTTCAGTGCTTCTAAAAATGGCCACCAGATATGACGTGAAAGAATTGGACAGTATATTCGGGAATAGGGGAATAGGGTGAGGGAAAGCTTTTTCATTTCCATAAACCTGTCTTAATAGGATGACAAGTTAAAGAAGTTGGTTGAACAACACGGAACTGATGACTGGACTCTGATTGCTCGCCATCTTCAAGTACGTGGAACACTGTCTCATACTGCTAACACAAATGATTTAGGCCTTGGGGTTACAGTTGCTGTTTTTCAGAAATGTGTCTGCGTTATTTTAGATTTAGGTTCCCATCCTAAAAACAACTGTTTTGTTCTGCTCTTCCTACAGTTGGAAACTTAGAAAGTCTGGGTTTTCTTTTTTAGTAATTAATTTATCTGGGGATCTAAAAAGATGACTGACATAAAGAGAGGACAGACCTAAAAAAGATGGCTGACTTAAAGCAAAAATTATACGAAGTTTGGATAGGGCTTTATAAATATTTGCTAATCAATGTTAAAACATTTTGAGAGAAGTTAAATCTATTGAAATAGTTTGGTAACTAATGAAACCAGAAGAAGCTATGTTGCTGTGAGAATTAGAAGTAACATATAGGATGTTTGGCACAGTGCCTTACATTTAGCACATGTTCAATAAATAGAATCTAAATTAGAAAAGCTGCTTACATTAGCTTTATCAGTTTAACTTCAGTGGTATAACAGCAAATGTAGTCAACAGAGAAATGCTACAAGGATGTACAAGAACAACCTGATTATTTTGAGAAAATGATAACCTTAAAGTGAATCAGCATTGATGTACCGAAGCTATACATGAAAACACTCAGTATGAATAAAAACAAGTCCGCTAGGCATCAGGAGAGAGCTGTGGTTAAATACAGTATTTCTATTTATGTCATTCAAAATTATCTGTAATCCTGTATATGAACTAATATCTTCAGAAACCAAATCACTAAAGGAAAAGTTGTGTTAGTAGTATTATCCTTGTAATACACAGGAGTTACTAAGTCATGAATTGACTAAAAATAAGGCTACACTTATTAATCATTTTTCGAGTTTGACATGTTTCTACATAAGGCTTTACCCTGGTAAATTTCATTTTCCTTTTGAACTTCAGTGCTTAAATATTTAACTGATATATAATGTATATCAATCTGGATATACTTATTTTTTCTTGATAACTTGGAGTTATCATTTATAAACATCCTTTAAATACCATGCAGTAGTCTAGTAATGCCTTTTGGGTGTTTTTTGAATTGTGTAGAGTTAGGTACTGCTATACTCTATGAGTCCAGGCTGCTGTGCTGCTTGAGTTTGTACGTCTGTATTGTTTAGTTGTCTGTTTACTCCCTTTTATTCATCAGTACATTTCTTTATGTTAGTATCTGTGTTATTTTGCTTTTTTGCTTGTGTTATCAGGCAGGGTATAGAGATAAATAATTTTAATTTCAAATATATAATTTTTATTTATACTCTAAGCAATGCTGACAACTTTAATTAAAAATGAATTGGGATACAGGCATATAAAATAAATATTTCATTTTTAGAGAATGCTATTGAATGTATTAGTCCTGGAAACTTTCTTCTTAAGGTTGTGAAAGTTTGGAAGACAGTTGTTCATTAACAAAATCATCTAAATTCTTTCAGAATCGTTCTGATTTTCAATGCCAACATCGGTGGCAGAAAGTTTTAAATCCAGAATTGATAAAGGGTCCCTGGACTAAAGAAGAAGATCAGAGGGTAACGTGTTCATATTCTTTATTTTCACTGTGTAGGTGGACTTGCTTTTTTTCTTACTAATACATTGTTTTTGGGTAACATAAATACATGTTTAAATCACCTGGATTTGTTCTCTGAGTACTGCTTGTACTAGAATTGAAAATTGAGTATTTTAAGATGTAGTTTTTTCAGAATTGAGTCAAACCAAGTGTAATATAATATAGCTTTTGCTGGCTGAAAGTTTGGTTTGTAGAATAAAAAATACTGTCAGCTTAGTCACCATTTTAGAGCTTAGGTTAGCGACATTTAGGGCATAGTTTCTTACTGAAAATTGAGTTAGCATTTTTAAAACAATTCAATTGTATTCTTATTTTATCTGAAAACTTGAGGTATAAGAAGTTATTCTTTAACTTTCCCTCTTAACCTAAAATGGGCTCCCACATAAGACAGATATCTTATCATCGTGTTCCCAGAGAGCTAGAGGATTCAAAACCAAGGTAATTCTTTGTTATGAAAGTATGAGAAGAATGGGAAAGTTACTGTCGTCTTCTGAGAATTACCCTTTAGTTCATGCTCTTCATGGCATCATCTTATTAATGTAGTTGGAAAATTAGAGCATTTTTACTGCCACTCAAAAAAAAAAAAAAAATTGGCCAGTGGTAAGTTTTAAAATGTGTGATTTGTATCCTTTCAGTTTGAGAAAGAAAGTAATGAATAGACAGTAACTATAAATCTTTCCTGCTTCCAAAATGATTTATTTGGCTTTCTGCTGAAGCATTAAAAAAAATGCAAGAGTAGAAAATCTTAAAGTCTCAACATTTTACTGTTATTTCATATTAATTTTGTATGAAACAATTTAATTTACAGGTCACTTTAATACCTTGTATTTAGATAAGTGTGGGATCAATTTTTTGAACTTGGCAAATGCTGAAGGAATATTTTTAGTAAAATTGTTTTTTTTAATTATACTTGTGGTTTGGATTTAATGCATTTAAAATAGCATTCTTGAGTTATGTTTTAAGATTCTATCAAGGTAGTGCTTTTTAAAAATTGAGATATATGGGACTTCCCTGGCTATCTAGTGGTTGAGACTCCACATTCCCAATGCGTGGGGCACTGGTTTGATCCCTGGTTGGGTAGCTAAGATCCTATATGCCATGGGGGGTGGCCTAAAACAATAGATAAATAAAAATTGGGATATAATTATATATTAGTTCCTGGAGAAGGAAATGGCAACCCACTCCAGTATTCTTGCCTGGAAAATCCTGCAGTTGGAGGAGCCTAGCAGGCTACAGTCCATGGGGTCGCAAAGAGTGGGACATGACTCAGTGACTTCACTTTCACTTATATATTAGTTTCAGATGTACAACATAATATGTATATTATGACAGTCAGTTCAGTTGCTCAGTTGTGTCCGACTCTTTAAGACCTCATGGACTGCAGCACACCAGGCTTCCCTGTCCATCACCAACTCCTGGAGCCTACTCAAACTCATGTCCATCGTGTCAGTGATGCCATCCAACCATCTCATCCTCTTTCGTTCCTTTCTCTTCTCACCTTCAGTCTTTCCCAGCATCAGGGTCTTTTCTAGTGAGTTGGCTCTTTGCATCAGGTGGGCAAAGTATTGGAATTTCAGCTTCAGTCCTTCCAGTGAATATTCAGGGTTGATTTCCTTTAGGATGGACTGGTTGGATCTCCTTACAGTCCAAGGGACTCTCAAGAGTCTTCTCCAACACCACACAGTTCAAAGCATCAATTTTTTGATGTTCAACTTTATGGTCCAACTCTCATATCCATACATGACTACTGGAAAAACCATAGCTTGGTAAACTAATGTCTTTGATTTTTAATATGCTGTCTAGGTTGGTCATAGCTTTTCTTCTGAGGAGCAAGCGTCTTTTAATTTCATCGCTGCAGCCACAATCTGCAGTGATTTTGGAGCCCCCAAAGATAAAATCTGTCACTGCTTCCATTGTTTCCCCATCTATTTGCCATGAAGTGATGGGGCTAGATACTATGATCTTAGTTTTCTGAAAGTTGAGTTTTAAGCCAGCTTCTTCACTCTCCTCTTTCACTTTCATCAAGAGGTTCTTTAGTTCCTCTTCACTTTCTGCTATAATGATAGTGTCATCTGCTTGTCTGAGGTTATTGATATTTCTCCCAGCAATCTTGATTCCATCTTGTGCTTCAACCAGCCCAGCATTTCATATGATGTACTCTGCATATAAGTTAAATAAGCAGGGTGACAGTATACAGCCTTGACGGACTCCTTTTGTTATTTGGAACCAGTCTGTTGTTCCATGTGCAGTTCTAACTGTTGCTTCTTGACCTGCATACAGATTTCTTAGGAGGCAGGTTAGGTGGTCTGGTATTTCCTTCTCTTTAGTTTGTTGTGATCCACACAGTCAAAGGCTTTGGCGTAGTCAATAAAGCAAAAGTAGATGTTTTTCTGGAACTCTTGCTTTTTCGATGATCCGACAGATGTTGGCAGTTTGAACTCTGGTTCCTCTGCCTTTTCTAAATCCAGCTTGAACATCTAAAAGTTCACGGTTCACGTGCTGTTGAAGCCTGGCTTGGAGAATTTTGAACATTGTTGTGAGATGAGTGCAATTGTGCAGTAATTTGAACATTCTTTGGTATTGTCTTTGTTTGGGATTGGAATGATAACTGACCTTTTCCAGTCCTATGGCCACTGCTGAGTTTTCTAGACCACTGCAAATCTCATTAATATCTATCCCCGTACATAGTTACTCATATTTTTTCTTGTGATAAGAACTTTTCAAATCTACTCTTAGAAGCTTTCAATATGCAATACAGTATTACTGACTATAGTTACTGTACTGTACAGTACAGTATATCCACATGACTTATTTATTTTTTAAAAATCATACTTTTTAAACTTTATTTTTCTATTTCTTAGGTTATTGAATTAGTTCAGAAATACGGGCCAAAAAGATGGTCTTTAATTGCAAAACATTTAAAAGGAAGAATAGGCAAGCAGTGTAGAGAAAGATGGCATAATCATCTGAATCCTGAGGTAAAGAAGTCATCCTGGACAGAAGAGGAGGACAGGATTATCTATGAAGCACACAAGCGGTTGGGAAATCGTTGGGCAGAAATTGCCAAACTACTTCCTGGAAGGTACTTATACAAATGAAAATATATTTTCCTGTACTTTAAACTTGATCTTTATTATGGTTACTATTAAATATATTTATAGGTACCCCATGACTTTTATTTATAATTAAAATTTAGACTGCAGAATATAAGCAACCCTTTGTGATATTTGTAGTACATTTTGTGGGAAGGGATGTAATTACTTTTTTAACAAAATATTTTATAGCAGTAATTTGTGCAACAAAATGATAGACCTTTAGATTATGTAAACATTTAATGCACTCCCCTAAATTATGGTTACATATTAGTGCCAATCAAGCAGTCTTTGTACAAACTAAGCTGTAATGGAATCTAAGTTGAAGAGATTTCTTTCATATTGGATTCTTTGCATAAGACCAGAGAATAACAAATACACTGGCTGAAATAAATTGCTCTGAAAGTGCATTAGAGAAAATTCAGTTCTTAATTAATGCTTTAGATCCTGAGTAGTATATATATATATCCATGTGGCTAAAATATGGAGTTTCCATCAGGAGCAGTGATGGGCTACATATACACTATACATTGCATTGGTTCAGATGCTTCCTAGCCATTTGCAGTACAGTAGACCAGCAATTTTGGGAAAATCCATTCCTCACTCAGAAGGTGTGCACTTGTTTTTTATTGTTGTAGTCTCTGTATAGTACATAGTAGTTAATTAAATGCATTTACATGTATCCTTTTTTTAATAGAAATCAAATACTTTTATTGTTGAATAAACATTAACTCAGAATGTGATGCCCATCATAGGCAATCTGATAAGAGACTGAAAAAAAAAAGAGAAATCTCACCTTTCACCCACATAACCAAGCAGATACCACCCATTATATGTAGGTTCTCAAGATAATATTTAGTCCTAAGTCAGAAGACTTGACAGCACCATTTTATTTCATGTAGTTCATCCTTTATTTACCTAGCAATTAGAGTGCCCATCTGTTGTCAGTTATTGGCTTTATGTAAAGGAAAAACAAACTTCTCATATCTTTTTGTTAGAAGGTAGTTTTACAACTTGGAATCAGGTCAGCTAAAGTTGAGTTCCTTTCCTGATGAAACTTGGAGATAGAGCACTATATTCTATATATTCTTAATTAATCTTCATATACTTGTGAAATAATGCAGAGCAACATTGCTATATTTGTCTTAGAGAAATTAAAGCATAGTGTTAAGTTTTTTTATCCAAGTTACTGAAGCTGGTTGAGGTACTTCTAATGTTTTCAGTGTTTGATACATCTTTTTACTATCCATAGAATGTAGCTTAGTGCTTAGCATAAAGTAGGTTCTCAGTAAATGTGTGTTTCTAAAATGTATACTATAAGTAGCTGTAGGTTAAGGCTTCCATTTTTACAAGGCGGACTTAGGTAAAAGGGGAGCCAATGAATTTTTTCTTCCATAGGTGTTTTGTTGATAAGAAGTGAAGATGAATACTGGGATTCTGTCTTTTTATGACCATATTTGGTCTTGGCTTCAAGGCTTTTGCCCTTGTTATGCTCTTTATCTGAAATGCTCTTTTTTATTTTTCTTTTCTGTTCTTGTAGGACTAGTTCATTCTTGTCCTTCAGATTTTAGCTTCCCTGTCCCCTCAAAATTGCTCAAAATCAAAATTACTGTAGTTACTCATTTTCTCTTATTACTTTAAATGATCTGCATTGCACTGTTTTTCTTCTTATTTATTTTTTTGTTTTTCTTTTCTTTACTCCTTCCCTGCAGCCATGCTTCCTGTGAAGGTGTAAGCCCCACGAGAGCTGGGACTATCTTATTGCCTTATCTCCAGTGTTTAGAAGTGTATTTGATATACAGACATACAGAAAAGTATCTAACTTTACCAGTTGTAAAAATTTAAGTACTTTGTATACTTTATATGATGTTAAAAATTTATGGAGTCCTCTTTTTCTTTTTAAAAGATATACTTTAATTTCTTAGGACTGATAATTCTATCAAAAATCATTGGAATTCTACTATGCGAAGAAAAGTGGAGCAGGAAGGCTACTTACAAGATGGAATAAAATCAGAACGATCTTCATCTAAACTTCAACACAAACCTTGTGCAACTATGGACCATTTGCAAACCCAGAATCAGTTTTACATACCTGTTCAGGCACATATTTTTAATACTTTTTTGTTTAAAAATCTTCTTTAGTTGCTCTATGGGAAGGTGTTTAGTTTCTTAGTAGGATAAAAACAAAATATATTAAGAGAAACAGACATTTAAATTTCCAAAATGAAAAAATATACGATTACTAGCTGTTAAACCATTGTTATTGTTGTTTAGTCGCTAAGTCATGTCCGACTCTTTGAAACCCCACGGACTGTAGCCTGCCAGGCTCCTCTGTCCATGGGATTCTGCCGGCAAGAACACTGGAGTGTGTTGCCATTTCTTTCTTCATTAGTGGAAGTTTATCTCTGCTTGTTTTGATTGATAGATATTTTGGGAACAAATTCATTAAAATATTTCCTTTTATATATCATTTTTACGTATCTAATTACGAAACTTAGTATGTACATTTCCTAACTATCATTCTCCGAATTTTCATGATTCAAAGCTAACAATGATTTGTGCTTTAATATCGATTATAGTTTTCTTTAAAAAATTTTTTTTGCGTAATTGTAGGATAGCTTGCCTGTAAGAGGTGAGTGTATATAAATAATGGTTTAAAGGAGAAAACAGTCAAAAATATTTCAAGCCATCATTTAGGGGTGAACCAAATAATTGGTTCTTTGGCATTCAACTTTGCTGTTCCCTCATCACTTAGCTGACTGAGTGAATTCAGCCTTTGTTTAGACAGGTTCATTGCAGATTACCCACATTCATCATAGGGCAGGCTGTTTTCCTTTCAAAGCATTTTCCTACCTGCAAGAAATAAGGAGTTTTCATGAGCTTTGTTTTACCTTTTCCCTGTCTACTTGTCTGTCGTGCCATTTTTCATGTTGAGCAGTTCTTAATTTGTGTCACATAGAATGTAAAGATTAAGTCAGGGCTTAAAAGTATCTACTGCAAGATAAAATTTGGCTTGTGGTTAACAATCTGTGCTTAGTATTTAATTTTATTAATTTTATTCCAGATTTAACTATTCTTCTAAATGGACATTATTTTTTTTTTAGACATAATTTTCAAAGAACCTCTTTAAAAAGGTAGTGACATCTTAATTTACAAATAGGAAAACTTGCAAAGACAGTACAGTTATCTGCTGATACTTTGTACCTTAAGATTTCTGTTGTCTTTTTCTTTATATTTTTCTTTAGAGTCCTAGATTTCAGCAGCATAAACTGAAACATTCTGCTTCTGCCTTAAAAGTTATCTTTAAATTTATTTTTTTTAACTCACAGGATAATTTTTTAAATTATTTGGGGCCAATTGAGTGTTTAATACTCTCAATCAGAATATATTGGAATGTGAGAGTATTTCTTACACTTTAAGAATTATTTACCTTTTAATGATTCTTGAAAGATTTGTGTATGCATAGTTCAAGTCATTTAAACTGCTAAAAAGCTAATTCTACTTTTGACTTGAAAGAAAAAAAATGGATTGGTATGAAGTACTGTCACAGGTTAAAATGAAAAGTTTGAGAAAGATGTTTCTAATTCATTGGAAGTTGAGCAATAACTGATATTAATCAAATGTAAAAATTAAGTTCTGTGTTAGAAGTTATACATAATGCTTTTCCATTAGTGATTTACATAGGCCATTATGGAAGATAGACAATTTCCTATATATATTTGTTAGATTTTAAGGTTTTAAAAATCTTATGAGGTTCTTCTCAAATTTCTCCCTACCACTGCACACTAAATTTGCATGCAACTTCAAAAATTTTATTACAGATTCTTTAGAAAAGAGACAGAATAATTCATTGTCTATTGTCAAAATATTAAAAATACATGAGTGATCCTGATTGTTTTTCTGAGACAAATAATAGAAGCAGCCTCTGTTTTCATATCTTTCTATACAGAGGTTGGCATGGAGGGGCCGGTGGTAGGAGTAGGAGATGTGAATACTGACGACTTGCTTTAGTCTCCAGCTGCATAAGTGCTTCATATGGGCCAATCAGTCCTTTGCCCTGAACGATAAAACACAATTCCGTTGTCTTCTCCAGGAGATAGAGCAATCCTTTAATAGCAGATTTTAAAAAACACTTGGTAGATATTGTAGATAATAAGTAGACTGATTGGGTGATAAATCTAGCCCAAGTAATTCTCATATTTCATTTAGGGGAAAATAGGTCTTTGTAATAAAGTTATGCTTTTTAGTCAATAGATTTTAAGAATAAGATGTAGCTATTAAGAAATTACTATATGTGTAAATACTCAAAGTTGACAGAGATACTGACTTTTCCACGTTGATATCTTATTCAGTTTTTGTGCTTTGCCTCAGATTTTTAAAAATTTATAGTGTTATATGTATGATATTAATGATATTAATTTTAAATTACTTTTTTAGATCCCAGGCTATCAGTATGTATCACCTGAAGGCAATTGTGTAGAACATGTTCAGGCTTCTTCTGCCTTTATTCAGGTAACTTTTTATTTACTAAAAAACAAAACCAAACCCCAAAGGAAACACTCAAACATTTTCAAATTCTAATAGTGCCTGTTGCTCATCTATAAAATTTCGCCAAAAGCAATACTATCTGATCTACTTATTTTGAGTATTATAGCATTAAAGGAGAAAGTTTTTAAGTGTGTTTGAGAAATATAAACTGTACCAATGTAAAGTAGTTCACAACACCAGTGAGGTGGTTCTTTCATTCTTCCAACTTAGAACATTCCAGTTATGAATGAACATATTTTTACTAAACTGGGTAGAATGTATATATTCAGATTCAATAAATTAAAACAAATTCCACATGTAAAATTTTAAATTGATTAGATGATACAGTGTAAGTTTTTTCATGCATTTAAATTTCCCAATTCTTTTCTGTTAAATTGAAAATATTTACCAGCACCTCTTTAGGTACCAGAAGAAGTGTGATACTGAGTATTTGGGATTTTATAGTATTAAGCTTTATTAGAGAGGATAGACTTTATGTTGCATAGAAGAAAATAAAACTTAGAACATTAATAATAAAAAAGCAGTTTTGTAAATAATCTGTTTTTTTCCTTTTGCTTAACTTATTTTAGCAACCTTTTGTAGATGAAGATCCTGATAAGGAAAAAAAAATAAAGGAACTTGAATTGCTTCTTATGTCGGCTGAGAATGAAGTTAGAAGAAAACGAGTTCCATCAGTAAGAAATAATCTAAAGTGTTTTATTTTATTGTTAGACTCTTTTATGTGCTTTATATGCTTTTATAGTTTTAATCAGCACTGACTTTTGTATGCCAGCAAATGGGAAGCATATTCATTGTGATTTCAGATTTTAGTATGGACTGAAAATAGTTTTTCTAATTTGCAACTTTGAAGTTGCCTGTTTTTGATATGCATCTCTTGGAACATACTTTACAGTGTTTTGTATTAAGATGGTTCTTGAATAATATCAAACAAACTTAAGGTATAATCTTCAATATGTGTATTTGTGAAAATGTGTGGATTAGATTAGGCTTTATTTTCTGTTAGACATTCCATATGATAATGGCCTTAATAGGAAAAAAAAAGAAACTTAAGGAATTTAATTAGATATGTAGAGAGATTTCTGTACTTCAGAATTATTTTTATTCTCCATTTGAAAATGTTTTCTTGTCTACTGTATTAGAACACAAATTCAGTAAATTGGAAAAAGTAATGTTTTAAATATAGGGAAAGGAAAGATTTAGGTTTTATGCTGTCTAAAGAAATCTTTCAATGGAAGTGGGTTTTGATTACCAGATAAGAAAAGTATTGTCTGAGATTTGGTTGATGAGAATAACTATGAGTATTTAATCAGGATAAATGATAATGATTCTAGCTAAGTTAAACAGGTTGTGCTAGGAAGAAAAAACATTTGTATTTAAATGACAGTTTTGAAAGTTTAATATCCTGGGATTTTTTTACATTTAGGAAAGTGTTTTTCTTGATCTGGGGCAGAGTCAGGGGACAATATATTTAGAGTGACTGGGAACTAATACAAAATTACTAAATAGAATAACCTCAGGGCTTGAAATAGTATTATGAGGCAACTGGTGATGTCTTTAAATCATTTCAGATGGTATTAATAAAAATGACATTTGTTAATTGTAGTGAATGAGATAAATACCATGGGAAAAGTAATTTTTGTTTTGCAGCTACAAATACCATGGGCAAACAGGGATACCTGAAGTATACTTAATTTCAGTTTTATTAAGAAACTGCAAATAAATAACCATGATTAGAGGTCCACATTTATAGATAATATATTCAGGTTTAAGCACATTTAAAATTTTTTATAATGGTGTAATTTTGTAATTTAATAGGAAAATATAATTAAAAGAATTGCTATTTTGCATTAAAAAGGGAGAAAGTTACTAATTATTTTTTTTTCAAACTTGCTATCTAAAATCCACTGTCATAAAGATCTGGTTGTATAAGGAGATTGGTGATTTTAGAGGGAAATTGCTGCATCCAGTATAACAGAATCTATATTCATATAAAGTATTCTAGACAATTATGTGGTAATAATGATTGCCATTTTTCTGAGTATTCATTATATTCCACTCTTGTAGATGTGCTAGATGTATTCCTGGTAATCCTTGTATTAACTCTGCAAATTAATTGCTAGATATTCAGAATCAGATGTATGTGATTACAAAAAAATTTATGGTTTTGCCAGTGGGCCTAGTAAGCTCCCTCTTTGAATCTTTTTCCTGCCTGAAAACTAAGTTGAAATGTATATGGTTTGGAAGTTATCTCCAAAAAGTGATTGTAAACTCAGAAAGTGGCTACACTAGTGAAATAAGATTGCTTTAATTTCTTTTATTTATATGACTCTTTAAAATAGATGGAACTTGTTTTGAAACAGTCTTGGAAAGTTATTTTTTCACCTTGAGACTTAACATTTTGCTATTGTAAATATGTACTACATTCTAGTGGTTTTTAATTTTAATAGTAACAGGTACTGTTTCTTGAGTGCTTCCAATGGACTGAGCAATATGTTCTCTAAGATATGGTAGCTATTCAGTTCAGTTCAGTCACTCAGTCGTGTCCAACTCTTTGCGACACCATGAATCGCAGCACGCCAGGCCTCCCTGTCCATCACCAACTCCCAGAGTTCACTCAGACTCAAGTCCATCAAGTCAGTGATGCCATCCAGCTATCTCATCCTCTGTCGTCCCCTTTTCCTCCTGCCCCCAATCCCTCCCAGCATCAGTCTTTTCCAATGAGTCAACTCTTTGCATGAGGTGGCCAAAGTACTGGAGTTTCAGCTTTAGCATCATTCCTTCCAAAGAAATCCCAGGGCTGATCTCCTTCAGAATGGACTGGTTGGATCTCCTTGCAGTCCAAGGGACTCTCAAGAGTCTTCTCCAACACCGCAGTTCAAAAGCATCAATTCTTTGGCGCTCAGCCTTCTTCACAGTCCAACTCTCACATCCATACATGACCACAGGAAAAACCATAGCCTTGACTAGACGGACCTTAGTCGGCAAAGTAATGTCTCTGCTTTTGAATATGCTATCTAGGTTGGTCATAACTTTTCTTCCAAGGAGTAAGCGTCTTTTAATTTCATGGCTACAGTCACCATCTGCAGTGATTTTGGAGCCCCCAAAATAGAGTCTGACACTGTTTCCACTGTTTCCCCATCCATTTCCCATGAAGTGATGGGACCAGATGCCATGATCTTAGTTTTCTGAGTGTTGAGCTTTAAGCCAACTTTTTCACTCTCCTCTTTCACTTTCATCAAGAGGCTTTTTAGCTCCTCTTCACTTTCTGCCATAAGGGTGGTGTCATCTGCATATCTGAGGTTATTGATATTTCTCCCAGCAGTCTTGATTCCAGCTTGGGCTTCTTCCAGCCCAGCGTTTCTCATGATGTACCCTACATATAAGTTAAATAAGCAGGGTGACAATATACAGCCTTGATTGACTCCTTTTCCTATTTGTAACCAGTCTGTTGTTCCATGTCCAGTTCTAACTGTTGCTTCCTGACCTGCATATGGGTTTCTCAAGAGGCAGGTCAGGTGGTCTGGTATTCCCATTTCTTTCAGAATTTTCCACAGTTTATTGTGATCCACACAGTCAAAGGCTTTGGCATAGTCAATAAAGCAGAAATAGATGTTTTTCTGGAACTCTCTTGCTTGTTCCATGATCCAGCGGATGTTGGCAATTTGGTCTCTGGTTCCTCTGCCTTTTCTAAAACCAGCTTGAACATCAGGAAGTTCACGGTTCACGCATTGCTGGAGCCTGGCTTGGAGAATTTTGAGCATTACTTTACTAGCGTGTGAGATGAGTGCAATTGTGCAGTAGTTTGAGCATTCTTTGGCATTGCCTTTTTTGGGGATTGGAATAAAAACTGACCTTTTCCAGTCCTATGGCCACTGCTGAGTTTTCCAAACTTGCTGGCATATTGAGTGCAGCACTTTCACAGCATCATCTTTCAGGATTTGAAATAGCTCAACTGGAATTCCATCACATCCACTAGCTTTGTTCGTAGTGATGCTTCAGCCACATTTAATTCAAAATTTTAAAATTCAGCTTCTCAGTTGCACTAGCCACATTGTTGTTGCTCTTATGGCTGGTGGCGCCCATGTTGAGCAGCCTCCAGTGCAGAACATTTTCATCACCGCAGAGGGTTCTTTGGACCATGCTCTACACTTTACATCCTGTTGCTTCTTGTTTTTTTCCAATTTTTTTGAGATATAATTAAGTATAGCTGTGTATAAGCTTAATGTGTAAGCTTAATGTGTACAGCATCATGATTTTACTTACATATTGTCAAGTTTAGTGAACATTCATTGTCTAATATAGATAACCAAAAGAAAAGAAAAGGACAAAGGAAAAAAACCTTTTTTTTCCTAATGATGGAAGCTCTTAGAATCTGCCATTCTTAACAGTTCTCAGATTATGTATTGTTTCTTAACCATGGGTCTTCAAGATCTCACTTCTTGTTTTTTGTTATGAGACACTAGAAAACTAGGCTCAAAAGATAAGTAAATTGGCCAGTGTACATCTCTAGTGAGATCAAGAAAAATGGCACAGTCCCTGAATTCAAAGGATTTACTTTGCAGTGGGGAAACAGTATGATAAAGTAAGTCACACAGTTTTATGGGAGTTCATAGAAGATTGAGATTTAGGTAGTCAGAAGGGTTCCCTGGAAGAATTCCTATTTGAGCTTAGTCTTGAAAGACAGACAGTGAATATATATTAGCAAAAGAGATGAACTTGGACATTATTATAAACAGAGCAATTAATAGTGTATAATAGGATGGAGTACTTCCCAGTATTTGAACTGTATCTTGAATGAGGAATAGGAATTTTTCCTGGTCAGTAGTTTGAGCCTTCTAGATAAAGAGAATGCTCCCTTTTTCTAGGGTAAAAGACAAAACTCACCGGGAGCTGCAGGTACTACAGTTGGGTTATTCCGTATTCCCTGGGAAGAGGGCTTGTGTTGGGAGATGAAGTTTGAAAAGTAGAGAAAAGTCAGATTCTAGGAGTTGGGACCTTATTTTGTAGTATATACATACTAGTTTTATCTCACCATGACATTATAGGTTTAAAAAAAATGTGAGTTAGACAAAAGAAATATAGTCAACATGAGGTTTAATGAAAAAAGCTTTTGGGTCAATTTTAAGGAAAGATGGTATATTTGTTACTATACTTTTAGCTGAAATGTTGTAAAGGATGTTTTCCTAGAAAAACTTATACTTAAAATGCACATTTTTGCTTAGGTTGGGAATGACAAGTAATGTTCAAATTTCTTCTGTACTTTCAGCAACCTGGAAGCTTTTCTAGCTGGCCTGGTAGTTTCCTCATGGATGACAGCATGTCTAATACTCTAAATAGCCTCGAGGAGCACGCTAGTGAGTTTTACAGTATGGGTGAAAATCAGACTGTGTCAGCTCAGCAGAACTCACCTACAAAGTTCCTGGCCGTGGAGGCAAACGCTGTGCTGTCCTCTCTACAGACCATCCCAGAATTTGCAGAAACTCTCGAACTTATTGAATCTGTAAGTTTGAAATTGTGGAATTATCAAAAAGCTCAATTTTATATATATGGTTTCATATTCAGAAACAGTTTAATGGATACTCACCAGTTTTGTGTTGCACATTACCTTGCATGTCATGGTTAATTTTGTTCTGATATTTTGTGGTGGTTTTTGGCAAAAAATATATGTATTTACTTATTATACAAGTTGTATATTAGAGATAGTTGGAAAGTAGAGAAAATTAAAGAAGAAAATGAAAATCCTCCATAAATCTAGAGTTAATAATTTGATGTATTTCCTTTCAGGCTCTGTTCTATACATATAAAACATATGCATGTTTTTTTAAACTCAGATGTGCACTAATGCTTGTGAATTTTTTTCCCACATTATACCATGATCATGTCCTTATTTTCTTAACTTGTTTTTAAACTTGAATATAAATGGTTTGATGGTATTCTATCATATGAATGTAGCAAATTTTATTTACCCAATGTACTATTATTATTGGACATTTATCTGGTATTGTTTTTTCAGTATTACAAATTACAGAATATGTGTAAAAAGCTTTGTGCAAAATCATGATTATGTCCTTAGGTTAAATTGAATTTTTGAATCACAGTGTGTGACCACTTTGAAGATACTCCATGTGTGTTTGTGTGTGTGTCAGTCACTTAGTCGTCTCTGACTCTGCGACCCCATGGACTGTAACCCTCCAGGCTCCTCTGTCTGTGGGATTCTCCAGGCCAGAATACTAGAGTGGGTTACCATTTTGTTCTCCAGGGTATCTTCCTTACCCAGGGATCTGACCCAGGTCTCCTGCATTTCAGACAAATTCTTTACCATCTGAGCCACCAGGGAAGCCGTACATGTTACCAAATGATTATGTAGATGTACAATAGAGAGTAAAGTTTTCTGATAGAATAGAATGTGGAATTTTATGACAAACTATACTGTTTTATGAAAATAATGTAATTTGTTCCTTTCATTTGAAGTACTTCAGTAATAAGCTTCAGCTACTGAATTAGATGAAGTGTTATTTTGAAATGCTCCAAATTGGAGTTGTAGTAAAACCATAATCTGTTCCTCTCAGATGGTCTTGCTTAAAAAAAAGGAGGAACCAAGGAAAGCCTATTTCGATAGATAAAAATGGGTAGTTAATTAACTCTGGAAATCATTATCCTATGTTCAAGACTAGATGTAACCAGGTTATAATATTAATAACTTTAGTTAGGAATTTAATCTGTTGCAGGATCCTGTAGCATGGAGTGATGTTACTAGCTTCGATCTTTCTGATGCTGCTGCTTCGCCTGTCAAGTCCACGCCAGTTAAACTAATGCGAATTCAGCACAGCGAAGGCGCCATGGAATGTCAGTTTAACGTCAGTCTTGTACTCGAAGGGAAAAAAAACGGTTGTAATGGGGCAGACGGCGAGGCTGTTCCTTTAACCTCCCCAAGTGTGGCTAAGTTTAGCACTCCACCAACCATCCTCAGAAAGAAGAGAAGAATGAGAGTGGGCCAGTCCCCAGGCGGTGAGCTTGGCGACAGCTCATTCAACGACGGTGGTCACACAGCACTAAAACACACACCGGTGAAAACACTACCATTTTCTCCTTCACAGGTAGTTGTGTTGCTTCTGTTCATGTTTCCAACTGTTGATGAGCTCGATTGAATTGGATCTTGGATATCCATACTAGCATCTAGTTCATTGCTTTATTAACACATAAAAATGTATACTGTAATCAGATGTGTGAGAGTGCTGAGCTGGGATAAATCAGAAAAGTATCCCGGGAGGTGAAGTAGTTGCATTTTATCTTACAGTGTTTAGAGCTGAAAGGGATGTCTTAAATACATAGTTCCACATGTTTGTAGAACTCATCAGGAAGTAGGCCCAGAAAGGGAAAATGCCTTGCCCACAGTTATCTAATGGCAGAACTGAGACAGAGAGCCAGTTTCCTGACTATTTAAGAAGTACCAGGTATATATTCCTAGACAACTGCTTCTTAGAAGAATTTTCATGTGTCAGAAGGTCATCTAGGGATGTCAGGAATTAACCTGCTTTCTCCTGTAGTTATATTTTTGGGGAGCAGATACTTATATTGGGGCAAACTCTTTCTTTGATTTTATAATACTGTCTGTCTTAATGAACACCATATTCCAGGCTGTGTGCTAAACGCTTTTCTTATAGTTTCTTAGTTAATGCTCTTGCAGAAAACCTCTGGAGGTAGTTAGAATGAAATTCAGAAGTTAAGCAACTTGTCCAGGATCAATAAGAAAGAGATGAAGCTGGTATTTGTTTAAAGTGTATTGACGGAGGTGAAAAAGTTATGGAAGAAGAAGGAAGTTTAATGGCCAAGTAAACTTGGAGGCTGTTATATTGGAGGTATATTTTGATGCTGGGAAGATGAATATCTGGCAGTGACCACAAAGCCACTGTTTTCTCTGAAAATTTACCACCCCGCCCCCTGCCCCAGTGCACCCTCAGGAGTTGCAGAGTGTCCTGAGGAAAGTGAACCTGGGTTGAGCACACTAGCAGTTTTGTTTTTGGAGTTTTGCATGCCTGCAGTTTTTGTTGAGTAAATTCTAAGATGGAAAGTGGCTGAGAAGCTGAGGCATGATTATAAAAACCGTATGCTGTGCTGTGGTGTGCTAAGTCTCTTCAGTTGTGTCTAACTCTGTGCCCCGCGGACTGTAGTACACCAGGCTCCTCTGTCGATGGGATTCTCCAGGCAAGAATACTAGAGTGGGTTGCTATTTCCTCCTCTAGGGGATCTTCCCAACCCAGGGATTGAACCCACATCTTCTGCATCCCCTGCATTGGCAGGCAGGTTCTTTACAACTGGAGCCACCTGGGAAGCCCATAAAGAAGGTATATTCCATAGCAAAGAGCTTGGATTTTATCCTGTGGCTTGCAGGCATCAGAAATGATAGAGCTAGAACTCTAGCTAGTTATAAGCAGCCTTAAAGCAGGTTTTACTTTTTCTTATGATTGCTTCTAATCTATTGGCTACAAAAATAAATTAGTATTTCGCAATTGTATGTAAGTTAAAATCCAATGTGTAAATTGTGTCATTTGGAAAATAGACTCTGTGATACCAGTTTTGGCTGCTCAAAGATTCTGAACTGTGTTCTAAATAGGCACATTTGCCAGACAGCTGTATTTCTTATTAGTTAAACTTATTCTGGGGCTTCCCTGGTAGCTCAGCTGGTAAAGAGTCTGCCTGCAATGCAGGAGATCCCAGTCCAGTTCCTGGGCTGGGAAGATCCTCTGGAGAAGGGATAAGCTACCCACTCCAGTATTCTTGGGCTTTCCTGGTGGCTCAGACAGTAAAGCATCTGCTTGCTCATCTGCCCAGGGAGACCTGGGTTTGATCCCTGGGTTGGAAAGATCCCCTGGAGAAGGGATAAGCTACCCACTCCAGTATTCTTATCTGGAGAATCCCCATGGACAGAGGAGCCTGGCAGGCTATAGTCCATGGGGTCGCAAAGAGTCGGACACAACTGAGTGACTAAGCACAGCACACCACAAACTTACTCTGAGTTCTCTATGTTCTTATAGAAAGGAGCATTTAAGATCATTTATTAATAAAATCATAAAACTTTTTTTCAATTATACCATTGTACAAAGCTTACCGTTAGCAAAGCAGCTAGTTATGGCTTCTATAGATTCTCATTTGATAAGATTACTGTTTGGAAATTTTTTATTGTGTTTTGTTACTTTTGGATTTTTGTTAAATAGCTATTTTTGGAATACCTGTCAGGTGTTAAACACTGTTCTAAGAGCTGGGGAAGCAGCAATGAACAAAACAAAATTTCCTGCTCTCGTGGAACTTTATTTTTATAGAGTGGAATGTAAATATATTATTATTGGTATCTTTTCCAGAAAGGAATGGAGAAATAACTTGAAAATTTAATCAGTTTGATATTTGTGTAGGATTTTTACATTTTAGAAATTGTCTCTACACTCTTTTTTAGTTTTTCAACACATGTCCTGGAAATGAACAAATTAATATAGAAAATCCTTCATTCACATCAACCCCTATTTGTGGGCAGAAGGTTCTCATTACAACTCCTCTTCATAAGGAAACAACCCCCAAAGATCAAAAGGAAAATGTAGGGTAAGTAGATACTAAGTAATTGTGTTGAAGAAAATGGAAAGCAGTTTCAAAAGTAGATTAACTTTTTGTCCATTTATATGTATATCATAATCCTTTTCCTATGAGATTTAGAATTAAAAAAAATCATAACCTTGAATTTTATCCCTAGGAGACTAGAAATCAGCTAAAGGTGGTATAGAAGTTTGATCTTAAGCAAATAACATTTTTAGTACTTATTTCTACATTAATCTTTTTTCTGTTTTAAGATGATTGGAATAAGAATAGGCAGGCAAATTTTAAAAGTCTTGGAATATTTAAAGCATGTATATATACCAGAAACATTCAGTGTGTGCTTTTATGATGGCTTTGTCTTCCTTAACTTACATGAAATCAAATTTTGACTATAATAAAAATATCTGGACAGGTTTAGAACACCTACTATTAGAAGATCCTTATTGGGTACCACACCAAGGACTCCTACTCCTTTTAAGAATGCGCTTGCTGCTCAGGAGAAAAAATATGGACCTCTTAAAATTGTGGTGTGTATACTCCTTTTATTTTTAAAAACATTCCTAATTTTAATAAGACAAATTTTGATTTTTTTATCCTTGATTTTTAACATTTAAAAAAGATGTTCAATGAACTGGATTAAAAAGACTTACCTCCTATACGTTTGAATTTGTGTTAATCTTTTTCCTTGTAAATAAATCCTTGCTTGGCTTGTTTTGAATTTACACTTTCTTTATGTCATCCAGAGAAAGCAAATCAAGTATCAGTAGAACTCATTTCTTAATACTAAAACCTACCTTTTAGTAGTTGCAGTAGCAGTTACCTACAGTATAATAAAATAATTTTAATATTTTGATATACATAAGCACTGGAGAAGGAAATGGCAACCTACACCAGTATTCTTGCTTGGGAAATCCCATGGACAGAGGAGCCTGGTGGGCTACACAGTCCATGGGGTCAACAGGAGTTGGACACGATTTAAACAACAAAATTACATAAGCACATTCCTAGTAATATTTATGAAACTGATCATGATACCTCTTTAAGGCTCAGTTTCCTCTTCTATTCAGTGGATATTACAAAACACCCCAGCAGGTTATTTATGAAGGTAGATAATAGAAATTAAGGGGCTGGTACTAGGATTTAAGTAGTATGTGCTTAGTTGCTGCTGTTTTATTTTAGTAATGATGGGTAACAGTAGTAGTACGTGAATAGAGGTGGCAAGTGTTATCTTATAAGAATAGTTTAGGCAGGTACTTTCATATATATATTGTCAATGTTGAAGTACCTTAGGTGAGCCATGAGCATTCTGATTCTAGGCAGATATAGATTACTGACAAATTAGGTACATTAGAAATAAAATATGATTTTTAAAATGGCCATTTCTAGGGTACTTTAGTTATGTAAATCAGTTAATAAATTCTGGTTTACTTGATCAATTTTCTACAAAAAAGCATGTATCGCACTCAAATGTTCTAGTCTTTTCCTTATTTTGAAATACTGTTTTAGAGGGTACATAATAAGATTGAGCAAGTCTTTTTGCCACTTAGCTCCATATACTGCTATTAAAAAAAAAAAAACTTTAGCGTTCTCTAAACTTCTTAGTTTTTATGCATATACATAATAATAGTGGGATCACATTATGTACTTTTTGGTAACCTTTTTAAATTTATAAATTGCATTCATGTTTTTGTACTCTTCCATTGTATGGACTTACCTAGTTGATTTAACTAGTTTATTTCAGCATTTTTTTACTCATTAAAAAAAAAAAAACCATTAATTTAACAAATACTGACTGAGTGCCTCCTGGGGTGCCAGCTGCTGGGCTAGTCTTTTGGGGATGTAATGTTAAACATGTCAGGTGTGGTTCCTGCCTTTATAAGGGTGTATGGCCTAATTGAGAATTCTAAAAATAAGCAATAATTTGAAAACATTTGAAAAATTCTGACAGTTCCTCAGGGTCATTTCGCCAACATATACTTTGAATAAAAATTGTTATTTTAATAATAATGCACAAGAAATTAGGTTTCAGGTATCTAAAGTCCCTATCAGTTTGTTCATGTTTGGGAAGAATTTATCCATTGCCAAAATAGGTTGTTTTCATAAAAAATTTAAGATAAAAGGAAAGTACAGATTTTGCAAGTAAAATTTCTAAAATATCTGCAGGCTCATTTGCAGCAAGCTGACTTCATTCCTCCAGTTGTTTACTGAGCACCTGCTGTGTGCTAACCACTGAGATTTCTTTCATATCTTACTATGGATCAGATGTGCTTCTTAGACTTTGGCTTTCTAGGACACTTGTATTCCTTTTTTTTTTTTTTAACTGAAGTATAATCAATTTACAATGTCAAGTTAGTTTCTGATGTACAGCAAAGTGATTCAGTTACATATATATACATTCTTTTTCATATTCTTTTCCATTATGGTTTATTACAGGATATTGAATAATTTTATAGTCCCATGTTCTATATCTTGTTTTTTATCCTTTCTATATATAATAGTTTGCATCTGCCAACCCCAGATTCCTAGTCTTTCCCCCTCCAACCCCTCTTGCTCCATGGCAACCACAAGTCTGTTATCTTTGTGAGTCTGTTTCTCATTCATACATAAGCCCATTTGTGTCATATTTTAGATTCCATATGTAAGTGATATCATATGGTATTTGCCTTTCTCTGTCTGACTTGACTTAGTATGATAATCTCTTGAGTCCGTCAGTGTTCCTGTATAAGATGTTTTCTTTCTTTTTTAATGGCTGAGTAGTATTCCATTATATATGCACCACATCTTAGGGCACTTGCATTCTTACAGGCGAAAGAACGGATTTCAGATTCCTTTTTAAGAACACATAACCTGTGTTCTTTGTGAAACGTAAGCCTTAAAACGAGCTCTTAGAGCAACACACAGAAATACTCACATAATTCCTGCATGTCTCAGGCTATAGATGAGAACACTTTAAACATTGTGTTTCCATTTTAAAATTTTTGTAAGTACTGTGAAACCTCGTTTATGTATGGATGCTATTCTCTCTAACTTTGTTGACTGGGAATGTAAGCTGCTGGTCATTACACGCTGCCAGTTTGTTCTTTGGTTTAGTGGAGCTTTGATTACTTTTTTTTTTAAAACAGGTCTTGGTTATGGTAGATCTTAAGACCTATGGTAGGTCTTAATATAATTTACATTTTTTTCTGAATTATATAGTATGCTTAGTTATTTGAGGACTTCCCTGGTGGCTCAGATGGTAAAGAATCTGCCTGCAATGCTGGAGACCTGGGTTTGATCCCTGGGTTGGGAGCATCCCCTGGAGAAGGGAACAGCTACCCACTCTAGTATTCTTGCCTGGAGAATTCTATGGACTTTATAGTTCACGGGGTCTCAGAGAGTTGGACGTGACTGAGTGACTTTCTGTAGTTATTTGATAGAAAGATAAATGAATAATATTTTGAGACTATTTCATCATTCAGCCCACATTCAAGGGTTTTTTTTTGTATTCTCCCTTCCCACACTCCAGTACACACATAGACAGCCACAGACACGCATGCACACACGCATGCTTCCTGAACACCGACTCAGCTCTAAGCTTAAGGCTAGATGTGGAGAGATGTATACAGAAGAAAAAGCTCTTATACAGCTTACATATGTAGTAGTAAGACAAACATGCAAACTAGTAATTACACACTGTATAATAACTACAATAAAAATAGGATGAGAGCTACTGTCGCCCAAATTTATTCTGTGTTTGCTGTTTTTATGTAAAAATAGGGAAGTAATCTCTTTTTTTTTTAATTCTGAAGCTCCTGATTGAAGCAGGAGCTATAATGGGTTCCCCCAAGGGAAGACTTTTATTTAGTGCCTTGCCATGAAGGAAGTGGCACACTTCATTCAGTGCTTGCAATGTGCAATATTATTTTTGCCATTCAATGGATTAGTTAATTTATTCAACTTATATGTCTATAAGGGCTGGGAGAAAATTATGCCAATAATGAAAAAGTATAAAAGTTGGGTTTCTGTATATGGGGATAAAAAAGGAAGTGCTGTAAAAGGCTTTTTAAAACCCCTTTTAAAAATAATTTAGTCACAGCCACTTGCCTTCTTGGAAGAAGATATTCGGGAAGTTTTAAAAGAAGAAACTGGAACAGACATATTCCTCAAAGAGGAAGATGAACCTGCTTACAAAAGCTGCAAGCAAGAGGTGATCTTTTAGTATTGTTATTGATAAAAGTCTTTATCATGTTCCAGTGACTTGGCCATAATGTCCCTATTGTAAATTATTCATTCTAGCATACTGCTTCTGTCAAGAAGGTCAGAAAATCACTAATCTTAGATAATTGGGAAAAAGAAGAACCAGGTACTCAACTGTTAAATGAAGACCTTTCAGACTTGCAGGTTTGTAAAGGATTTTCCTTATATTAAGATGGTTGCTTTAAGCTCTAGTGGTTCTTGTGCTTTACTCATTGTGTGGTTAATTCATTAGAGATCATAGAGGGTTTCCATTGGTGGTGTTCAGCCTAATTCAGAGAGAAACAGTTAACTGTAGAGAATATTTCATTCACATCCTTGCTTTTTATATTTGTTTTTTGTTTTGAGAGAAGTTAGCTCTCTTATGTCAAAGAGTGATAGTCCTCAAAGCTTGAAATTTCAATGTTTATCTTTGGTTCACCTCTTAAATATTTAATTTCGCTACATTGCTAGAAATTTCATCGGAGTGAAAGCTTCCTTGGAGGGACATGCACAGGATTTCCACTACCACTTACTCCATAGTCCTTCTGTTCGTCTCCATTTTTGAATTAGTTATTTTATTTTCCTCTTTCTTTTTTCTCTTAGTCAGAAAATATATTTACAACATCTTTATTAATGATACCATTATTGGAAATACATGACAATAGGTGCAACTTGACTCCTGAAAAACAAGATATAAATTCAACCAACAAAACATATACACTTAATAAAAAGAAACCAAACCCTAACACTTCCAAAGTTGTCACATTGGAAAAGAATCTTCAGGTATGAATTTATAAATTTCTTTCAGTGACTTTTGTTGTTGTGTATTCAGTTATCACTTTGGACCTACTGATCACAAATCATACTTTTTCTTTTAAATTCAAAATTGACTATAATAGTAACTAGACATTCACCATTGTTTTGTCACTCAAACTAGATTTGGGTTTCTGAGAGACTCATTCATCAGGGCACATATAAAGTAAACACCTGGAATTATAACTGGGGACTCTCCTGGTGATTTCTTAAGCACTGTTTCATTCTTAAACTAAAAATACCTAAATCTACTTCTGGCACCTCTTCTTCTGTAATAAATCATTGTAGCCCAAATTGCAACTTTTAAAGGGTAAGTGGTTGGAAGCAGTTTCAACTTGAGTTTGTTGGTATAATGGTTTCCAGTGAACTTTCTGGCTCATAGTGGTAAAACAAAATGGTTTTTTTTCAGATACTGTGCAGCCATTATGTCGCTGCAAATGAAAGCTGGAAAATTTTTTACTGTATCTTAAGAATTCAACCTAGAGAATTTGAGAGGTCACTGAGGAAAAAGTTCTCTTCTTTACGCCACAAAGGCTGCAGAACTAGCGTTCCTGACATTCAGGCATTCCTTGAAAACATCTTTGGCAGTCAGCTGTGTGGGGCCTCCTCTCCTTATTGAGCCGCTGCTCCTCACAGAGCCGTGCAGCACATTCTCTGAATCCATTTAACGTGATCTGATTTACCAGTGTTTAACACAGAACTTTTCAGGAAAATTTATTACATAGGAGGTCATACCTATACAGTAGTAACCTTGATAATAGAGGACAACAAATGTAAACTTGACTTTGTGTTATTTTTCCTAATATGCAAGACATAAAGCAGCCTCGGTTCATTTTTTGACATTATATCCTCTTTAAATCTTTTGCAAAACTTTGAAGCAGTAAAGACTAATATTTCTGTGCTCAGACTGATTTTGTAAAGCAACTATATACTCCAATTTAAAAATAAACTGGAATTGATTTGAGGGGCAGCTATGGAAATAGAACTTTTAAACTGCCTTCACAGGCCTGTATATGGCTAAAACATTGACTAACAATTGATCATAAACATTTTAATATATGATTTTGAAACATCATTATTTAAAAAGAATCACAATGCCATTGTAAAAAAACATTTTATAGTAATTACTTATCAAATATCCAATCAATTAATTGATTTTTTAAAAGTTAATTGTGAAGTAGAATGGATAGTTTTCTTAGCAGTTTTCACATCACTATTAATATTTCCTTCCTAGTCAACTTGTGAATGGGAAACAGTGGTTTATGGGAAGACAGAAGACCAACTTATCATGACTGAACAAGCAAGAAGATATTTGAGTACTTATACAGCTACAGGCAGCACTTCAAGAGCTCTCATACTGTGATTGTTACTAAGACTGATGAAATGCCCCCACTCCCTTACTAGATTCTATACTAAGTTAGGCTGCAATGAATTTTTTTTGTTGATTGTTTTTAAAGTTTTAAAACAGCCCTAAAACGGTTTACATCCTTCTTCATATTGGGCAAGCAGAAAGCTAGGCACTTAAGTGAGGGGTAGGCAATTTCATAGTTTATTTTTTTAAGACATGAGATTTTTAAAAATTGTTTTTAAAAAACAAGATGGGGAAATCATATTAGAATGTTCAAGGATATTCTGAAAGTAAATTCTCACATCTTTTCTTCAGAAGATACATGTTGCTACTCTCCTGATGCTGCAGTTTTGTTATAGATAGGTCTTACAAGTATGTGTGATTTCTGAAATTAGTCTCTATACAGAAAGCACACATGGCCTTATGAAGTACTTTTGCCTATCTGCTGATTTACTTAGGCTACCATTTACAGAGAAACACAGTGGGAAGGCATTTAAAAGAATAAAAGTTGCACTACTAATTTTTGGTATTTTTCAAAAAATAGTAAAATTAACTACAGTGTTAAATGTATTTATTTGAGCGTAGTCCTCAAAACAAAAGGCATTGCAAAAATGTTTTTTCCTTATTGGTAAAGAGTCAGTATTTTCTCCATAAATCTCAGAGAGCTGAGAGTTTTGTTGAATGTATTGTACAGTATGTAGGAGCAGGAAAACTTTGTAAATTGGAAAGAAATCTGTTTTTATAATTTATTTTCATTTTTAAAGCTTAAATGTAGATATTTAAACTTATACAGGGTGTCTAGAAGCCAATGTTGTTTCCTGTTATTACAGATAACATAGTAAAGAACAATTTTGACTTTTAAGTATGAAACAGTAGTAAGTTATAGCTGCAAAGAATTCAGTATCTATACTGTATGTCACATCTACCTAAATATTGCACTATGTCCTTTAAATCATGTTGGTTATAAAGTAGTTCTAAAAATTTACTAAATAATAATTTAATATTTTCTTTTTAAATTATATGGGGGGTCATATAAATTAATCTGGTGATTTGTATATTTGTTTTAAATTTTTGCATTTTGTTTAAAAAAATAATATGGTACTTTGGTCCCTAAAAACAGTCTGCACTTAGAAGTTTATTATATTTACTCAGTGTTTAAGAAGTAGAGAACATTATCTTTTATTTATAAAAATATTTGTCCTTTTATAAATGTTTTGTGTTTCTCTACAGGTTACAACAGTTGCTTCAGTTGCCTGTTTTAGGTGTTTGCACTTACTTTATTTCTTCTTGAAAGAATGTCTTTATTTGCTTTTGTGTAGAGATTTTATGTAATTTTTTGAAACATATAATGGTATGCTGTCAACTTAAACACTGACAGGTAAATAGAATTGTACACTGTAGTTGTAATTATTTGTAATTGACACACTCTCTCCCTCTCCACTCCTGAAGTATGCTGCTATAGAAAATAGCAGAATCGGCTTGCTGCTATGAGAGAAGGAAAGAGCGACCACCACTTGCACTGTGTGAAAACATAAAAAGTATGATGATGGCAAGTTCTCAAGTTAACTTAATGGAATCAACCATTACCAGGCAAATTCTTGCAAATACCAAAATGCTCTGCCTTAAAACAAAAACAGCTTAAGATTCTCTGTTGATGGAAATGGAAATACGAAGTATTTTAATGCCTAGCTTTTGAACAGTAGACCTAAAAGGATTTTAAGCTATTTAAATCTACTTGCTCATTTTTGCATATTATATGTAGTGAGAAGTGAAGAAAATGTGTGGTACTAAGATTATGCCTTGTTGATAACAAATAGATGAACCAATTTGAATCTTCCTAGCATGTTTGTTAAGTATGTTGATTGCTTCCTAATTAGTGAACTTCTCACAGAAATTTCACTTTGTAAAACCAATGATTGTAGCAAAATCATACTGGATCATTTCAATTTCAGTTACCTTGAACTAATAGCACATAATGGTTCCCTTTTATCTTTTCTCTTTTTTAATGTAGCCCTTGGCTGGTTTGGATGTACATAGTCTCCAATTACCAAAGTATAATATCTTGGAAGAGCTATATTTTTTTAAAGCATAGTTTTTCTTGAGCATTAAATTATCCCACATGTAATATATTGCAGATAAGCTTGGGATTTTTGGACATAGTACGTATTTCAGTTGGTATTGGTTGAGTCCTCCAGTTAACTGCTTTGTTGCCTTTTGCAAGAAGATTTTTTAATCTTAAACATGTCAGGCATCTTAAATCACCTTTTATACTGTTATGTTCAGTTTGAATTTCTTTCAGTGTGTTAAAAATGCCAGACATAACATGTAGCAGCCATACTTGCATGGAAACTGACTACACATATAATACTGCATTTTGTTGTAAGGTTTTCGCATTAATACAGCCATTACCCTGACTAAATTGAGTTTTTTGATGTATGGGAAAAAACTTTCCATTGTAAGAGAATCTTGCATACAATGTTGACTGTTAACATCCACAATAAAGCATCTGTGTACAAGCTGACGTGGCATTGCCCATTTCACTCAGATTTTGTGTTTTGTATTGACTGACCCTTGAAGGACTTAACCCAATATTCTGTGCTTAAACCATTTTTCTCCTTTCAGGTGATTTCATCCGTTAACACAACTTGACCTCTTTACTCAAGAAATGAAAATATATTTCCATTTCTTGAGCCTCATTTAGAGCCATATTTTCAACTGCCTTTAGAGATTTCCATATGACTCTTCTGTCAACACCTTAAATGTAGGATGTTCTCTTTTTCTCCAGCTTGAACCTGCCCCTCCTTTGTTCTCTTAATGGTGTTACTTTCCCTTCAGTCACTCACTGAGAAACCTTGTTCCTCTCCCTAAACTTCCACGTGGAAATCTGTTTTAAAATCTTAGCCCACTGAGAGGCTCAGCTCTAATTCCATTCCTTCCTCTCTGACTTAGATTATTGCACTTATCACTCTGCTCTCCATTCTCCAGAAGTATCAAGAAATTGTTCTGTGACATCAGGGTGTCACCTAGGCATGGCTGACTGGTCACCCAGACAGGTTTGTGCAGTATTATATCGCTTTAGTCAATGTCACCATCCAGATTTTACCGTTAGCCTTCTAGGTTTAGAAATCTGATGGATTAACCCATCAGATTAAGAGACTAAAACGAGTTTACCCCTCACTGGAATGTCTGTATCAAGTGAGTGAGACTGACACATGAACTCAGAACACATTAATTTACAGTGTGAAATCTTAAGTCCTGAGAGGAAAGACAACTGCTTACATGTGAGCGTAAAGCTGCTGCTGCTGCTAGGTCGCTTCAGTCATGTCCGATTCTGTGACCCCATAGATAGCAGCCCACCAGGCTCCTCTGTCCCTGTGATTCTCCTGGCAAGAATACTGGAGTGGATTGCCATTTCCTTCTCCAATGCTTCGTGCATGCTGAGTCGCTTCAGTCATGTCCGACTCTGTGTGACCCCTATGGACAGCAGCCCACCAGGCTCCTCTGTCCACGGGATTCTCTAGGCAAGAGTACTGGAGTGGGTTGCCATTTCCTTCTCCGGTGAGGGTAAAGAAACATGAAAACACAGAGATTTTATCACCTCTCCTGTTCACAGACCTTCCACAGTTGTCTGTTGCCTAAATAACAAGAATTCTCCTTCACTTCCTTATCTGGACCTGGGGACCTGGATCTTTCAGAACAATGTATGCATGCTTCTGCCTTCGTGCCTCCCCTCATTGCTGTTTCTCTTTGTCTCCCTACCTGTTAGAATCCTACGCAGCCTGCAGGGCACAGGTATGTGTCATTTCCTGATTATCCTGGTGCGTCCATAAAATGTTCCCACTAGACTTTATGTTCTGAAGAGTAGGAATTGCTCTTTATAACTCCTGCATCTAGGAGTCTCAGGAAGTGTTAAATTGAAAGAATGTTAAAAAATAGTCATGACTCTTAGGAGATATTAACCGTATTTGTTTTACACAATGGGTTGTGAATAGCTTGGGTTTCTTAGTTTTGCTTTATAGTCCGCTATTATTTTGTTAAAAATCTTTTGAGCTCCTTATATAACCCTGTGATTTCCTGCCTGATTTATCTAGTTATAGAGCAGTAGGCTTGCCAGCCAATCAGACTTTTAATTGTAATATAAAACAGATGGAAGGTTTTGAAGAGGTACTTCCTACTCTGTGACTCTGTGAGAAGTGAAAAGTTATTTTTAATTAGGTAGTGGAGGATAAAACAAGTGCAGTTCCATAAAAGCAGGGAAGGGGAGGATTACTTCCCCTTCCCTGGCTGTTTTTGATTTTAAACAAGGTCAAGAAGATGTTAAAAATATTGGTAGAAAACCAAGATAAAGTATAGCAGGGAAAAAAATTATTCATGGCTGAGCTGACATGTTGGGAAGAGAGAGTTTTTGAAAACTTTAATATCTTGGCATCAGTACATTGAGTTTGAGCAAACTCCATGTTAAAAGCAGTGTACTCTCCTGCCCTTAGTTTTGAAGGCCTCAGATCTGGTGTGCTTATTCAAGTTCCAAGTACAGAATGTGCTAACTTTGAGGAGAGTTTTCTGACCAGCACAGGGAAAGGAGGAGGGAGATTGACTACTCTGGTTTTACTATAATTTTGCCAAAGTTTGGATAACATTCTGACATAATTTCCTAAGACTCAATACAGTTAGCACTTATTTGTTCAACTAGCAACCAGTACTTACCTGCATGCTTACAGTACCTGGCACTAGGTGAGCTATGGTAAATAGGACATGACCCTTCCTTTGAGGAAGCTGATGTTTTAGAAGGGGAGATAAATAAGTATGTAACAGAAATAGCATCTCTACTCCCTTTGGCCAAAAGTGAGACAGATCAAGTAGCCAAATTTTGTTTGAGAATAAGGGGATGGTGTGTCATTGCCCCGATAGTGTGGATTTTCCCTTTAAACTGTGGAGAATTGTGTCCAGGTGCCTTCCACCCTAGGAAGTTCACAGGCTAAAAGTTTGAGTACAAGTAACAGTTGCAACCATGTGCCAGCAGTAACATCCTACCAACAACTATTAGGTAAACATTTTATAATCCACTCCTGTGAATTTGGAAGCAGGCTTGAATTAAGAGGCTTGTCCAAACTCAGTACACTGCTAAGCTGAGATTCATTCAGACATCTGAGAATTGGGTGGATTCTTTAAAATTAAGCACAGGGCACAAAATACATATATATATATATATATTTCTATAAAAATATAAAAACACAAAACTAGTGTATAGTAGGGTTGGGGGGTTGTTGAAGGGAGCCTGGGAGGGAGGCCCCTGGAATGCTGCAATGCTCCATTTCTTGCTCTGGGTGCTAGGTTTTTTTGTGTGTGTGGCGGAGGAAAAGGAAGGACCACACGTCATGGCTTGTAGACTTAGTTCCCCAACCAGGGACTGAACCCAGGTCTTGGCACTGAAAGTGTGGAGTCCTAACCACTGGACAACCAGGGAATTCTCTGGGTGCTGATTTGATGGATGGATTCAAGCTCTACTATTATATGTGTACTTTTCTGTGTTTATATACATTGTGCTTCAACAACACGTTAAAACAATCCTAGTTTGGATTGTAGAGGAAAATACAAATGTAATGAATTATTCCTTGCCTGTACCTATGATTACTGTACTTGTAAGCATCTACAATGCTAGCCCTGTTAATGGGTGTTTCACTGTTATTCTCCAGCATATGTTGGGCCCATTTCTTCTGGTAAATTTTTGTTAAATTTCTGCATGGAATAAGTGAACTGTGTGGACTACTTCTTTGGTCTGTATATACCAAATATACCAAAAGTTTACATGTAAGAGCTTTCTCCACTGAATGAATACTTTTTCTTTTTTTAATATGGGACGCTTTATGAATTTGCGTGTCTTCCTTGTGCAGGGGCCATGCTAATCTTCTCTGTATCATTCCAATTTTAGTATATGTGCTGCTGAAGCGAGCACTGAATGAATACTCTTGTTATAATCCCTCATAAAAGTCCACAATTGAACCTAGCCTCCACCTTAAAATTCAATCTTTTACTCCCATCCCACTGAAATTTCCATATTCAACGAATTACAGCTCTGTCTAATGTAGTCCACTAGTTAGTTAACTTTGTCAATTGCATCTCTTGATAGCACAATGTGTTGTTACCTTGTTTATTTACCATTGATGTTCTATAAGCAAGCATTCACTTAATTCAACCATCTAATTGACCCACATCCTTCCTTCCAAAGTCCCCACACAGGCCTCCTCCAGGTTATTTAACACTTTTACTCGATTAACAATGCATGCAAATGATGTCAGCTAAGAGGGCTGCTGCTGCTGCTGCTGCTGCTGCAGCTAAGTCGCTTCAGTAGTGTCTGACCTTGTGCAACCCCATAGACGGCAGTCCACCAGGCTCCCCCATCCCTGGGATTCTCTAGGCAAGAACACTGGAGTGGGTTGCCATTTCCTTCTCTAATGCATGAAAGTGAAAAGTGAAAGTGAAGTGGCTCAGTCGTGTCCGACTCTTAGCGACCCCATGGACTGCAGCCTACCAGGCTCCTCCGTCCATGGGATTTTCCAGGCAAGAGTACTGGAGTGGGGTGCCATTGCCTTCTCCAAGAGGGCTTCTGCTGCTGCTGCTGCTAAGTCACTTCAGTCATGTCCAACTCTGTGCGACCCCATAGACAGCAGCCCACCAGGCTCCCCTGTCCCTGGGATTCTCCAGGCAAGAACACTGGAATGGGTTGCCATTTCAATAAGATATTTTATCTAACCGAATATGTCCAAAATATTATCATTTTAACATGAGTAATATACATTATTCGTGAGGTATTTTGTATTGTTTTTCCATTCTGAGTCTTTGAAATCCAATGTGCATTTTACACACAACTAAGCCCCAGCCAGCCACGTTTCAAGGGCTCAGTAGTCATGTGGTCAGTGGCTACCACACTGAGCAGTGCAGTTCTCAATCACTAGGAATTTACAGGAAAAAATGTTTTGTAATTCAGAAGAAACACTACCTATTTTAGGCCACAGCAGAACAACTTCAGGAGAGAAACACCTTCCATGGGAGGCTGTGACAAAGGAAACTGATCCGTTTTCCTCAGGAGAAAGTTATGTTTGAAGTGAGACCTGGCAGATGGAAAGTGTGGGTGAGTGCTAAGTCACTTCAGTCATGTCCGACTCTTCGCTGGAGTGAGCGCCATGCCCGCCTCCTGGGAATCCTTCAGACCCAGGGACTGAACTTGCGTTGTTTATGTCTCCTGCATTGGCAGGTGGGTTCTTTATCACTAGTGCCACCAGGGAAGCTCAGCAGATGGGTAGGCATGAGGCAATCAGGTAGAGAAGAGCGAGGACCTGTGGGTTAAAGCCCTACCAAGGGGGCTAGTGTCCACATTGCAGACTGCAAGGCCAGAGGGGCTGAAGGTGAAATGGAGGAAGAGGACTGTGCAGAGAAGGCTCCTGAGGAAGAGGGGAGAGGGGGGGAACCCGAGTTCCCTGGAAGCGGACCACGGTAGAGGTTGGCAGGCAGGCCATGAACTAGGGGGTGCTCTTGTCCCCAGTGCCTGAAGGAGGCAGGGAAGAAGGCAGCACTGGGCAGAGGGAGATGCAGGCCTTGCCGTCTCCATGGGGACCTCTGAGGCTCCTCCAGAGAGAAACCCAGGTCTTGGGCCTGTCACCACACATGGGCTCCTCCGGAAAGGGGCCTGCCTTGGGCCAGCATTCACCTCAGCAGAGGACATTCTTTGACTTCAGTTTCTTTGCAGAACAAGAGTCGAGGTATTCTGCTGAGAGAAAAGGAGGAATGGTTGGAGAGGGAAGCACCATCAGAAATCTTAGGAGAATAAAGGATTTCTGAAACAATCCTTGAGAGACTGGGGAAGGGATTTGATCAAGGGCACCAGTGGAACTAACAAGCAGCTTCAAGGACTTGTTTTAGGTTGGCAGGTGTGAGTTCAGGCCCTTGGGCTAGGTGGGTCAACATTGTGATCTTTTGTGTTCACCCAGCCCTGCCCACCCCCTGGGCTGAGTGCGTGGCCACAGGCAGGGCTCTGCACCAAGACATAGTGATGTGAGCCTGCCCTGCCTGGCACCGAAGTGCAGCAGTAGAGGAAGACCACAGCATGTCCATCTGCCAAATTGGGGCAAGGGAGTGTGGAATGCTATCAAGAAAGGTTAGGCAGGATGACATCCACTGGAAGTCACTTTGCCTCTTCTCAGTCCTCACTGCCCCTCCCTGGTGGTTGTCATTATTGGTTTTTTGTCATAGCTTTTTATGTATGCTTTAATTCTTCTCCTGTATTTGCAGCTCTGAAGAGTTCCAGCTCCCACCGAGCCCTCAACAAATATTTTCTAAATGTTCTAGAGCAGCAGTCTCCAACCTTTTTGGGACCGGTTTCATGCAAGACAATTTTTCCACAGACTGGGGAGGGAAAGGATGGTTTTGGGATGATTCAAGTGCATTATATTTCTTGTGCACTCTATTTCTATTGTTACATCAGTTCCACCTCTGATCATCAGGCATTGGATCCCCGAGATTGGGACTCCCTGTTCTAGTGTTGTCTTCTGGTTTTATTTTGCCTCACCTACACTGACTTCATTATAGGTTAGCCAAGTGTTTGTTAGGGGGTGAGGAACGGAGCCTGGATCCACACTGCAGGTTCCTCATTCATTCATTCACCCAATAGATGTTAAACTATAACCATGAACTAGTAGGGACAGATAGGACCTGGTTCCAATCTTTCTGGATTTAGTGTTTAGTGGGGAGAGAGACACACTAAGCAAATAACCACCTAAAGAGTATATGACCACAAACCATGAGGAACATTCTGAGGGAAAGGAATGCAGTGTTTTATGAGTGTCTCTAATGAAGGGATCTGACTAGATGGGTGGTCAGGCAGAGATTTCCCCAGGGAAATGAGGTTTGAGCAGAATCTTTCCTGAGAGAAATAGGGAGATAAAATAGAATATGAACAGAATGAGGCTAAAATTATTTATTGGCTGGCATTTGCTATACAGGCTCCATGTTGAACACACCTCCAGTCTGCACTCCCCCTCAGCAGGCAGGCTTCGGCGGCTTCTATTGCATCCACTGAAACACTGCATTCTAAGATCAGAGGCCACAACTGCAGGATGTTTAGGGTGCATGCCTGAACGTGACCTCAGCATCTTTCAAAGTTTCAGGAGGTCACCTGGTTGGGGAGTGTTGGAAGAAGGAATGTCACCTCCCAGGAAAGCTCTTTGACTTTCCTGGTTCTCAGTTACCAACTCTAGCTGCTTCTGGCAGAACTTTCCTTCCCAACAAGTACAGTTGGTCACTAGATATTGAATCTAGAAAATCAAGCCCAACATACACTATTAGGGCCTTATCAGTTATTTTAATTGTCAGTGTTCTGTGTTTACTAATTATCATTAAGTCCCATAGAACTCTAGAGTTTATTGAAATAGTGTTTTTTTTTTTCCAAATGACTTGAAAGACAAAAATTATTAGGTAAATTCTTTTGTTAAAAATAATGTAAAAAATAAACTGCAAATACCCAGTGTAATAATAAGTGAAGGGTCTCATTGGATTATGTTTATGGATTTTTAGACAATTTTAACTTCTAGGTTGGTTTGTTTTTATGATCCACCTGGCTCTTGCCCATAATCTTGTCATTTCTGCTCAAGGAATATTGAAACCACACCCCAGAGAGTGAATGGAAGCTGGTGGCTACCAGGATTTGAGTTTGTCCTGCAGAACTACAGTTAGAAAAATGGCTTATTAAAACTCCTCTGCTTGTAAACTGCCTTCCTTGCTTAAGCTCATTTTTGTCCTATTTTCTTTCTTTTTTTCTTCTCTTTAATTTTATGCCTTCCTAGGTTCACATAGCCTAGTTGTTTTACAGGAATATGGAGTTATTTCTTGTCCAGTACCAACTGGCTAAGGCTGGTTGGGACCTCTGATCCTAAAATTGGGCCTGTGTAGGTGCCTGATGAATGGCCTTTTGACATCAGAGGATTGGGAAACTCCATCCTAAGATCCTGCTAAGTGCCTTCATTTTTGGATGTGCAGAAGTATGTAATCCAAATATACCTGTGCCTTTTCCCCTGCCTCCAATCACTTCTCCACACACCTGAGACCTCCCTGCTTATCTCATAAATATCCCAGCTCCCTCGACTTGAGAGAGGTGAAGCTGAGACTTATTCTCCCAGCTCTTCATTTGGCTGCCTTGTAGTAAATTCTTTCTTGGCTGGGAAACTTGGCATCTCAGTCTTTGGTTTGCTGTGCATTGGCCAACAGACCTACTTTGGTAACAATATCAGCTCATTCAAGTCACTGTGCTAACTATTTTGGATCATAGAAGTTTGAAAGATCTTAGATCTCTCTCTGTAAAATGGGAATTAATACACTATACTCTGTGTGTTTATTTCTTATTGCTGCTGTAACAAATACCACACATTTAGTCACTTAAAACAATGCAGATTTATTATCTTACAGTCTTGAAGTCAGAAATTTGAAGTCAGGGTCAATGGACTAAAGTCAAGGTGTCAGAAAGCCTATATTGCTTCTGGAGGCTCTAGAAGGAAATCTATTCCCTTGCATTTTCTAGCTCCAAGCGGCAGCCTGCATTCCTTGGTGCACAGCCCCTTCTTCCATCTTCAAACCAGGAGTCATTGGTGGAATCGTCTTCTTGCTACATCCCTGAGACATTTCTCTATCTGGACAAAATCTCCCTCTGTCACTTTGTGATTACATTGGGTCCATCTGGATAATCCAGGCTGATCTCCCCAAGTTAAGACCCTTAATTTGATGACATCTACCAAGTCTGTTTCACCATGTAAGGTAGGTAACATGTTTACAAGGTTTTGGGAATTTGCACATCAATGTATTGGGAGTGGGGTGGTCATTAGGCTGCTATAACAGTGTGAACGGTTGCATTTGTAGCAAATATGTAGCCATGGACAAATTTTTAATAATGGAGTGAATATAATATATAAATCACACAATGCTCAGAAGTTGTAATCAATGAAAAGAAGCTATCCAGATAGCCCTTATAAGATGAATTTTATCTTTAAAAATTTTGTTTGGACTTTATCTTAAATGCTCTTTTTTCTGTTATGGTATTTTAGTTTCTTTCTTAACTTTTTTTTTTTTTTTTAAACAAGGTTGGGCACACTTTCCTTATTAGGAATCACTATTCATCAAGTTACACTGATGTAACCGGAAAGAAAAATCAGGTCAGCCTAACGTTTGAAGAATATGAAAGCCAAAATTCAAGATGTGGGGAAGAAACCTGAGTTGAAGCTTTTGGAAAATTTAATTTAAAATTTGAGGTTAATTTTCTGTCTAACAGAAGGCACCATTACCAGACATTTTCTTTCCGTATTTAAGGACATTTGCTTATAAGTATTCAATTATCTCCAAATATTTTAAAAATATACTCTTCTTTTTTTCATTATGAAAGAGAAAACTGTAGTCTTAGAAAAATCCTGGCAAGTGATAGTTATGCCTCACCACCCACTCTTTAAAATCAGTGAACTGGTTTATTGTCTCCTCTCTCCAGCACTGAGGTGGTATCTCTCCCATCCTCCCTCCCATTAGTCTTATCTGCTTGGAAGATGGGGCTAAGCCTCCTAGTTACGATCATCTGTTCATCGTTCCCGCCCAGCGTGTGGTCCTCTGACTCCATTCCTTCTTTGTTATATAAGGCAAGGTTACTGGAGAAGTTCTTCAGGCTGGAGAAACTGTAACTGCAGAAACTTTTTTTTTTCTTTCTTTTCATTAAAGGCAGAACCAAAACCGAGGTGAGTCATTTAAAATGAGACACTTTGCATCTCTTGCCTGGTGGGATGCCCAGGTTGTGTTTTATTTCACAGATGCCTCATTAACCCCTGTTTATCAAAGCCAAAGGATATCATGTAAAATGCAGCCACATGAAGCCGATCCTTGGAGGGATCTATGTTGTAAAGTGTGAAATCAGTCGCTGATGGACTACTTTTGTGGTCACCTTAAGACTTTAGCATCTTGGAAAAGTTGGTCCCAGAAGGGGGTGCTTTTCTTGATGAGGCTACAGGAATTGGAAATAGTTCACTGAAACCTTTGTGAGTTACTTACAAAGATATAAAGGACTGTGGCGAAGTCCCAGTGGTATGAAGGCACACGCTTCTGTGTTGTCCAAACTGGTTTTCCCTGCAGTGATTTGTAAAAGCCGAATTGCTAAGGGCGGCGGGTCCCTCTGATGAGTACAGGCCACCAGAGAGGCCAGCCCTGGCAGTGTCCACTGCCAATGGGGCATGAAGCAGACACATCTCCAGGCTTTTGTTCCCTAAGCAGACCAGCTTGGGCAGGAAATTCATCTGAGACTGCTCTGAATTAGAAACTACAAATTTATGAATGGTCCGTCTGCTCACAGGCCAGAGCCGTTGAATCTCTTGAGTCCTTTAACATTTTTCTAATTGCATCAGTGCATCCAAAAAAAATTTTTTTTATTTGACCATTGATTTTAGAATAAATAATTAAGGGGGATGAGCCAGATAAATGATGGCTTTACCTAGTTCCTCCTTTAACTCTAAATTGCTGGAGGAGATTATAAAAGCTCACAAAATCTATTAGTCTAAAAATCCATTACAAATGGCATAAGGCAGGCAGCAATTGTTAAAAAATGACTGTAAACTAACTAGAAGGAAACTGGTCTCTCTGAGGAGCCAGCACAGTATACAGTGTCGCATACCTCACCTCCATCTCCCAGTCACTGGAATTAAAGGAATAAGAATCAGGGTGTGAAATCCCCATAGGTTCCAGCCCTGATTTCTGAACTATTTCACTTGGTCCTCATAGCAACCTTCATGGGTAGCTATTATGATTCCATTTTGTAGATGAGCAAACTGAGGATCAGAGAAGTCTGACCTGCCCCAGATCACACAGACAAAGGTAGACTTACTATAAAGTAAATGAACTTCAGGGCCCCCACTTGCAAGGGCCCCTCGAGGGTGGTAGTCACATTGTTAGGGGGTCAGGACCCCAGTGGGGAGGGGTGGAAACAGATTGTAATCAGAGAGCGTCTCTACATAAATGTTTCTGATAAATTGTCTAAAGAGATCTCAGAAGGCAAGATTGAAATCTCTGGAAATGTGTTGTGATTTCCTTCTTCATTTCAAAGAAATATTCAATTCTGCTCTCAAGTTTGTGTTCTTAAAGAGAAGCCCCTAAGCTTTGGGCCCCTTAAGACCTACGTCTGCCTTTGAAGATAGGCGATGAGAGGTAGAACTATGTTTTGAACTTCTGATTCCAAAGCCTGTTCTATTTTCAGACCATGTAGAAACAGAAAAGTATAAACAGAACATCAAGTTTAAAAAAAAAAGCTGGATACGAGAATTGTAATAGTGTAAAGCTTTTGCTCTTATCCAAGTCCCCATCTTTGGGCTTGGAAGTCCACAGCTCATCTTCCTCCACATCACATTCATGTCTGCTCCCTCCCAGGACCCAGGAAGGGCAACACGCCAGCGAGTGGTTGATAAACATCAGTTAGCTTGTATAAAGTAGTAAATGTAATTTATACTTTCATATTGGTTTACTGTTCACTTTCTAAAGGAGAAAGTACATGATGTCACCAGGGAGACACATAAATGGATGATAACATCTATACTTCCTGCAGTGGCTGAGCCCTGTAGATCTCATGGGAACTTATTTGTGTAATTTTGAGTCTTTTAATCAGTTTCTTTTGCTGTAACTCTTCATGATGTAGTGATAAAGGTTTGCTGATGGAGAAAGAGTGGCAAAGGGAATTATTTCCCTAGGCCATCATACAAATGAAGGAGATGGGGACGTACAGGCAAATACACAACAGTGCCAACTGATCTTCTGTGAAATGTCCATCGATGTCGCCCACCTCAAGGAACTGCTATACATCCTAGAAATAACTCATCTCCCCTTGCCACACCTACCATGCTGCCTGCATTGGTGCTCACCTAAGCTCTGCTTTCTTTCTCCACGTGGGGGACAGGCTGTCCTAGGAGCTGAATAGCCACCCTAGCTGGCTGCGCTTGCAGATCCTTCTCTGCCCATCATCTCTGGCTGCTGGATCACTGACTTCCTGGTTAACCTGATCATTATCATCATCCTACAACAATGTTGAAATATTTCCATGTCTGATAAAACAAGGCCCTCTACATCTCCCATTTCTTTGCAGAACTTCAGTTCCTCGCTCTCCCTCTTATCTGACAAATTTTCACCTTGCCCCTTTTGCTGTCCTAGTCTTATTCTCCTGACCTCTTAAGGACACGTGACAGAGCCTGAGCCAGTTCTTTCTCTCGGCCTCTGGGATCCTTCTGGTTTTTCTCCCTTTTACTGGCTTCTTCTCGGATTGCTTTCCTGTCTTCTCCTTTGTCCAATTTCTAAATAGTGGAGTTCCCAGGCCTCAGCCCGGGACCCCTTTTTCTTCTATATATTTCTCCTCCTCTAGTTCATGGCTTTAAATAGTATCATGCAGCCATGAAATTAAAAGACGCTTACTCCTTGGAAGAAAAGTTATGACCAACCTAGATAGCATATTCAAAAGCAGAGACATTACTTTGCCGACTAAGGTCCGTCTAGTCAAGGCTATGGTTTTTCCTGTGGTCATGTATGGATGTGAGAGTTGGACTGTGAAGAAGGCTGAGCGCTGAAGAACTGATGCTTTTGAACTGTGGTGTTGGAGAAGACTCTTGAGAGTCCCTTGGACTGCAAGGAGATCCAACCAGCCCATCCTAAAGGAAATCAACCCTGAATATTCATTGGAAGGACTGATGTTGAAGCTGAAACTCCAATACTTTGGCCACCTGATGCAAAGAGTTGACTCATTGGAAAAGACTCTGATGCTGGGAGGGATTGGGGGCAGGAGAAGGGGACGACAGAGGATGAGATGGCTGGATGGCATCACTGACTCAATGGACATGAGTCTGAATGAACTCCGGGAGCTGGCGATGAATAGGGAGGCCTGGCCTGCTGCGATTCATGGGGTCGCAAAGAGTCGGACACGACTGAGTGACTGAACTGAACAAATTTTTTTTTACTATACTATTATAGAAAAATGTGTGAAAATCAGAAAATATGATCAAAAATAGGAAGATAAAATCAGCCATAAACTCAATATCCAGAAATAATGAGTTAACATCTTGGTATACATACTTTTTCTATGTACATGTGTATAAATGTATATATATTTTATATAGCAAAGTAGAATCACATTATATATATTACTTGGAAACTTGCTATTTATATTTAAGAATGTTTTTGTGGATAGCCTTTGATGCCAAAAGACACAGGTCTCCAGCACTGTCTTCAGTCGCTACACAGTTGTGTGTGTGTTTTTTTAATAGTGTGGCTATTTCCATGATCGAAGTAATCTGCAGTGCTTCCAGTTCTCTGCTGTTGTGCACAAAGGTGGTGTGCTGCGGCTCTTTAGCAGTCTGGGCCCGGGTCCTTCCTTGTGAATTGCAGTCCAGGCCGCTGGAAACTGCTGAGTCAGAGGCGGGCGCATGTGTGAATCATGAGTGCTGGCGCCTGCTGGGTCCCAGAGTTCGGACACCCTCTGACATCACCTGTTGGTCTTCAGGCCGCGGGGCGCCCAGGGACGAGACCCTCGCGTGGGGCGGGCCCCAAGGACCTGACGGCCGGTGGCGGCTGCAGAAAGGCCTGGGCGGGGCGGCCAGGGGCCTTTGTGCGCACCAGACACCAGATGGGACGCGAGGAGGGGAGGGACATGCGAGCAGGTCAGATGGCAGGCTTTCCACAGACCTGCTGCTGCTGCATCGGGAACAGACATTTTGGCGGGAAGAGAAAATTCTTTAAAAAAAAAAAAAAGAAGTTTTCCCTGTGACGGGCCCTGTGGACAAATGTCTTTTTGACTCCGTGTGTGCTTGGGGGCGGGGTTGCCGCTCAGAACGCGGCTCTTTCCTTCTGAGATAAAAGCCTTGTGCGCTGTCAGATGTGGACCCACAAATGGGGGGGCGGGGACGCGGGGCGGGGTGGGGGGGGCGGTTCCATCTGGCCTCTCAGGGAGCGGAGCGATATCTGCGCTCCGGTGAGCACGGCTGGCCGTTGTTAGGAGGACTCAATGCACAGGATGTCAAGGGGCCGGTTTGTGCGGGATCCAGGGGGTGTGCACCCGCGGAGAAAAAAGATGGTGGTGAGGAGGGAGGGACACGGGACCCCCAAGGCGGATCCCCCGATTTACATCTTAGCCCAGTGTTCATAAGAAGATGGGGCAGGTGTGTGTGTGTGTGTGTGTGTGTGTGTGTGTGTGTGTGTGTGTGTGTGTGTGTGTGTGTGTGTGTGTGTGTGTGTGTGTGTGTGTGTGTGTGTGTGTGTGTGTGTGTGTGTGTGTGTGTGTGTGTGTGTGTGTGTGTGTGTGTGTGTGTGTGTGTGTGTGTGTGTGTGTGTGTGTGTGTGATGAGGGGCGGGTAGTGGGAGATGGAACGGAGCCTTCTTCCTCTATCTGTAGCCACAGGCCCCAGGGCCTCCACCACCTGGGTGCTCCTTTCTAACTAAAATAAATGTGCCTTACTCAGGCCAGTGGCAAAGGCCCCGTTGTTTGGGTCTGAAAGGAGCGCTGAGATCTAGCACACCACTGTCCTGAGTCCATAGACAAAGGGAGAGGGACTCTGCATGAAGACCCTTCTCGGTCTTCAGAACATCTGCTCCGCGGCCTCGCCCTCTCCAGGTCTAAGTGTCCCTGCAGAGGCCCCTGTTGTGCTTCTAGACACAGTGGTGTCCAGCACGCCCGCACACCTATCACTTAAGCAGAGAGCTGTGTCTGCAGCCCAGATGTGCTGGGAAAGGCCTGGGGGGAGGATGAGAGGACAAGCAGACCAGGTGAGGGCCGGACAGGTCCCTACTGGGGAGGGGAGGCGGGGCGGAGGAGGGGGCCCAGAGCAGACGCGCATAGGGGTTCCCAAAGCCCCTTCCCACATTTTGCCCAGGGCGAGCCCACCTTCCCACCTAACCCTGCATTTCTCAGAAATAATGCTTATCCACTCTGAGCACTTCATGGGAAAGGACTGTACCCGCCGCATACAGTGATTCTCCACAAGGACGCAGACGACGGAGAATCCCTCCTCACCTCGTCCGGGAAGCCGCTGAGCGTGTCTCACTGAGTTCCCACCGCAGAAGTGACTTCACACCAACTTTTGTGTACTTTGGCCTCGGCCAAGCAGAGTCAGTTCCGTTTTCTTAGTTTAAAATTGTCTTCTAGACAGTTTAAAAATTCCATTACATTTCTGTTTTTCTGAGTGAAAACAGGCTCTCAGAACAGTCACTGGACTGGGGATTCGGTTGCGGGGTTGAGATGTCCACGCTGGGTCCCGCAGGTGGGCTGCCTGCTTCTGCCATCAGAGGTGCTGCCACCCCTGCGCCTCGTGGGAGGCCTCTTCTGTGGTCCAGAATGAGGCTGGAGCTGGCTGTTCATGCACACAAAACAGCCTTGTGGACATGGTTCACAGACAAGCCCTTGCTTCTAGCAAGGGTGGGAGGATGTGAGGGATCCCTGGCGTAGGAAGTGACAACCCACTGCAGTATTCTTGCCTGGAAAATCCCATGGACATAGGAGCCTGGCATGCTGCAGTCCATGGAGTCGCAAAGAGTCTGACATGAATGAGCGACTAAGCACTCTAGCTCTTACATTTGATGTATATTTAAAAAGTGTCTCCTCTGGCTTGGCCAAGAGCAGTTGGACAAGTCATTCATTCAGCCTTCTCACTAAGGGGACTGGCAAGATGGAATCTCCAGTTCCATCCAGTCCCCAAGTGTTGTGATGCTGTTAGGAGAAAGAAGAAACAGCTGGCTTAGAGGAACCAGGTTCACAGAAGGAAAAAAAAAAACCCCAAACCTGAGCATTTCTTCTTAGAACAACAAGAACTCAGAAACAAGTACAGGTGAAAGCAGATTGCTGTCAAATGGGGCTTTTTATCTGATGGTAAGCCTCTGATTACCATCTGATAAGAATGGTAATCTGATTCAGCCTCTCCCTTCTGATGGTAAACATGCCCAATGATAATCATTCTAACCTCAGACTTTGATAAATAGGTGGTTTTAACACTTGTCATCAGAGCATGCTCATGCTCCATGCCAGTCTTTCTGGGCCCTGGGACTGGTGCCGCTTCCCAAGCCACAGGTCAGGCCTCCAGGGGGCTGGAATCTCATCCAGCCCCAGGTAACTCTGAGATGCTGAGCTTCTGTTAACTGCGTGGTTGGCAGGAAGGCGAGGGGAGTGCTGCTGTGGGGAGATGGAAAGACAGAAAAGAAGAGGATGATAACTCTGTCTTCTGCTGGGAATTTGGGAAGCAATAGGAATGTCTCATAAATTCTTCCTCCCTCCCTCCCCAGAAAAGAATGCCTAGTATATAAAATGTCCAAAGCACAGATAGGGTCATGTCATTGCTCTTCTCAGAAATTCTTGTTTGGCTCCCTACTGCCCACATTTGGCAAATTTATGACTAACTCCAGGGGCTTCCCAGGAGGCTCAGTGGTAAAGAATCCACCCGCCAATGCAGGAGATGTAGGAGACATGTGTTCAATCCCTGGGTCAAGAAGATGCCCTGGAGCAGGAAATGGCAACCCACTCCAATACTCTTGCCTGGAAAATTCCATTGACAGAGGAGCCTGGCAGGGGTTGCAAAGAGTCGGACAAAACTGAGTGACTGAGCACTGCTTAGCAAGCAGCTCAACTAACCCCAAGCCTTATTTCCAGCTTTCTCTCCGACACTCACCCTCAGAGAAATGCTCCATCTTCCCACCGCCTTACTTTTTCTGGACTAGATACTCTTTCTCAAAAGCTCCAATCCCAGGGGTTTCCCTGGTGGTTCAGTGGTGAAGCCTTCACCTTCCAATGCAGGGGGTGCAGGTTAGATTCCTGGTCAGGGAGCTAGGACCCTATATTGCCTCACCCCAAAACATAAAAGCAAAAGCAATATTGTAACAAATTTATTAAAAATGAATTCATTAAAAAATGAATTTGTCCACAAAAAAATCATCAGAATCTTTAAAAAAAAAAAAAGCTCTAACCTCAGATCTGCCTCTTGAAATTATCATCATTCAAGGCCCAACTGGTTTGACTTCCTCCTTCTTGAAGCCTTCTTGGACTTCCTAAGCCAGAAATTCTCCACCACCGCCCCCCACCCTCCACCACTCCCACTTATCTGAGCAGTCATAGTCTTCAGTTTGTATCTCTCTTTTGGTACAACTTGTTTTCTATCTGTTCTTCCAATTATTTCTACATCTTTGACCACACCGGGGTAGACTTTAGCTCTTGCTATTTAGCTTATGCTATGCCCTTACTTGGAGAAGGCAATGGCACCCCACTCCAGTACTCTTGCCTGGAAAATCCCATGGATGGAGGAGCCTGGTAGGCTGTAGTCCATGGGGTCGCTAAGAGTCAGACATGACTGAGCGACTTCACTTTCACTTTTCACTTTCATGCATTGGAGAAGGAAATGGCAGCCCACTCCAGTGTTCTTGCCTGGAGAGTCCCAGGGATGAGGGAGCCTGGTGGGCTGCCGTCACTGGGGTCACACAGAGTCGGACACGAGTGAAGCGACTTAGCAGCAGCATGCCTTACTAGGTGCTGAACAGATATTTCTTGGACCACATATAAAATGAAACTGGCAAAAGAAAGTCCATGTATTGGTGCTGATGTAGCAGTGCAGTAGGACAGCTGCCAGGCCAGGTGAGGCAGAGATCCAAGAGCAAATGGCCTCAAACCACCTCAAAGCACACAGGCTCTATTTTCCAGAACAGAATCTGCTGGCAGCTTGCCAGCCCTGTCTGCCTCCCAGAGGGGACAGATTTCTGCCCCCCCGCCCCAAACCTTTTCCTTTCTTCTTTGAGACCAAGGCACCTGCATCCCTCTCATATAGAATAGGGGAAGAATTGGAAATAAAACACGCGCTTAAAGAAAATAAGTACTAATTTTGAAAGATTATGTTGTGGTTAGGTTAATCTTACAATCCTAGGAGTTTAGTTTTGGTCACTTTCTGCTTATCATTTGCTTAAAAAAAAAAAAAAAGACAACCATCATATTTAAGACAAGCTTTAGGACCTTGTGGGCACTAAGCCAGTGTCTTCCACGCTTGGATGAGCAAACACCCCCTCAGAGGATTCACTAAAATGCAGAACCTGGCTCCAGTGGTTAGAGCTTCATGCTGCCATTTCACTGGGCATGGGTTCTAACCCTGGTCAGGGAATTAGATCCCGAAATCATGCGGCAGGGTCAAAAAAGAAAATTGCAGAAGGTCTGGGCAGACTTTATCATCTTTACAATTCTAACAAGCTCCCAGGTGATGCCTTTGTTCTGGTTTTGTGGACTACACCTTGAGAAACAAGGATTTATACATGATTTTCAAATTATGTGCAGTAACTAAGTTTTTCAAATCACCTTTCCCACTTTGAGCCCTTACAATATCTTCTTGATGCTGTTCTTAAAGTAAATTATATTTTGTATTACAGTATAGTTGTTATTTTCAGGAGTATAGCAAAGTGATTTATATATATATGTGTGTGTGTGTGTGTGTGTATATCTCCATTCTTTTTCAGATTCTTTTCCCAGATAGGTTATCACAGAATATTGAGTAGAGTTCCCTGTGCTATACAGTAGGTCCTTGCTGATTATCTATTTTAGTAATATATATTTGCTAATCCCAAACTCCTAATTTGTCCTTCCCCACCCACATTTCCCCTTTGGTAACCATAGTTTGTTTTTGAAGTCTGTGAGTCTGTTTTGTAAATAAGTTCATTTGTATCATTTTTTAAAGATTCCACATATAAATGACATCATATATTTGTCTTTCTGTATCCGACTTTCTTAGTATGATAATCTCTAGGTCCATCCATGTTGCTGCAAATGACATTATTTCATTCTTTTTTAAATGATTTATTTTTAAAAATGATTTTATTATTGTTATTTTATTTATTTTTATCTTTTGGCCATGCCACATGGCATGTGGGATCTTGGCTCCTCGACCAGGGATCAAACCCACACTCTGTGTGTTGGAAGTGTGGAGTCATAACCACTGGGCCACCAGGGAAGTCCTCATTCTTTTTCATGGCTAAGTAACACTCCATTATATAGATATATAGTGGAATATATATATGTGTGTATCTTCATCCATTCATCTGTCAATGGACATCTAAGTTGGACATCCATTCATCTCATGATGGACATCTAAGTTGTTTCCATGTGTTGGCTATTGTAAATTTTTGTTGCCGTCTTGAGGCCCATTTGGCAGATTTCATTGTATTGTAGCTATGTATACATTAGGAGCCATTGCCATGGGGGTAGAAGCCGTCTCTCCCTGTTACCTCCATGTTTTATAACCTTCCTAAAGGAAATGGCAACCCGCTCCAGTATTCTTGCCTGGCGAATCCCATGAACAGAGGAGTCTAGCAGGCTTCAGTGTATGAGGGCACAAGAATCAGACACAACTTAGCGACTAAACTACTACTACTACTACTAGCAGCACATAGTAAGTCTTCACAAATGTTTTGTAAGTGAATGAATGGGCAAGCAAAACTATAAAACTGTTTTCAAGTGCACAGTTTTGCCCTTCAGAGAAAGCTGAGTCCAAGAAAAGAAATCAAAGTATTCCGTGGGAACTGACGTCTCTCAGGAGCTGACCTCATTGCTTAGGGAGAGGGACCTTTGTGAACTGACGGAACTATATGCACTTTTGGATGCCATAGGCTCCCAGTCACACTTTGGAACGTGCTGCGAGGAAGGAGACACCATCTAGCATATGACAGTCACCATACATTGGGTTTTAGTATTAAGAACCTCTGGGAACTTCTCACTATAATCTGTGTCATTATTCAAATGTTGATTATAGTATCCAGGCTCATAGCCTCTTTTGCTTATTTTTTCCTCCTGTTTTTTAAAAAACTATTTTATTTATTTTTGGCTGTGCGGGGTCTTCCTTGCCGCATGGGCGTTTTCTCTAGTGGTGCATGGGTTTCTCACTGTGGTGGCTTCTCTTGCAGAGCACAGGCTCTGGGGCATGGGGGCTTCAGTAGTCACGGGGCAGGGGTTTAGTTACTCCTTGGCATGTGGGATCTTCCTGGCTCAGGGATCGAACTCATGTCTCCTGCATTGACAGGCAGATTCTTTACCACTGAGCTGCCAGGGAAGTCCTCCCTTCTTGTTTCTTTTCGGTCCTTTTTCAACATCTGTAACTTAGATCTCTCCAGAGCCCTCACCTTCCTCCTCTCTTGCTTCCCCACTGCCAACCAGAATCAAGATACCTGCTGAGCCCTTAGCTGCCCACCCTGTGCCCTTTCTCCAGTTTTATCTTTCCTCCTTTTCTACCATACTCTCCACTCCCTCCAGTTGGACTATTTTCCAATCCCCAAGCACATTCTTAGGCTCTGTGTGTTTGCTTATGCTGTTCATTTTGCTTAAAATGCCATCTCTCCACCTGGCAAACTCTCCTTCTCCTTGCTCCTATCCAATCACCCAATCCCACCTCCTCCTGGGGTCCTCCTCAAACTCCAGAAAGAACAACTCAGTCTTCTGGGGCCCCAGCCTCTTTGCTGCTCCTCGGTTTCTTCGTTTATCCCATTGCACTGTCCTTGGAGCCCTACTCTGGCCACCTGCCTTCTTGACATCTCCAGCCCCCTGTGGGCACCCAGTTCAAGCTCCTTGAAGAAATGCAGTCACCGGGACAGCACTTTAGCTGTTGCTTTTTTTTTTTTTTAGCTGTTGCTATTGATGATAAAGTACTTCCAAGGTGGCTCAGCAGTACAGAATCTGCCTACCAGTGCAGAAGACTCGGGTTTGATCTCTGGGTCAGAAAGATCCCCTGGAGGAGGAAATGGCTATGTACTCCAGTACTGTTGCCTGAAAAATCTCAAGGACAGAGGAGCCTGGTGGGTTACAGTCCATGGGGTCGCAAAAGAGCCAAACATGACCAGACAACAACAGTTCATGACAATCCCCTTTCCTTTCTCCTGGCCGTCCAGCAGGAATTCTCATCAATCCCAGAACTGCTGGTGTCAAATTCATGACCTCCTGTCTGATTTCTTCACAACTTCTCTACATGCCACTGCTGCTACTGCTAAGTCGCTTCAGTCGTGTCTGACTCTGTGCGACCCCATAGACGGAAGCCCACCAGGCTCCCCCATCCCCGGGATTCTCCAGGCAAGAACACTGGAGTGGGTTGCCATTTCCTTCTCTAATGCATGAAAGTGAAAAGTGAAAGTGAAGTCGCTCAGTCATGTCTGACTCTTAGCGACCCCATGGACTACAGCCTACCAGGCTCCTCCATCCATGGGAATTTCCAGGCAAGGGTACTGGAGTGGGGTGCCATTGCCTTCTCTACATGGTAGGTGTTAATATTCTTATTTTATTCATAGAAATACCTAGGATCAGGGAAGCTAAATCTCTGTCCCCAGAGCTTTCTGGTGATTTTGTTTGCAGACTTGGGACCCAGAATTTAGCCATCTGCTAAAAATTGGGGTTCTGGAAGCCCAAGTCCCATAAGTATGTGCTGAAAGACTATGGCTCCTTAGTAAGGCTCTTTGTTGGGTAGGAAGTCTTGTCAATGGCATCTGAGTCACTCATTCCTGAAATAAGACTTCAGTGTGGAAAGGAATTCCCCTTCCTTCCTGCCCTGGTACATTAATATGACTCAGGAGGTGGGCACGGTAAGCAGGGAGCTCACTGACTTGGTAGGTATGAATTTGAGGGTGGGGCAGCATTTTCTAACCACAAGTAGCCAAGTTATTTCCCCCTCTCAGGAAAGGTTATTGTAGGTCATGATCACAGAGCCACCATTTCAAAGTATTTTAAGAGGTTGTTTTTTTTTTTTTAGCCATTGAATGTAAAGACAGGTGATTTCATGCTTGCTTGTTTCACTCTTTAAACCTATTGAATCTGTGGGTAATTGATCCATCTACGATTGATGCAACACATACTTAGTATCTATGTGACCTTGGACAAGCTCTCTGAGCCACCACTTCCTCATTTAGAAAATGAGGTTCCTGGGGGGATAGATGAGAGCATGCATTTGTGAAAACAGGTGCTGAGCTTAAAGTTGTTTAGTCATGTCTGACTCTTTGTGACCCCATGGACTGTAGCTGGCCAAGCTCCTCTGTCTTTGGGATTCTCTAGGCAAGAAAACTGGAGTGGGCTACCATGCCCTCCTTGAACTTGAGTTTCCTGGGTTGGCAGGCAGACTTTACCACTGAGCCACCTGGGAAGCCCCAGGCCTACAGGGCGTGTTTAGTTGCTTAGTCTAGAGTAGCCTCTCATAAATGTTTGCTGGGAGCTCAGGTCTCAGGTCACTTAGTTTTCCCCAACACTGCTTTCTCATTGAAATCTGCTCAGGTACTGAAGTGCTTCAGAAATTCTAGAAACAGGTTATGTATACATTACAAGCAGTCAGTGATGTATCTGAATATTTAAATAAGAGTACCCTTTGGAATTCTGTTTCTTCTTCAAAAAAATGTGGACCATAGAGAAATAAAGCTAAAAATAAAAATGACTGAAACTCACTCAGTGAGGCTTTATGACCATTTGTATCAGAACCCCCTGTTTGTTTTTGTTTTAATGCCCCTTCCTATCCTAGGATAATCTGTGGCTGAGGGGCATTACATTTTGGGTGAGTATCAAGAAAGGAGATGTAACTTTTGAGAGAGACAAACTCATCAGGTGATTTTTATAAGCATTGACTTCAGGGTGACTCAGCTGCTTTTCTTAATTCAGAAAATTTACTAACAAAAGTGCTATGGAGAACCAGTCTCCCTGCTTTGATCCTGAGCACCCTGAATTGGAAGTCCAGAGTCTTAACCATTGGACCACCAGGGAAGTCCCTACAGACAAAACTTTTAAGCCTGGAGATGGTGAACTGTCATGTATTTTGGAAGGGAAACCATGGAGATGATAGAATTACAGCACCGCCGTTTTAAATCACAGGCTGTGACTAGAAGCAAGCAAGAAGATTCATTCTGATAATTCTGATATTGCTATCTGGCATTGATTTAGAAAATCCAGATATTCTGAGAGTCTCTACAGGGAATACAAAATGAATGAATTGGCTGTGTTTGGGTGGAATGTATTTAACCCAAGGAAATCGGTTTATGTAGGGTAGGACATACACTGTGGGAGCCGCAGTAGACAGGTGGCACTGAATGGCCCCTCCACCTGTGTCTACTTCCACTTCCTCTCCTTGGAGCCACAGGTATACCAGGATCCCATTAAGTAGAAGAGGGCACTTGGCATTTTGACACTGCTGCTTTGATACAAGTATATTTGATACTTGATTCCTAGTCGGGGAACTAGATTCCCACACGCAGCAACAAAAGATCCAGCTTGCCATAGCTGAGACTCAGCGCTGCCAAATAAATAAAATTTTAAAACAATAATAAAGAATAAATAAAGACCAAGAGCTTCATCCTTGCCAGTCTATTCAGTCCCAGAACCTCACCTCCGTGCTAATCTCCAGAATTTCTCTGACATAGGGATTGGGGCTAAGCTGGGGACCAGGGGTATATCAGGTTATCAGGGCAGGCAAAGCTGACAGAAAGTCAGTAGTGATGACACAGTGGTTATGTGTCCTCAGGAAGAGCATTGTCATCCGGAGTGTTGTCTCTATTCTGAGAATCTGGGAGTTCTTTGTCTCCAGGGCTTTAACTGGCTCTTTGAGGTGCAACACCCATATTTATGATTTTTAATTGATAATATATTGGCAAATACCTCTGCTTTCTGAAGTGTCTTGATTATGTCAGCTTAATTATTCTTTAAACATTAGAGGGGGCGGAGGGAAAGGAAGTTTTTTGGGACACAATATAGCCCTTTTCTCTTAGGAACAGGCTCTCTAGAAAATGTTCATTTATATTTTTAATAACTTTCTCAACACATTTGTATAGGTTTGTTCAATATTGTTAAATTTCCTTATGGTGACAGTTTGGAGTGGGCCCTCCTATGAGACTCAGTTTGAATAGACTTTAAAAAATATTTTTACTGTCTTCAAAGTGGTTTTTGAAAAATGATTAAAGATACACATGGTGGGACTTCCCTGGTAGTTGAGTTGTTAAGACTGTGAGCTTCCAATGCAGGGGGCATGGGTTTGATCCCTTTTTAGGGAACACAGACTTTGACTGTGTAGATCACAACAAACTGGAAAATTCTTCAAGAGATGGGAATACCAAACCACCTGACCTTCCTCCTGATAAATCTGTATGCAGGTCAAGAAGCAACAATTAGAACCAGACATAGAACAACGGACTGGTTCCAAATCAGGAAAGGAGTACGTCAAGGCTATATATTGTCACCCTGCTTATTTAACTTCTATGCAGAGTACATCATGAGAAATGCCGGGCTGAATGAAGCACAAGCTGGAATCAAGATTTCGGGGGGAACTATAAATAACCTCAGATACTCTTGGGCTCCAAAATCACTGCAGATGGTGACTGCAGCCATAAAATTAAAAGACGCTTGCTCCTTGGAAGAAAAGCTATGACCAACCTAGACAGCATATTAAAAAGCAAAGACATTACTTTACCAACAAAGGTCCACTAGTCAAAGCTATGGTTTTTCCATTAGTCATGTATGGTTGTGAGAGTTGGACCATAAGGAAAGCTGAGGGGCAAAGAACTGATGCTTTTGAACTGTGGTGTTGGAGAAGACTCTTGAGACTCCCTTGGACTGCCAGGAGATCCAACCAGTCCATCCTAAAGGAAATCAACCCTGAATATTCATTGGAAGGACTGATGTTGAAGCTGAAACTCCAATATTTTGGCCACCTGATGCAAAGAACTGACTCTGGAAAAGACTCTGATGCTGGGAAAAATTGAAGGCAGGAGAAGAAGAGGGTGACAGAGGATGAGATGGTTGGATGGCATCACTGACTCAATGGACATAAGTTTGAGTAGGCTCCAGGAGTTGGTGATGGACAGGGAAGACTGGCATGCTGCAGTCCATGAAGTCACAAAGAGACAGACATGACTGAGGGACCCAACTGAACTAGGGGACAAAGATCTGTTATGCTGCATGACATGCCCCACCCCCCAAAAAAAAGAAACAACAAAAAAAGAGGCAAAACTATGAAAATGGTAGAATGATCAGTGGTTGCTCCAGCCTAGAGGGAAGAAGGGATCAATGGATGGGGGAGAGGGGATGTGGAAGGCAGTGAGATTTTTCTGTGTGATATAAGGGCAAATACACATTATTAAACTTGTCAAAACCCACAGAACAGTCAGCATCAAGTGAACCCTAAGGTGAACTGTGAACTTTCATCACCACTTATCAATATTGGCTCATCAATTGTAAGAAGGGTGCACCACACAAGTGCATGAAGTCAGTGATGGGGTGTGGGAGCTGAGGGAATTTATGGGCATTCTGTACTTTCTGCCCATATCTTTTTTTTTTTTTTTTGTAAACCTGAAACTGTTCAAAGATAAATTAAAAAAAAATGTTCTAGAGGGACTTCCCTGGTGGTCCAGTGGCTAAGACTCCATGCTACCAATACAGGGGGCCTGGGTTTGATTTGGAGCCTGGTGGGCTACAGTCTACGGGGTCGAAAAGAGCTGGACACAACTAAGTGACTTTCACTCACTATAGGAGAACTAGATCCCATATGCTGCAACTATTAATAATTAAAAAATATCCTTCATGTCACAACAAAAGGTCATGCATGCTACAACAAAGACCTGGCCCAGCCAAATAAATACGTAAAATTAAAATTTAAAAATGTTTTAGAAAATAAAAGATGCATATGATAAAACATATATATATACAGCATTGAAAATATATCTTATGGGGAGGGAGGTCTCCCCATTCCTGATCCTTAGTCCTCTGCTCTTCACCCTGAAGACAGCGATGTTTGCCAGTTTAAAAAATATCCTTCTGGGGACTTTTGGGGTGGTCCAGTGGCTAAGAATCTGCACTCTCAATGTGAGAGGCCTGGATGCGATCCCTGGTCAGGGAACTAGATCGCACATGCCACAACAAAAGATCCTGCATACCTCAACCAAGACCTGGCACAGCCAAATAAACACATGTATATTTTTTAATAAATAAAAATCCTTCCAGATATATTCTCTCCAAGTGTTATTCGCTCAGTCATATCTGACTCTTTGTGACCCTGTGGACTGCAGCCTGCCAGGCTCCTCTGTCCATCGGATTCTCCAGGCAAGAGTACTGGAGTGGATTGCCATTTCCTTCTCTAGGGGAGCTTCCTGACCCAGGGATTGAACCCAGATATCCTGCATTGCAAGCAGATTCTTTACTGTCCAAATCACCAGGGAAGTCTGTTCTTTCCAAGCACAAGCACATATATTTATGATCTCCCATCTTTTTAATACAAATATTGCATATTATATATAATTTTCATTAAAAAGAAATAAAACACAAGACTAATACAGAACAGAAAACAATGGAATTGGTGGAAAAAAACAACAACCCATAAACGGTTGTGGTGGGGTTGGCGCAAGGTCACGGGTGCACAGTGGGTTTGGGGATACCAGAATGGAGGGGATGTTTGATGAGGTGGTCCTGGGACAGCTCTGCCAAAATAGCTGCCCCACTAAAACTGTATCAAAACAGTTTGTTCTGTCTCTGATTAGACAGTAATGTAAAGGCTGTATAATCTAATAAGGCTTGTTCTCTTCAAGACCTTGGCAAGCAGTCCGTTCATTCCGGTGACATCATCTCTGAATGTTTTTGGAACCTCTCCTTTGTAATTGCCCTTCAGAGTCTGCAGGACAGTTTGTTTTGCTGCATTTTTTATATCAAGAAAGGGAATCATCTGAGTGACCCTGAGCCCTGGAGGGTGTGAGCCCGGGGGCACATAGCGGAGCTGCCTGTGCACCTGAATTTGCCAGTGTACTTGTGTTTTTGTTTGATTTTTGTGTAACAGAAAAGCAAACACACCAACATCCCTCCCTGCAACTTGACCCCTCCTGCATTGTGGTGGGGAAAACCTGGATGCAGGGGGCTGCTTCCCATCTGAGAAAACGAATGCCAATATGGCAGCTTAATTTGTTTCTGACATTTTTCCAGATTAAATGAAATGAAACCCAGGGAATGAAGCCATGAGAGCTATGCTGTCCAATACGATGGCTACAAGTCTTGTGAGGTGAGTGCTTACAACTCACTAATGTACTATATACAATTTACTTCATTAGTTTATTGTTCACTGTCTCTCCTTGGTTCCCCCCACCCCAACTCACTCAACTAAAATATAAGCTCCATGAAGTCAAGGATATTTGATTTATACACTTGTGTATCAAAAATAGCATTTGCTATTCACACATAGGTATCAGTGAAACAGATTTCAGCTGAAACTTTAAGCACTGATCCTGGCATCCGGTGGGAATCGAGAAAGATGTTACTCATGAGGTGGATGGAAGCTAGTGCTCCAAGATGATACTTGTGAAGCAGAGGGAGCAAAGGACTGAGACCTGTTTAGGGGGGACACCTACAGCTGGGGTGTGGGAGCAGGAAGAGAAACCAGCCAAGGGGTGAGGAGAGAGAAAGTCTAGGAGATAAGGGAACCCTGGAGCACTCTATGGTCAGAAGCCTAGGAAGCAGAATTTGAAGAAAGGGAATGTGATCCTGAGGGTTCCGTGCATAAGCCAGTGTGGAATATAAACAATGAGGGTCAGTTTTGGCCCGAGGAGAAGTTACTATTTGTCATCGCTTGCTAGATTCTGAACTGACAGGTGTAGGTATTGCAGTTTACACAGCTGCCACTGCAAGCTGCCCTGCTTACGCCTGATTGGGTGTGTGTGACGAACTGCTTCAGTTACGTCCAACTCTGACTCCATGGGCTGTAGCCTGCCACGCTCCTCTGTCCATGGGATTCCAGGGAAGGATAACGGAGTGGGTTGCCATGCCCTCCTCCAGGGGATCTTCCTAACTCAGGGACTGAACCCGTGATTACATCTCCTGCACTGGCAGGCATTTGATTGGTTAAACTAACTGAGAGATCAGTCTCAACATTTTCCTTTACAATAGAAGTCTCTTCTAAAACAGATATCTCCTTTGTAAAATAAGCTATCATCAATTTCTGCTTATAAAGAATGTGCTACATAATTTAGAGTAACTCAATATAGGTTAAATTCCATTGACATGAAGCTCAGTTATTTTGATTCATCTTTCCTTAGCTAAATCTTGACTCTCCCCACCCCCAATTTAAAGGAATTTTTCTAATTTAATGAAATCACATTTAGTAGAATCAAACCACGGGTTTAGGCTTGCTTGAGACAGTTCCTGATTTTGCCTCTTATTTTGGCATCCCGTCCAGCTTAGCATTTGTCCTAAATGTTCCTTTCTAAAGGAGGTATTGTTTCCACTGGACTTCCCAGGTGGTGCTAGTGGTAAAGAACCCACCTGCCAGTGCAGAAGATGCAAAAGACTAGGGCTTGATCCCTGGGTTGGGAAGATCCCTTGGAGGAGGAAATGGCAACCCTCACCAGTATTCTTGCCTGGAGAATCCCATGGACAGAGGAGCCTGGCAGGCTACAGCCCATAGTGCTGCAAAGAGTCAGACACGACTGAAGCAACTTAGCACACAGCACATTGTTTCTACTAGTACAGAGATAAGCAGGGGTGGGTTTGGTAGCTTTTACTTCTTGGCAAGTAGTATGTGAGATGCAGGAGAGCAGCCAGAGTTCTCCCTTCAACATGTGGTTAAGTCTGAAACACAGCTAAGCATCCTGTCTCTTTTCTTGTAGCTTTCTAGATGCAGCAACACTCCTTTTCAAAGACAGCATGCAGAGTGTTTGCAGATGAGATGAAGTGCTCTGGACAGGGACAGCCAGGCTTAATGCACATCCTCTCATCCCAGGTGCTGGGGGTTGACGCTGCTGTACCTGGTGCTGGTCTCTGTTGCCAACGTGGTGTACCAGCCAGTTGTGCTGTGACCCACGCTTTGGTCTGTATGATGCTGTGTCCCCAAGGTGCCAGTCTGCAGTCAGTGAGGCCAACGTGAAATATGAGAAATTACAGGATAATATAGTCATGTGTGTGTGTATGACCTAAGTCACTTCAGTCTTTTCGACCCCATGGACTGTAGCCTGCCAGGCTCCTCTGTCCATGGGAGTCCCCAGGCAAGAATACTGGGATGGGTTGCCATGCCCTTCTCCAAGGGATCTTTCTGACCCAGGGATCAAACCTGCGTCTCTTAGGTCTCCTGCATTGGCAGGTGAGTTCTTTACCCACTGGGCCACCTGGGAAGCCCAATATAGGCATACTTGAGATGTATTCAGGAAATAGAGGCTAAGCAGTTATGCCCCTGGGCTTATAGGGAGTATCTCAAAGTTGCTGCTACATTGGTTGTGTCATTTATTGTATTGTATAAATCTCATCTAGCTCTTTAAAACTTATATATTTGTTTCTTTCTTTATTTTAAGTTGTGCTGGGTCTTGGTCGCTGTGCAGGTTTTTCTCTAGTTGCGGTGAGCAGGGGCTACTTTCTAGTTGTGGTGCATGGGCTTTTCATTGCTGCGGCTTCTCTTGCGGCAGAGCACAGACCCTAGGTGTGCAGGCTCCAGTAACTGCGACTCATGGTTTCTAGAACTTGGACTCAGTTGCTGTGGCACATGGGCTTAGTTGCCCCACACTTGTGGTATCTTCCCAGACCAGAAATCCAACCTGTGTCCCCTGCATTGGCATGCAAATTCTTAACCATTGGACCACCAGGGAAGTCCTCATCTAGTGTATATATTGCTTAGCGTGGAAAGCTGAATAATTCCCCTCTCCTCTTGAAGATGTTTGTGTCCCAACCCTGGAGCCTGTGAATATATCACATCTCATATGTAAAAATGTATTTTGCAGATGTGAGTCAATATGGATCTTGAAATGAGCCTGATATACTCAGGGATCCTTATATGGGGGATACAGGTGCTGAGTCAGTAGTAGATGTCACCACCAAATCAAGAATTTGGAGTGATGAGGAAGGGGTCATGAGCAAAAGAATAGAAGAGAAAGAAAGAAATTGAAAAAGGCAAGGAAATGGGTTCTCCCCTCTGAGCCTCGGGCAGAAACCAGCTTAACCAACATTTTGACTTTAAGTGGGTGAGACTGATTTTGGGCTTCTGCCCTCCAGAACTGTAAGACAGACAGCACATTCATATTGTTTATAGTCTCTGAGTTTGTGGTAATTTGTTTATAGCAGCAATGGGAAACTAGCCCATGTAGAATCCCTTTTTATTTTGCAATAAATCTTCCTGCCAACAGCTTAAAAAAAGAAAGGAAAGTTAATATATAATGAAAACAAAAAGTTTTTCAGCTAAAAAAGTGAAAAGTTCATATTTAATGAAAAATTAGATACTCAGATTTCTGTATCTCACAGTAGTAGTCAATAATGAACCTGTAACATGACTCTGATGCTGGGAAAGATTGAGGGCAGGAGGAGAAGGGGGAGACAGAGGATGAAATGGTTGGATGGCATCACCAACTGGATGGACATGAGTTTGAGCAAGCTCTGGGAAACAGTGACGGACAGGGAAGCCTAACGTGCTGGTGTCCATGGGGTGGCAGAGAGTCGGACATGACTTAACAACTGAACAGCAACATGAACAAAGCATATGTCAACATTTATTGTCCACATGGTGATATCACTGACCACAGAAAAGCAGAAGACACACATCTGCTGAGGACATATCAGCAGCTACTTAAAAGTTTTACTCTGCTGCAGAAGATATAACTACATATTACTCAGTGAAGCGTGACTTTTCGTTTAGGTCAAATACCTTTTCTTCTAGATTAATTTCACACATTTTCAATTCCAACTTTTCTTATATATATACAACAAGAGAAGCAATTGATATTAATGTGGTGGCTTCACTGATAGCAGAAGAAACTGTTTTTTGTTTTTTTTTAAAAATAAGTTCTCTAGTTGCTTTAAGATTAAAATCAATTTTAAAGGTTTAATTGATGTAGTCAATGAAGGAAGGGCCAAAAACTTTAGTGTTGGAACTTTTAACAAACTGTAGCCTTCAAAACCAAATTACATATAGGAAGACAGAGAAATTTATCCCTAAAAATGGAAAGGAGAAATTGAACAGTTAAAAACCAAGGGCTCCAACTTAATTTTAAAAATCTATCCTCATGTTTGTGCTTTGCAGAATCTTGATTTGTGGGGCTCTGTTGACAAAACCCCAACTTTCAACTGAATAAATTTAGATTCTGAAGTGGAGTGGAATGGTATCTAGAAGGCTTACAATCCACAGCATCTAGATTTGGGAAAATATTAAAAAGAATCAAATATATACCACCTAATTTGATCAGAACTATTTTATACCAATATTTGTTAAAGAAATGTACTTTGGGGTCAGAGGTGGGCAAAAGGGTCAAATTTCTGATTATAAAATGTCGTGGGGATATAATGTATAGCATGGTGACTTTAGTTTGTAATGATGAATTGTACGTTTAAAAGTTGCTGAGCATAGATCATCCCACAAAAAATGTGTAACTGTGTTGATGACTGTTTAGATTTATTGTGATCTTTCCATAATATATACAAATGTTGAATCATTATGTTGTACACTTGAAACTAACTTGTTATATGTCAATTTTATCTCAATTTAAAAAAAGAAAAAAAGAAATGTACTCTGACCTAAGAAAAGAGATAGTACCTATAAATATACCTGATCTGAGTTACTGACACATTTCAATGTAGAAAAAAATTAGAACTGTGAATGCCTTCTATTTAGCAGAATTTGTTTTCAGTTTACCAACTATCTTAACATCTGTAGAAAGAGTATTTTCACAACTGAAAATAATGTGGTCTATATAGAAATCATTTTAAGTTGTAAACACTTTAAAATTTATTAATCATATATATAACTCTGCAGAAAATTGTAGGCAACTTCATGAAATAATTAAAGCCTTTAGGAGTATAATAAAAATATATTCTTCAACATATTTCAGTAAAAAAAATATGACCAAGTAACAAGTTAATGTATACAAACATGTACCAAGAATGTTTTTATTTTTACTCTTTGGATAATCCATGTGAATACATTTTTTTCCCTTTTTTTTCTTTCATATACATGCATACTGGCTACTTTTAAAGAATTTTACTTTTGAAGGTATCTTTGGAATAGAACTATTTTATAAGTTTACTAATACAATAAATTCAGTTTGTCCACTAAAAATACATATTGGAAAGTTTATATAACTTAAACTTATTTTTGTGTCTGTTTTCACTTTCAAAAGTGTATAGATTTGGGAGATAAATGGTTAGTTTAGTTACAGTGTTTCTAATTTTCTATATAAGTCCTGGGGCATTGGGTGCCTGTTGACCTCTTTGTTAGTCACATGGATTTTTATCTCTGTTGATTTATTTGAGAATCATTGATGACCTGCCAGCTTCATGATTGCACTTGGGGTTTAACTTCCTCCAACCAGCTAATACTGCTCATTCTCAGTGTCTGGCACAGTTTGCTGAATGATTCGTTTATCCTGTCTGAAATCATCCTGCTTTCTGATGCTAAGCTTCTTTAGGTTCCTTCTCTTTCCTCTTTTCTTTCTGACTCCCGTTGCACTCTCACATTTAATTCTCAGCTTATTTTTTCTGGCTTGTATTTCTTATCTTAACCTTTCTCTCCTGTTGTTGGTGGTGTTTAGTCACTAAGTTGTGTGTGACTCTTCTGCGACCCTATGGACTGTAGCCCACTAGGCTCCTGTGTCCATAGGATTCTCCAGGCAAGAATATTAGAGTGGGTGCCATTTTCTTCTCCAGGGGATCTTCCTGACCCAGGGACTGAACCCACATCTCCTGTGGCTCCTGAATTGGCAGGCAAATTCTTTATCATTGAGCCACCTAGGAAGCCCCTTTTCCCTCTTGCTTGCCCCATTATCCCAACTTTGGCACTGTTAAATTGGACATTTCCTGAGGCTAATTTTTGCTTTCTGTTGTTTTACAGAGAAGGCAGGAGTTACATTTCAAGATGCAGTATTCATTTTTGTGAAGGAGGGTATGCTTCTGAAGTCTCTGCCGCGAATCCAGGTTTCATGGAGAGGGGAGGGACTTCCATTCTGGAGCACTTCCATTCCCCCAGCACTGCATGAATTACTTAGGAGTTAGGCCCGTTGTTCTTGGGCTTCCCAGATAGCTCAGTGGTAAAGAACCCCTTTGCCAATGCAAAAGACATAAGAGACGCAGGTTCGATCCCTGGGTCAGGAAGATCCCCTGGAAGGAAATGGCAATCCACTCCAGTATTCTTCCCTGGAGAATCCCATGAACAGAGGAGCCTGGAGGGCTACAGTCCATAGGGTCTCAAAGAGTCGGACATGACTGTAGCGACTGAGCAGGCATGCATGCAAGGACCTTAGAAATGTCCTGAGGTTGGAGAAATATTCTCACATAAAGAAGCTAATCCAGTTGTTTATTTTTCTTTTTCTGTGCCCCGCCCCCTCCCAGCACGTTTGGTGTAGGGGTTTTATGTGAGGGAGCTCGGCACACTGACCTGCATCCACACTGTTTGTGCTGTTACCCTGGACACTGGGAGACAACCACTTCTTTCACAACCAACTCACCTGCTGAGCAATGGGCTGGCTGAGGGCCTGACTTGCTCCTCCTTGTTCTGGGAGCCCCAGGCAGCGTTTCCTCCCTCTGCCAGTCAGCTGTGGTGCTGGTCAGGATCACTGAAGGAACTTAGAGGGCAGACTTGCGGACACAGCAGGGGAAGGAGAGGGTGGGAGCAATTGAGAGAGAAGCATTGAAATATATACATGACAATGTGTAACGCAGATAGCTAATGGGAAGCTGCTATATAATACAGGGAGCTCAGCCTGGTGCTCTGTGACAACCTAGAGGAGAGGATGGGGGTGGGCTGGGAGGGAGGTTCAAGAGAGAGGGGACATGTGTATACCTATGGCTGATTCAGAAACCAACAGAATGTGCTAAGCTGCTTCAGTCATGTCTGACTTTTTGCAACCTCATGGACTGTAGGCCACCAGGTTCCTCTGTCTGTGGGATTCTGCAGGGATTGAACCCGAGTCTCTTAAGTCTCCTGCACTGGCAGGCAGGTTCTTTACCACTAGCACCACCTTTGGCTTTCTATTGTGAAGCAATTATCCTCTAATTAAAGATAAATTTAAAAACAAAAGGACCACTGAAGGAATTTCTATCCTTCCCTGGGCCCTTAGAATGAAAGCCTATCCAACAAAACAGTTAGTTCATTGGAAATGGGGGCGATACTGCCTCTGCCCTGAGCCCAGAGGAGCAGGTAGGCATGCTCTTCATGCTGCAGAGGTTGTGCGGGGATATCCCCAGGCTGTGGACACCACCATCAGTCAGGCTGGCACTTTCAAACACCACTTGCCTCTCACAGTGTTTCTCCATCAGTATTAACCAGTGCCTTGGGGAGGGGGAACCTGGAGTACAAGTACCATTTCTTCCATAGAGTGATCGGTAAGAGGAGAACTTGTAAGGCATCTTGGCTCCAGGTGGTGGGTAGAAGCAGGGATCTTCTAGGCAATGGAGAACCCCGCTGGTCACAGCTTGGTTCCTATGCCATCTTCTCGGCTGGAACTCCCAAGTGGAGGCCAGAGGGTTTGAGCAGACACAGCGCATCCCCCAGGAGGGAACCCTCCACTCCTGGGGTGGGGTGCAGCTCAGAGCACCTGGAATTTCTAGACGGCTTGTTTTGGGTGGGGTCAGACTCCCCAGACATTTTTACTTTAGTGCCTGTATTAGCAGAAGACCCATGAAGATGTGCCACGGGGGTCTCCAACCAAAGAGCCAGTGTTCTGTCAAGGCTCGTGTTTTGTGCGTGTCTGTTTTCTATTTCATTAAAATTTATTTTTAGCAATCTCAAATTCAGAATTTAAAAAGCACAGTGCAAAGAACCCTTTTTTTTTCTCCTGAACTATTTAAAAGTCGGTTGCTTATGTATTTTTTTCCCAAAGTAACCTATATCTTACTAATATTTTTTGACTATGACAACCAATGTAATAAACATTTAACAACAGTATTTCTGTTTTTGATGGTGAGTACCCAAAAAGAGTTTTTATATTATTTTTCTTGGAAATTTTAATTTTATTTTTTCAATTTTATTGCGATATAATGGACATAGAACATTGTATTATTTAAGTTGTACAACACAGTGATTTGCTAGATATTATGAAATGATCAAAGTTTAACCTCTATCATCTCACCTGGTTACAATTTTTTTTCCTGTGACGAGAGCTTTACAGATCTGTTCTCTTACCTATGTACTTTATTCTATGAAAATACCACCTCAATAATAGTGTTGACTTCTGAAAAAGGGACTGAGATTTAAGGGAAGTGGGGGGACGGTTATATTTTTAAAGGAATAGATTTGCTACTGAGTCCAAGCTTATAAGGTCACCACAAGACAGGTCAATAAACTGAAAAGTGAGTTGTTGGGGCAAGGAATAGCTAGTGAGTTTATGTAGAACGCCAGCAGACCAAGAAGAAGGTGAGCTTGTGTACAAAAGAGAATCTTGCCTAAGTCAGAATTTAGGTTTCTTTTATACTAAAAAGGGAGGGAGTAAAGTCAAATATTTCCTGATTCTGGTCAGCCTCCAGAGAGAATGTGTTAATTTCTTCCTTACTGCAGTCCTTCCCCAAGAAGGCGATGGCACCCCACTCCAGTACTCTTGCCTGGCAAATCCCATGGATGGAGGACCCTGGTAGGCTGCAGTCCATGGGGTCGAGAAGAGTCGGACACAACTGAGCGACTTCACTCTCACTTTCATGCATTGGAGAAAGAAATGGCAACCCACTCCAGTGTTCTTGCCTGGAGAATCCCAGGGACTGGGGAGCCTGGTGGGCTGCTGTCAAAGGGGTCACACAGAGTCGGACACGACTGAAGTGACTTAGCAGCAGCAGCAGTCCTTCCCAGGTGGGCTTGATCAGGATGTTTCCTGTGTGCTAAACAAAGGTATTTTAGCTTAACATTCATTGCCTGGGAGGCAGGGTTCCCAGAGATGCGCTATTATGTATAATTTAAGCTTATAGGCAACATCCATTTAGTGATTAACTTGTAATAGACTACAAAGGTTCTTCCCTATTACAATTTCTGTATTGTTTGATGCTTTTTACCATGAGAATAAATGCATGAATTGCTGGTTTATTTTCAAAGTAAATGGAAAGGCAAAAATAATAATAAAAATTTTAAGAGTAAGTTGCTGGCATGGTGCCCTCCACATAAAGAGTTCCCCTATAACTCCCTCAACAGAGTCATCCGATCAGGAAACTAACATGGACACATGACTGCCATATATCTGTTCATTCCACTCAAGTTTCTCCAATTGTCTGAGGAGTATCTTTATCTCAAAGGATCTAGCTCTCCTCCCCACTGGGTTACTGTGTCTCTGCCCTCTTATCCTGCAGGGATGCCTGTGTTGCTTTGCCAGCTCAGACTGCTTTGAGACTAAGTTGGTTAAGAAGAAAAAGGAAGGGAAGGAAAGAAGAAATATGTGTGTATATATATATATTATATACATATATCTCCTAGGACAGCAAGGAGATCAAACCGTTCAATCCTATTGGAAGGACTGATGCTGAAGCTGAAGCTCTAATACTTTGGCCACCTGACATGAAGGGCCGACTCATTGGAAAAGACCCTGATGCTGGGAAAGAGTGAAGGCAGGAGGAGAAGGGGATAGCAGACGATGAGATGGTTGGATGGCCTTACCAGCTTAGTGGACATGAGTCTGAGCAGACTCTGAGAGATCGTGAAGGACAGGGAAGCCTGGCGTGCTGCAGTCCATGGGGTCTCAAAGAGTCAGATACGACCTACCAACTAAACAGCAACTATATATGTGTATACATATATATATTTATATCTATCTATCTGTACAATTTATTGCTGTTTTTGTACTCCCCCTCCAAAGAGAGCTTCAGGATTTAACTGAAATATTTGATTGCAGAGTCAGTCTAAGCGATCAAATAACAACAGAAAGAACTACTCACAACGTTGTTTGGAGTGGTGGAAGAGCCGAGGCGCCTTAATCACTGACACTGGCTAAGGTTCACTCTGGTTAGCACAGCTATTATCTTAATGTAAAGAAGTCACCCCAGCTGGAGGGCCCAGGAAGATGTGTGGACTTAGCCCGTGGCTTCTGGTAGCCCCTTGCACACAGTCCTAGGCATCTGGGGGTGTGTTTTTCCCTTTTCAAAGGCCACCCATGGCTTTCTGCCCCTCCTCTCTTTTGGCTGAAGGAGCGGGGAATAAGCAGTCAGAGCAGCTGGGCCTCCCTTCTCCTCCTGCTTCCTCCTCCATCTCCACCTCTCCCCACATCCCGAGGAGGAAGAAAGGAGCAGATAGGGGAAATGAAACAGGACTAGGCTCAGCGCCTTCATGGCAGCACCCAGCTCCCAACGGCAGCCAAGTTCCCCGGGGAGACGAGATCACACACACACACACACACACACACACACACAACTTTGGCTTTGTCTTGGTTTCTTTATGTGTGACAATGTGGGCAGGGCCCTGAGGCTGGGACCCCTCCCCTGGAAGGGTGGGTTCTCCAGACGCCACGGGAAAACTCCATCCCGCTTTCCAGTCTGCGTCTAAACTGGCCACCCGCTCGGTCTGCATGGTCTCTGTGGGCTTTTTCACGACAAGTCGAGTCCCCAGGTCTTTTGGGGATGTGGGGTTTGTGTGAAAGGCTGGGGAGCCTACTTGTCTGATGAGGTCACTGTTCCTTGAGTTATTACCTTGCTGTACTTGGCCTGAGTGAGCGGCAAGAATGCCTTGGAACCATGTTTGTTTGTGAAACATCGAATCCCTGCCTAGTTACGCCCAAGCCGGCCAGGAGCCAGCTTGCCTCCGGACCCTGATCCTTCATATCTCTTCAGTATTGAGTTCTAGGGACCCGTGTCTGTTCCCTGCCTTGGAGCAAAGGGCTGGAGCCCAGAGGAGGCAGGTGGGGCAGGGGTCAGCATTTCTCCTCGGGGCCTGTGGGCTCCTGGGCCCATATGCTTTGTAGGTTCTATCTGAGGGGTCATTTTGTTGGTAGGGAATGTTGGCAGGAGGCCAGGGCAGCATTTGGCAGTGAGCGGGCAGAGCCGTTTGAATTCTCAGTGAAGGCAAAGGAGTGGTCAGTGCCTCCACTTCCTGCCTGGGAGCCGTGGCCGTTGGCCGGCACTAGCCTGGCCAGACAAGCGGCCACCTCGGGCTGTAGACACCGGCCCCACCCGACCCAAGGCAGGGTGGGGGTCGGGGTGGAGGGGAGGGAGCAGGTAGCCAGGGGCCCCCGCCAGCCGGAGCCTGCCAGCTGCTGACAGGCCTGGCCCTGGAGTCTGGCTGCAGGCTCTGAAAACGCTTCTATTCTGGGCCTCTGACAAGCTCCTCAGCCCTCCCTCCTGTCTTGAGCTTCCTGAGTCACTTCTCCCCACTCTCAGCTCTGCTTCTTTCTCAATGGAGTGGATTATCACCATACCATATGGTAGAAAAGCAGTTTCCAATTCATAAAGTCCTTTTATGCACCAGCTCTCTTCTGAACTTTCATCCGTCTGTGAGGGCCACCAGGCAGGTAATTAAATGCACGTGTCCCAGATGAGGGATAATGGAGGCTCAGAGAAATATAAGCACCTTGACCAACTGGGCACACGTAACACACACAACACACAACATACACATACATGCAGATGCACTGCAAATCAGCATGGGGCTGGGTCTGGAATCAGACTTCCTGCCAGGAGCCTGGCGCTCATCCCCACCCCTAGGTGACCGTGGCGTACCAGACTTGGGCAAGTGGGGCCCTGCGGGACTGTGGTGACCGCTTCCTTTCCTCTTCATGCAGGATGTTTGCTTTTCTGGCATATTGAACTTTGAATCCAAGGGATTTAAAACACTGGTGGTGATAAGCAGAACTCTAGACAAAGTAGAGAAAGTAGCCTGAATTTGCTTCCTCTTTCTGGGCTCCTTTCTTCCCTTCTTTCCTCAGCATCTCACCTTCTCCTTATCTCCTGACCCCCAAGAAACGCTCTTTTCTATTCCTTCCTTCACATACTCTAGGCGCAAGTGGCTGATACAGTTGAAAGCATTCTTCCTCCAGATGGTCACCCACCTGACACATAATTGTGGTCTACGCCTCAGCTTATAAGACAGCCACATCCAAATGCATCGTTTCTAGGAAGAAGACACAAGCACATGTTTTTGACATCTGGCATTGCCTGGGTGAAGGACCCAAGAGAGGATCAGGGCTGGCCCTGGCGCTGCGTTAGCCCTGTAGCCCATGCACCCTAGTGCTGGGCGTTACCTCCAACAGCTGGTCCAGGGGGTGGCCTGCCAGGGGCCCAGGGAGGGGCTGAGCAACCAGGTCTGGGTGGATGGGTGCTTCAGGGAGCTCTGGGCACTGATCTTTACCATGTGTGGGAGCACTGCCACGCTTTCCCATGTGCACCGCCATACTGCTGCATATTGGCTGCGTATTCACACCCACATTTCGTTGCATCTTTTCCAGGACATTTGGAGGAAGATATCACGTTTTCTCTTTAACTCCTGTGGAAACTGAATCTCCCTGAGGTTCAACAGTTTCTCAAGCTTTCACAGCCAGTGAGCATTTCTGGCATTTGGAGATATCCCTCCTGAGCATTGGAGTACCTGAGATGAGAGGCCTTTCCTGGGATAAAGGAGCTTGGAGCCCTGGGTGGACAGAGGACACTGGGAGGGCTCAGGCTTCATTAGAGGTCAAGGAGCAGGGGGAGGGAAATGGGGGAAAGAAAGACAAAGCGGGGGGTGAGCATTTATGCAGGTTGGGAAGATGGCTGGGGTAGGGTGGGTGGACACTGAGAAACCGAGAACAAGCTGCTGTCACCAGTTTTACTGTGGCAGGAACTAGTCCTGATGGAAACAGCAACCATTCCCATTGTTTGCTTTGCCTCTTGCCCTCTATCTGAACATGGTCGCCCAGAGAATGAGATCCCTTGGAGTGCTGGCTGCGGCCTTTGATTTCAGAAATAGCTGTGTCTTGTTCATCAGGGGCTGCCAGTTCATCCCGAGCTCTGTGATGCCTGTGAGCCAAAGCTGGCTGGTATTGAGTGGGGGCTCTCCCTCAAGAACTCTGGGGCCCAGATAATCAGAGAGTAAGAAATTCAACCTGCTCTTCTGTAGCTGGAGTCTAAAACGTGGGTCAGCACTTGCCCAGAATTCCAGGTAGCCTTTCCTCCCGAGGGCTGGATTGCCACTTAGGCCCGTAGACAAAACCCTGGCTGTTTGCCTCCAGGGGAGAAGGGAGTTTAGCCTCATGGAAACCTGTATTCGTAGGGGCTGGCCCAGAGCTCTGAGGTTTCCCAGAGAACAGAGGGAGGGCCTAGGGGTGCAGTGGCCCGAGCCTCCATACTTGTCTCCATGCAGACCCAAAAAGGGGTTGGACCAGGTTGGGCATAGGCCCGCTGCCCTGTCAGTGATGGAGTCCCACGTCAGTCCTTCTTCAAGTCAGTTCCCTTCCCTCGGCAGCACACGCCCCTCCCAACCTTACATGCTCTCTCCCAACAAAGGACATTCCTAGTGTCATGTGGGTTGGAAAAGCATTTCCAGACATGAGGGCAGAATGAGGGAAGAACAGTTTTGGTAGAGCGCGGAGAAGCTAGTAGAACAGGGGGCCTGCTCAAGAAGAGTCCACGCATTTCAAGGGCTGCTGCTGCTGCTAAGTCACTTCACTTGTGTCCAACTCTTTGCGACCCCATGGACTGTAGCCCTCCAGGCTCCTCTGTCCATGGGATTCTCCAGGCAAGAATACTGGGGTGGGTTGCCATGCCATCATCCAGGGGATCTTCCCAACCCAGGGATCAAACCCGTGTCTCTTATGTCTCCTGCATTGGCAGGCAAGTTCTTTACTACAGTGCCACCTGGGAAGCAAGGGCTAGTGGCCAATTTGTATAGCCTCAAGATGAAGGAAATTCCTGCTGGAAGGGTGGCATTAGGTGATGGGGTGTTTTTACCTAATGTGGGGTCAGGGAGCTGGCCAGTTTAGGTCAGGGGGGATCATGGCAATGGTTGCTGTGGGGCTTAGTCAGTTCTGGAGATGACTGGGGGGCAGGGCCCTGCATCTGTGGCCTTGGTACTAGGCCGTACACCTGTGATCTTGGCCGAGGGCTCCACACGCAGATGTGAGTCTTGTTCCACATCCAAAGTGACCTCCCCCTCCACTGTATTTTTCCAGGCATGTGGCCTGGTCTGCAGTATGAACTCTCTCCCCCTGTACCGTGGCCATGCCTTCACCACAAACCTCTCTTTTAAGAGGCTGATGTTCTTAAAAGAAAGAGAAAACTAAAATGCTATCCTAATCCCTAGGAGAGTTCTTTTCATCTGTGCTTTTCCGTGCGTGTCCGAGGTCTCTGCCAACTTACAGACAGCATGTCTCATGATTCCTTTTCCAAGCAGACTTTGGCTGTGGCTGCCTTTCCTACCCACTGCCCATCTGCCTGCTCTAGGGGCCGGGTGGGGGAGGGGCTGCCACAGAGAGCACACAAGTAAGAACCGAAGTATGCGACTGGACTTGGTCCTAACACAGGCTATTTTATTACCCTAAATGTCTTGGAATCCCTGTTGCCTCTGGCTCCAGAGGTCTCCAGGCTCCAGCATTCCCGGACAGCCATCTGGAGCCAGGCTGGGCGTTCTCCGGCAAGTGGCAGTGACGTGAGTCAAGGGGGCGGTCGCCAGGAAGGCCCCCAGGAGGTGGGCACAGAGCGATGGCCACTGGGCCCCCTGGGGTTTGTGGTGGGGACTGGGGGCAGCATTTCAGCGAGGCGAGTGAACCCTGAGAGCCCAGGTCAGGCCAGGCCGGGGCTGGGCAGAAATGAGCCTGGTGCTGACTGCTGGGCAGGGCTGTAATATTAAAACCAGACATTGTCTCTGGATGGAAAGAGCATGCTGGGTCCTTTCTTGCAATCCTTTTCATTTAGGTAAAGGAGCAATGAGGTCCAAATACATAATTCTTTCCTTTTGTGAAAGCCCACTCCCATCCAGTGAAGAAGCCCCAGGCATACTTTTGTGGGCATTTATTAATGTCACAAACAAAGCACACTTTATTTTTATTTGAATTGGCCAATGAAAATGTTCTACACAAGGCAAACACTTCATGAAATTTTAAAATGAAAAATAAATAAGCTCCATCCTACATACATCTCCAGCTGCCACATATAAATAGAGGACATCAGTTGTAAAGTAAATAAGTTAAATAGTTGTAGGATAGTCTGACAGGTCCAGTGTGAATCACCTGTTCCCTCCCTATCTTTGTTCCGGGCCCCTTCATCTGTTCACTGTAAGAATAGTACACAGTCCACTGTGGCCCTTACTGAAAGAGCCCTTGATGTCCACATCTCCAGGTTATGTTCTGTTGGGAGGACTGGGTGTTCAGTCTAAAACAACAGTTGAAGAGCAGAGGTCAGCAAAGTGAAAGCCCAGGCCTCTTTCGCCATGTTGTCTTACATTTCACCTGGAGATATGGAAGCAGGTAATTCCCAGAGCAAAAAGCAACACGTGCCCATGAAACAGCTGCATGTGAATAACTGTTGTGTCTGAGACCAGTGATGTTGGCAAAAGTTTCCTTTGTGTTAAGAAATGGCAATTTCCAACCTGGTCTCAGACTAAATTTCACCATGGAGTCGCTAGTTTTGTTAAATGAGTTGGGTTAGTTTAAGCTTCTGAATTAGAAAACAAACCTTCTGGAAGCAGACTTGAGGCCACAGATGACAAATATACAAGACACGTCCCATTAATCAGCTCCACAGGCAGACATTACCAATTGATCACTACATTCCTTCATCTCAGATTCCAGCCCCACACAGCACTCCACGCAGCCTGTGCCAGTCATTAGCATTTGAGATGAAGTTTATTTACTAGTCTTGGATCTTCTCTATGTTCTGAATATTCTATAGAAAGGAGTAGATACAGCATAGGCATTGAACCCGTGATGCCAGCTATGGGTTGGGTGCCTTCAGACTAGTCATTTAACTGCTTTAAAGCTGTGTCTACTAAATGGGGAAGGCCACCTACTCAGAGTTGATAGGAAGATTGCGATAATGTATGTGAAGTGCTCAGAATCGCACCTAGCACACAGTAGGCATATAATAAATGGTAGCTGTCATAATCATGTTATTGTTTTAAGGCTATTGACATTGATAATAGAACTGATGATATTTCCATTAAAAGAAGGAAAGCATATTATATATTAGATTGAACCTATGAAATTGATAATTATTTTCAACCTACAAAAACAAGAATCTCTTCTTGTTCAGTGTTACACATAATGATGCATTTCATTTATATCATGTACTGGTTCTAACTTTGTCAAATTGCTTCTTTCAAAGACTGCCCCCAGAGACATATTCTTAAATCAGCTGCTAAAATAAGCAAAGCAAGCAGTCTAGTACAGAGGATGAGGACCTGTATTTAGTATCTGGTATCTAGTTCCATACCCTCTTAAGGCCCCAGCTTTCTCATCTGTAGACTGGGAATACTTGTGCTTTCTTTAACAGGAATTTTGTGAATGTAAGAGGTGATGGATGGGAGAACACTTTAAAAAGCTAAAATAATCATACCCAAGCAAGGTGTTATTAATTCCACTAGACTGTGCCATTTCAGAAAAGATTAGCATTCAAATTTTAAATCATGTTTTTCTATAGAAAAATCACATGTAAAAGAATAGAGAATTCATGCAATCATGCCAAATGATCATCAAAACTGATCTTGACGATACCCTCAAGATATTAGATATTAGAACTACTAAGTAAATACATAAAGTGCTTTGTCACTAAAAATCATACCTCATCAAGATGAAATAAATACAGTAACAGGAACAGTGAGAACCAGTGTGTTTACAAGTGCCTCAAATATCAAACTCTTCCATTTATACCAGAAATTAGAACAACTCCCAAGAAAGACTGAGGAATTGTCTGCTTGATTCCTTGGAGGTCTTTAAAATGGGTTGGGAAAGTGGGTTTGATTTTGGTGCCATTTTACTTAAACATAGGGATATAAACTTGATGACCTCCCAAAGTCACTTTGACACCAACGGCTTTATCGATTCGAAGAAGGGAACAGTTTCCTTTTGCCTTCGAGGGAGGTTTCTGTCCCATGTCCTCAGCCGGGATGATGAGTTAGTATTGGAGGGTGATGGCACGTGGGCCAGCTACTAGCAGAGGTGAGTATGTGGCTCAGTTCCGATCCGGAAGTTTCCTCCCCTTGTGCAGTGAACTGGGGCCAGTGCAGGGGTGGGTGTCATCTTTAGTCAGCCTCGAAGGCGCTGTTGGTAGCTCCCACATACTCAGACTTCTTCTTGTGCCTGGTCCACATTTTCCGGAGGATGCTGGGCATGCCGCAGGGAGCATTTCCTGTTAGCGGGAGGGAGGCTTCTGCTCCCTGGGGGAGGGTTGGAAATTCTTCAGTCATCTTCTTGAGGTGTCTGGATCTACAGAAAAGCCGAGGTGGGCAGGGAGAGTGGTCATTCTGCTGAGCCTGTTAACTGTTGCCCCCCGACAAGCGTAGCTGGAGCCCCTGATCCTCCTGGGCCCTTATGACCTGTGACCATGTGGAAGGTCACTGTGGGCCTCACGCAGAAATGACACCCCTCACCCTACCCCAGGGGGTCCTTGCATGCAGAAGGGAAGGAGGTGGACCTGGGTCCACCGGCGCATGGATCTTAAGTTCTGCTCTTGTTCCAAACTCTACTCTCCCACCCCTGCCCCACCCCTCAACCTGAACGATTTTGCTGGAAAGGTCAGACGTCACCAAGCGTCAGCTCTTGAAAGTGAATCAGCCCTGGGGCTGAATCTGGCTACCACTTATTCTATGACCTCAGTGACTTGACCTCGGCCACCCTCAGTTTCCTCACGTGTAGAATGGAGATAATTTTATCTAACTCTTGGGGGTTTTGTAAGGAGGGAAATAAGACTATATAAAGCATCCGGCACATTGTTGACCTCAATAAACATTCATTTTCCTCCTCACTTGCTCTCCTTTAGTGAAAGAAGCGGCCTTTGTTTTCTTTTCTATAGCCAGGGTCCAGGGAAAAAATGACATGAGAATATCTACACTCAGGGACAAAGGGGCTATTTAGAAGAATGCTTTGCAGTAGAGGCAAATGGCTCATTTCTTGAGGGGGTTCATGTTTGCTGTTTGCTGCATCCGTCAGCAGCAGCCTTACCTGCTCAGAACAACTTGCTACCAGAACTTAATGCAATTGAAACTATACTTTGGGGACTTCTCTGGTGGTCCAGTGGCTAAGACCCTGTGCTTCCAATGCAGCGGCTGTGGGTTCTATCCCTGGTTGGGGAACCAAACTCCCACATGCCTTGAGGTGTGGCAAAAAAAGAGAAAGAAATCATACATTTCTCTCATCACCTCTCAATATGTCGATTAATTGGCTTTTATTGTTTGTTCTAGACTGCATTCTTTCATCTAAAAGGGCTTCACACTGGCCTGGTCCTCCTTTAACTCCCTCAGCTTTTAAGGTGTGCACCCCTTGGGCTGATATGATAGCCCATGGTCCCTCATCTATGAGCATGTCACATGTCCCCAGGCATGTGTCGTTCCCATTCGCATTCCTGAAAAATGATGCAATCATTGGTGCAAGGTCTCCACACGTTATCTCATCCAGTTCTCACAATAACCCCTCGAGAGGTTATAATCATCCCCATTTTTTGGTTTTGTTTTTAAAGAAATGAGGACACAGAGGTCTGAATAACTTGTCTGAAGTCACAGCAAGTCAGCAGCAGTGCCAGCCACACAGGCAGAACTGAGTCAAGAGCCCACACTCTTTGTCATCCCTGAAGCCACTTTCCTGCTCCCTCCAAGTCTGGAGGATTGTAGTGGGGGTGTGGCTATCTTCTTAGTGTTCCGTTGAAGGCAGTGGGGCGGTCCTTGGGGGTGTGGGTATTGCTCCGGCTATTCTAGCTGCTGGTTCATGAGCAGAGTTGATAGTAATGTTGTTGTTGTAGTTTTGTCACTCAATCTTGTTCACTCTCGCGGCCCCATGGACTACAGCCCGCCAGGCTCCTCTGTCCATGGGCCTGCCCAGGCAAGAATACTGGAGTAGGTTGCCACTTCCTTCTCCAGGGGATCTTTCTAATTCAGATATCGAATCCTTGTCTCCTGCATTGGCCGGCAGATTCTTTACCACTCAGTCACCAGGGAAACCTTAATAGTAACATGCAGGTCATAAATTTGGTTTGAAACCTTTGTATCTTATGTACTTACCTGGGCAGGGGCCCTGAACCTAATGTGTGAGGCATTTCAGGAGCCTCTGCGTATGGCCTGTGATTGTGTATGTGTGTGTGTGTGTGTGTGCGTGTGTTAGTCGCTCAGTTGTGTTGGACTCTTTGAGACCCCATGGACTGTGGCCCACCAGGATTCTCTGTCCATGGGATTCTCCAGGCAAAAATACTGGCATGGGTTGCCAGTTCCTTCTCCATGCCCTGTGATTAATTTACTTAATTGACCAAAATTCCTCCCAAATGACACTTCTCCAGGTCTAAAGAGTGGCGGTAATAAAGTAGAAACCATCAAAAACACTTGAGCTTAATCCTAGTGAAATAGTCAACGAAGTGCTACAGAGACCCGGGATTATAGCCCTCATTAGAAGGTCGTTTATGGCTGGCAGTGATTTTGTTATAGCATCTCTCCGGGATCGGTCAGCCAGGCCACCTGTTACTCTTCTGCACAGGATGGGAGCAGGTGGGGAACCCCTGGGAGCTTGCTGGAGGCACAGCACTTACCCTCTGGTCAGCACAGTTACATTCTCCGAGCCCGGGGCTGCCGCCTCCAGGACCGTGGGGGCTTTCACGGAGATCCGGGCCACTGGAGGCATCTGGGTTGTGAGAAGGGAGAGTGAGGTTGTTGCCCTGTCCCCAGTTCCCGCACTGGCTGGAGCCATTGGCAAGGGCATTGATTGGCTAAGCTGCTGAACTGGCATCAACCTAGGGCAATGGACCTCACTCCGCCGTGGGCCCTAGGCTTCCCTAGGGGGGCATTCAAGGCAGCACTGGACCCACCCTCGCTTCTGACTCAGTAGGTCTGATGTTGGCCTGAGAAGCTGCCTTTCTAACAAGTTCTCAACTGCTGCTGGTCCCCAGACCCCACTTTGGTAACCACTCACCTAGAGAAACGTGAAAGTGAGCAACTTATTCCAGCCTGAGGCCTCTGTCCCCCTAATTCCCCCATGATCTGTGTCCACTTTGTTGTCAAATCCTGCAGGTTCTCACTTGGAAATGTGGCCAAGAGCAGTGACATTCTCCTCCACTGAGCCTCAGGGCCAGTCACCCAGGACAGGATCTCCTTGTTTCCCACCAGACCTGCCCCACACCCCAGGCCTCTCCCAGATTCGCAGGGTCTCCCCACTGAGGGTGGACTGAGTCAGCTCTGTCCCCTGCTTCATGCATGTGTGCTTAGTAGCTCTTTCATGTCTGACTCTCTTGTCATCCCATGGACTGCAACCTGCCAGGCTCCTCTGTACATGGGATTTTTCAAGCAAAAATACTGGAGTGGGTTGCCATTTCCTTCTGCAGGGGATCTTCCTGACTGAGGGATGGAACCTGAGTCTCCTGTATTGCAGGCAGATTTTTTTATCTGCTGCTCTTTAAGGCTCCTCAAAACAGGACTCCCCCTTATCTGCTTCTGTTCCCCCTACATGTCCCAGAGGGGCTGGTCCTGCCTTTTCTAATGCTCACCCACAAATCTGCATCCTCACCCAACCTTTCCTTCACTCTCTGGATTGAGCCTCATCTCTGCCTGCCCTTCAAGGCCACTTCCTCCAAGAAGTCTTCCCTTAGGGTGGTGCCCAAGTTGACTTATCTGCGTCGCTTGTCCTCACAGCACTGAATCCCTGTGTGTCATGTTTTGGCAACCCACCAATTCCGTGTCTTTATGCTTCTGTTTCCTCTGCTTGTGCAGTCTCCCCAGGAATGGATTGGCCTGGATCAGGGTCTGGGACTTAACCCTTTGCTGGCTCTCCTCTTAAAGGAGGTGGTGAGTGCTCAAGAAACATGTACTGAGTTGAGAAGGAACTGGGGGCCTGAGCAGGGCCAGGTCCAGAGTTTGTTCAGTCAGTGGATCTCCCCTTTGCTCCTCCACCCCAAGCCCCAGGGAAGGCTTAAGGTCACTACATTCCTGGAATTGCTGGAAAATTCCAGGTCAAGGACACCAGGATCCACCTTCCCCTGCTCTCCGGCCTGGCCCAGGGTTGTGGGCAGAGCCACTGTGCCACCTTGTGGCCTCTTGGGAGCTGTCCCTCTGGTTGTGCCAGTGGCCAGAAAATCACTTCTTTCCTCTCTGTCCTCCATCCTGTTTCCTCCAGCGCATATTAGAGTCCAATCAGATTTGACTGTGTGGGCTCTGAATGCTCTCCCCACCCTGGGATAATGGGCCTCTGAAGAGCTGCAGGACCCTAGCCCCAAAGTCTCAGGCCCAGAGGAAAGGGTCAGTCATGCTGCCGCTTTGCCCTCTTGCTGCCCCTCTGTTGTGGTTACATCTCCATCACCACCGTGTCCCATCCCCTCTCTCTCTGACTTCCCGACTGCAGCTACCTCTCCAAGGGTGGGGGCAAGATAATCCAACGTGATGGACTGCCCTCTTCCCCTTAGCCAGGGCTCGCTGAGGGCAGTGGTTCAAGCTGTCAAGCCTGACAACCTTCACTTTGTGGCAACAGCCAAACCACCCTGGGTTGCCCCTGGGTACCGGGTTGAGGCAGGGAGCTCTTGATTGTCCCATCGCTGCCCTTTGGGCGATTTTCCTAATACATGGATGACCCAAATGAAATAATTGAATTAGATTTCCTGTCCATACCAGGAGCAAAGCACTCACATCTCTGCCCAGTCTGTTCCATAAAGACGAGCAGATGGCTGAGACATTCTCTCCAGTCTGTTCTAGTTCTCATGATGCATGAGTCTTGAGATCTGATGCCCACAGAGTCCAGAACGCCCAAGCTGACCTCTCCTTCAGCCACCACTTCACCCTTTCTCTGCTGACCCTGAGGGTACCCACGTTCCTGCCCGGAAGATGATGAGGGAGATGTGTTTTCACGGGGTGACACTGAGCTAGACCCAGACACGCACTATGTGATCCCCCTTCAGGAAAGGACAAACCATCCAACTAGGGGTGGGTGCGCCGCAGGTGGCTTTTGGCTTCTTCAGGTGTCCTTGGCCGCCACGAGCCACCTCGCCCAAGGTCACCCTCTCCTGGGCAGCCTGCATACCATGACAGAGCCAGGGGAAAATATAAAACCTTGGTCAATTGGAGTCATCTCAGGCAACCCAGTGGATGACACTTGCCTCAGTGCTCCCGGGGGAGGCGGTTGAGGGTTCCCTCTGAGATGATGGTGTTTTGTGCTTTCACTGAACTCGAGACCTTTGCATCTCTTTACCCCTATAGCTGCCTCTGGCAATTGGCCAGGCACCTCCACCCAGCGGGGACATACCACAGAAACTGCCTCCCCCGCCCTGTGTGAGATGTCTGCTAGGTAATACCTTCTGTTTGCCTAAGAGCTGAATATCTGGCAAGAAAGAGGGCAGCAGCCAGTGGTGTACCGCTAGTTGACAGGCTTTAGGAACAAAGAACCCTCAGCTGCAATTTTCTAATGATCCCCAGGCCTGGAACAAAGGACACTTGTTCTCCCTTCATGGCACAGATAGGGCGAGATGTTTAAAGCCTGGAAGATACAGCTAACCAGGCTAGATTACTTACCACAGCTTTGCCATATGTTCGATTCCCACACAGATTTGCTGATTTGGGTTCTGATGTCCCCACTGCAAAGTTGAACAGAGGGGATGTTACTCGGTGGTGCTCTTCTGGTTCTGCATGAATTATATTGTTAGCGAATCAAATCACAAATGTAGGAATTTCTAAGGGCCTTTTTACTGAGCGGCAAACTAGGGTCAGGATTGGGGCGACTGTCGAGCGGGTCATCTGCATTAAATGAGACAATGTTTATGTGTCTTACACTCAGCACATCGCCCGACACAGTAAATATTCAAAAGTATTTACTGGCACTCTTCAGGGGGCTAGAACTAAGATTTAACAAGATCACATGTGTGAAGGTGTTCAGTACAGGGTCTGCCTGTAGTAGGTCCCCAGAGGACCCCAGTGCCTTTAGCTCCTCCTTCCTTCCTAAGGAGTCATATCACATGACATTATCAGGAGTTAACTCTTTACAGCTGGGATGAAACATTTAACCTGCGCTCTTGAATGCACCTCTGTGAAAATGAGCCTTCCTCATAACGTGGGAGGTTTGGAGGTTATCAGTGTCCTGAGACACTGGCCTGAGATGTATAAGTGGGAGCCTTCTTTCTGTGCCTTCATTTCTGAGGCCCGTGCTTCTGGGAATCCAGGTGTTGAGCTGAGTAGCTAGTGATGGGCGCGAGGGAAGCTGGCCTTTGATGGAGTCCCTCCTGGGGCAGATGTTCCTGGCAGAGCCCCATCCTATCAGACTATAGCATAGAGAACACGCCCATGACCCCAAGGAAAACATCTCAATGCCAATGAAATGTAGTCATAGGCTACCAAGATCAGACCACGATGTGTCATGCTCTGGCATAAGTGATGACAGTAGCGTGTATTTTTCAGTATTTACTGAGTCAGGTGCTGTGCTGAGTGTAGGACACATGAACATCATCTCATTTAATCCTCACTACAATCCTCACTCCTCCTCCAATGTGCTATGCTCAGTCATGTCTAACTCTTTGTGACTCCATGGACTGTTAGACTGTAGCTTGCCAGCCTCCTCTGTCCATGAGATTCTCCAGGCAAGAATACTGGAGTGGGTTGCCATTTCCTCCTCCAGGGGAATCTTCCTGACCCAGGGATTGAACCCTCATCTCCTGCCTCTCCTGCATTGCAGGTGGATTCTTTAACACTAAGCTATTGGGGAAGTCCTTACAGGCAGACATAATAATAGGTGAGGAAATGCAGTCTTTAAAGATGCACAGCAATTATGATGAAGCTGGGTAAGGATGACTTAGGGAATGGCAAGCTGACCTCTTTGGTTGTCTTGCAGGGCTAGGGAAACTTGACCAAGGGAACCCCTAACCCATTGTGGGAGGAGTTTTTCAGGCAGAGAGACTCAGGGAGGGCAATCCACAGAACAGTGTCAGGGAAAGTCCAGGATATAACAGAATATAATGAGTGGTCACAGCTCAGGGTTGTTCTGTGTATGGATTGGCGGGGACAGGAGTGTCACAGGAGGTGGCCCTGGAGAGGGAGCAGAGAACTGGGTCCTGCAGGGCCTTGGGTGTGGCCTGGAGGGTGGCTGGGGATGAGAGGACACAGTGTTTAATGCAGAGGGATAACAGATTCTGCTGTAGAAGGACCCTCCAGCAGCCTTGTGGAGGGAGAGGGCCTGGTAGCTGAGGACCAATGTTGGCTGCTACACACCAGGGATGAAGGAAGTCTCACCCAGGTAGCCTGAGGTTGGTACCTAGAAGAGACGAGACCTATGTAGGAGCTGACATTGTCAGTGGTTGGTAAGGTGGAGTAGGGGTGGGGGAGGACAAGATGGGAGGTTGGGGTCAATACCCCAGCGATTTGCTGGGAAGATGGATAGCGATCCCAGCTGAGAAAGGAAGAGAGGTTTAAAGGTGGAAGGCAATCACGTTTGAACAAGTTGATTGTGAGATGTCCGAGGCCACCTTGGTGGAGAGGTTCCACCAGCCCAGGAGGTGGGGTGTCCCCTTTCCTGGGCACCTAAGGTTCACCTGCTCAAGGCTGCAGGCTGAGACGGTTTCTCAGCTGGGCCTCTGCCTTCAGAGTCCTGCTATGTCTAAGCTTCCTCAGGGCATATTTCTGCTACCTGAGAAGGCTGCAAACCCAGGAGCCTTCTCCTGTAGCTCAGGAGAGAACCGGGTCTCCAGATGTCAGATCCCCAAAACACATGTCCTTCTTACAGAAGGATGGCAGACTTGTGCCTGAGGCCGGTGCCCAGCCTTTCCGAGGGAGAGCACTGGGGCCTGGCTTTGACTCAGACACCCTCCCTCCCTCTCACCCTCCCCTGGAATCTGTCAGATTGTGGGAGCTGAGGGAGTTGAATCCATGCCCAGCTCAGTCTTTTTTTTTTAACCTGACTCGCACATTCCCTGCATGAGCTGACTGTCACATGTCGGGCAGAGTCTCCTCATATCATAACTTAGTGTTCTCTCCTCCAGTCCAGGCTTCCACAGGCTGCTTAGGGAGAAAAGGAGCCCCTGAAACTAGACAGTTGGAAGACATTATTGTCTGGAGGGGAAGAGGCAATTAGCTGGGAAACCAGGAGACCTGAGATTTAATCTCAGTTCTGTTGCTAATGAGCAGTGTGACCTGCGGAAGGTCAGCTAGTTTCCATTTCCTCTTCTGTAGATCCACAGGGGGCACTTGCAGAAATATGTGGGCCTCCACCTTCAGGGTCCAATAGAATCACTGGGGAGCAGGCATGTTAAGACAGATGGCTGAACCCACCCCAGAATTTGACTAAACAGGTCTTGGGTGGGACCCCAAATTTGCATTTCAAGCAAGTTCTCAGGTGATTCTGCTGTTCCTGGGACACCCCTTTGAGAACCACCCATCAGATTATCTCTAAATCCTTGGTCATCAATATGTTGTCTTGGGTCAACATTGGCAGCATCATCTGGAAGCTTATTAGAAACAAAATCTGGGGCCCTACTCAGTCCTGAATTAGGCTCTGTATAAAAACAAGATTCCCAGGTGATTCTCTGATACATTAAAGTTTGAACAACATGGCTGTAAATTCATTTTATGATTTTATGGAGAAGGTATTCTTTTTTTCTATAAACAGGTACCCATCCACCCACCCACTTATATATAGACAGAGAAAAAAAATTATCTCCTCTTAATTTGCAAGGCAGATTGTGGTTTCCCTCATGCTTTCATTTTCTGTAAAAAAGATATATATGTAATCACTTAACTAGAGAATATAGCTTGATTTATGGGTTCTCATACTTAGGCTCGTAAAAACAGGATCAGTGTTTGTGACCAAAGAAACTTTAGAGATCTAAAGTTTCTTAGATCTAAAGATCTAAGATCTATGAAGGAGGAAAGAGGGAAGATGGTTGGATGAAAAGCCATACTCAGTGGAGTCTAATTTCAGTTCTTGTAAAATACAAAATAGTTGACACTCCAAAGCTTTGAAAAGGATGGCCAAGACTTTTTGAGTATTTATGGAGTTAGAAATATGAATAACTATAGGCTGTGGGCATAACAGAAATAAACTAAACCAGGAATTAAAGGCAAAACACAATCAAGACTTCAGCAAGCTAGACACAGATTCCTATTTGACTGCTGGAGTGGGGACCATTTTTAAAAATAGTGTGGAAGGTAAGACTCTTTCCAACTTTCAAAACAAATTTGTCTCTAAATTCTTTTTATAAATTGTTGAAATAGTTTAAGCCATTCAAATTTAAAATAGTGGGATTTTAAGATGGCAGTTGATGAGTCTGTATAATTTCACACACACACACATACAGCATAATGCTGTATGAAGTAAGTTTCTTTTACCTCATGAGTCGTGTCTACACCGGTTTCCTCTCCCCCAGAATAGAGTGATTTTTATCTCCTCCTGAATCCCACAGGACTGCCTCTGGAGCTAGGTAGTAGAGGAGAGCGTCTTTGCGCATCAGGCAGACCCAGAAGCCAGTAGTTTAAAGCAGAAGGTGTTTTGTGGTGCGGCGGTGGGTGGGGCCGAGAGCAGGTGCATTCAGAGCGGGACCAGCATGCACTGCGGAAGGCGGCGGCCTTACCCCAGCCACAGGTGCACCGCTCACCTGGCCTGATGGAGGACCGCGCCTTGGTGGGAGCAAAGCCAAGCCAGGACGCAGACACCGTGGCGGCCGCTCTAAGTGGGTCACTGCCCCTCAGGGAGGTCCCACGGCCCGCAGAGCCGGGATGCACCTACCAGGCCTGGCGGGAGTCTTGGCGGGATGGGGACCCTGCAGCCGCGGGTTCTGGAAACGGCCCGACCTGCGGCCCTCACCGTCTCGGCGGTCGGTGCGGTGCGGCAACAGCTCCAGGGGCCGAGGCGCGTAGAGGTCCGACTCGATCACCACCTGAGGGGAGGAGGAAGGACCTGAGTCACCAGGCCTGGGACCTTGTGCCAACACGGAACTGCTGGAGCTGTTGTGGGGAGCAGTGACAAAACCTGGGGGAGACTGGCCGGAGACAGTGAGCCGTTGTATTGAACTCCAGCAAGTCGAGGGGTACCACGAAGCAGGAAGATGAGTTTCTGAGGGTTCCCCACCAGCTGTCCCTTCAAAGGGTCAGAAGCCTGGGCCATCAGGCCCCCAGTAGAGGCTGGCTCCCTGCCTCAGAGCCAAATATGGTTTAACAACAGGACAGGAATATTTTGGCCACCTGATGGAAAGAGCTGACTCATTGGAAAAGACTCGGGAAAGATTGAGGGCAGGATGAGAAGGGGGCGACAGAGGATGAGATGGTTGGATGGCATCACCCACTCAGTGGACATGAGTCTGAGCAAATTCCAGGAGACAGAGAAGGACAGGGCAGCCTGGCATGCTGCAGTCCACAGGGTTGCAAAGGGTCGAACGCGACTGAGGGACTGAACCACAGAAACAACAATTTGAAATGGGGATGGCTCTGGAAATTGGGGTCTTGCAGCCTTTGCATCTCACTGGGAGCCCTTGTTCATGTAGACTGTGGCTTTTTGGATGCTCCATCAGAGAGGCCTAGGGAGAGGACTTGGGCCCCACCTGACACCCTGGTTGTAAAAAGAAAGAAGCTGTTGGCAAGTGGAGCCAGCATGGTTCCTGGATACTCACCCTTCCTCCACTTTGCAGAATGCCTGTGTCTGGTGGAGCTGTGACATGAATTTCAGTGACTTGTGGCTGATAAGTGGAAATTCTGGCAAGCTAGAATAGAGCGCTACATGTTGAAGTGTTTTCACTAATGATCACCTGCTGAATAGTTGTTTGGGGAAAAGTAAGAAGAATACCACTTTTATCAGGGTTCACCAAGATGGGCCTTTAAAATTAAAATAAAAATATTTAAATTATTGAGATAATTTAAATGTAAAACTTTGAGACAAATAGTGCTATATTTTATCTTAATTTGGGGGTGAGGTGACAAAGGGAATCTTGACAGCTTTTGGGTCTTATCTTGCCTATTTTTTATATATAGCTGCAAACGACAGTGGGCTCATTCAGTCCCGTGAAGCAGGTTAGAACCTCCAGCATTACACAGCAGCCTTTCTGAAGTTTGGATTCACTCTTTCTCTTGCTCACTTGCTTCTTCCTTGCACAGACATACTGAGAGGGCATGTTTGTGTTAGATCCTGGCATGGGGTGTATCTGAGTGAGGTGGACCTATCTCAGCCCTTACAGTCCAGGCTTTGATGAATTCTCCTCTGTTGTCTGCAAAAAGCAATTGTGGTCGAAGCTGAAGCAAATAAGACTGAATTTTAAATATTATAATGTGATATTTTATCTTAGTGGAGGAAATTTGGACCTTCAATAAATATCAGGCCACTAGGGAAAGTGGATTCATGACCACACTTCTCATACCAAAATGAGCATCAGACAGGTCAAAGATGAATGTTAAAAATACAAAAAACTAACACAAGAGTATGGTCCAGTATAGCATTTGTTACAGATGATAGGGAATTATCCCTGTGTACATAAAACTCTTGCCAATCAATAAAGAAAAAAATAGTAGAAAAATGGGGCCAGAAACCAGCTGTTAATTGATAATAGACATACTAGTGGCCAGTAAATATGAAAGGTGCTGGACAACCATAATTAAGTGTAAATTAAAACAAAGTTGTCTTTTCTCCTATCAGATTGTTAATGATGAAGAAGATGAATCTCCATTTGGGGTCATGCAAACAGGCGTTCAGACCCCAGGTCTGGTACTTTGAGACTGCATGCGATGGGGTCATTCTCTGGATCATCCTTGCTGGTTGGGGCACAGTCACTGCTGGTCGTTCACAGAGATTTCAAGAACACAGCAGGCTCTTCCCTCATGCTGTCCGTTTCCTTACCAGTGAGGAAGGGGAGCTATCATTCTTTGCTTCCATTTATCACAAATAGTCCTTTGCTTAGAAAATTAATTTATCCCCCATTTAGTCATATCTGGCTTAGGAAATTAAATCTTCTCAGGCCCATTTTGGGAACTAGACTCATTTATTTTATGCCTTTGGAGAAAGCTGATGATAATTCAGGACCATTTAAAACTAGGTCCCTTTCTCCTCTAGGCACTGCTGGAAGTGGGGGTTTTCCCTAATAATTTTAAATATTCTTTTCCACCTTGGCTTTATTGAGGCATAATTGACACATATAGTTGTATATGTTTGAGGGGTACAGTATGTTGAGTTGACATGTTTATAAACTGCTAAATGTTTAGAAGGGAGGTGTTTCTGCTGGATTTCTAGCAAGCCTTTTCTAGCAAGCTGGATTTCCAGCAAGCCTGGGGCAGCACTCACAGACCCTACAGAAGCAATGGGTTCCCCCCTAGTGTGGACTTCCAGGTCAAACAGGAGAGATGTGAGCCCTGTTACTGGCATTAAGACCTTTGACTGTCGACCTCTCATCACAGGTTTTTTAGATTTTACTTTCCTTCTCTCAGCATTCCTCTAATGAGGAGTGAAAACGTGTGTTTTCCAACCTATTTTGTAGAAGGAGGAAGTAAGGACATGAAAGCCTGTGAAGTCCAGGGGGCAGCCTAGCATTTCCTTATCAGAAAAGGATTCCCGTGGCTGATTCATGTTGATGTATGGCAAAAACCATCATAATATTGTAGCGTAAGTATCCTCCAATTAAAATGATTTAATTGGATTCTTTACCATCTGAGCCACCAGGGAAGCCCCAGAATACTGAAGTGGCTAGCCTATCCCTTCTCCAGGGGATCTTCCCCACCCAGGAATTGAACCAGGGTCTTCTGCATTGCAGGTGGATTCTTTACCAGCTGAGCTACCAGGGAAAGCCCAAAATAAATAAATTAATTAAAAAAAAAGTTCCCTTTGAAGAACAAGAAAGGCCTGCTTTGCAGTCCCTTCTCTGCACTGTGGAGGGGAGAGGGGGAGAAGAAGCGGGCGGGAGAGAATGCAGAGGCTTCAGCTATTGGGAAGGGAGCCCCGCTGGATGCAAGTTTCCTGGGGTGGGGATGAGGCTGGGTTCTTCCCAGGTCACAACCTAGGGCCCTGGCCCTCAGCAGGTTATCTTCTTGGCCCTGAAGGATGCCAACGCAGCAAAGGAAAGAGGAGAGGCCTCACCTCAGGAGATTTCCCTTTCTCAGCTGGCCTTGTGCTTGTGTCTCACGCCACACAGTCTGGGAGGCTCTGAGAGGCCTCGGGACAGTGTGTTAGGCCTATGCCAGGGAATGGACAGCTGGTTCTGAAGGCTCCCAACAGTCTGGCTTATTCTCTGGTCTAAAGGACCCAATTTAAGTTCCTTGCTGCCTCTAGTTTTAGAACAAACCGATCTGAGAGCACGCTGTTTAGCAACCTGAGCACAGGGGTGAGACTGGGGAAGGGGCAAAGAGGAGACCAGTGTTTAATGTTGGGTTTTCCTTTCTTAGGTTAGAGAATTGCCTGTTGAAAGTAGACAATGAACTCATGTAACAGCTATAATCTGGTAAGTTGATGCTCCTTGGATTGGCTCATGTCAGAGACCTTGGGGGCAGGTAGGGAGTCATAAAGACAGGTGGGACCTAGATGATGGAGGATCATCATCATTAGGGACTGATAGAATCAATAACAAAGCTCTAGCTCAACTTTCTAATTTTATACACAGGGAGGGTGAGGCCAAGGGGAGCCCTGTGTCTTCAAGGTTCAGACCATGGTTTCATGAGTCCTAAGGGAGTGCTGACATCCAGGTAAGAATTTTCAAGTGCAAATTGTTTGCATGGTGCATTTTGAAAAAATCAGATCACCAGAAAGAAAAATCAGATCCGCCCTTCTCCACAAGATTGAAATCTGGGGCGAAAGTGACATTTGCAGTCTTATTCTCCCATCTTTCCTGCGGTGGTGCCACTGCTTATTATGAAGAGGCTGTGAATCTTGGTGCCAGTGGCTCCACTGAACCGAGAGGCCTGACTGACCCACGCTTCAGTGTAAATCTGTTCCTTTAAGCTACTCTTATGTTGTCTGTAGCATCAAGGATAATCAGAATGTCAATTGTTGTTGTTGTTCATTCGCTAAGTCATGTCCAACTTTTTGTGACCCCATGGACTGTAGCTTGCCAGGCTTCCCTGTCCTTCATCATCTCCCAGAGTTTGCTGAAACTCATGTCCATTGAGTCGGTGATGCTATCCCACCATCTCATCCTCTGCTTTGGCCGTCAATCTTTCCCAACATCAGAGTCAATAACATTGCCTAAGAATCAGAGGGGGTGCGGGGGAGAAAACTACCAAAACTGTCTAGAGAAGGGAGAGTGTGTGACTATAGAAGAAGATGTAAATTACGAGTGGTCCACAGAGGGAGAAACTGCGGCACTAAGAATGAGTCAGAGAGGAAAGAGATATTTGTAAAGGAAGAAAACTGACATGGTATGGTATAGCCCAAGGGGTGAGACTAGATGCAAATAAGAATTTCAGGGAAAAGTCGTAAATGCTGGTATGTAAGAGCAATTGCAAAAGACCTTTCCTGTCTTTTCTAATTTGAATGTATGGCTGAATGTGAGTTTTATGAGCAGAGGATGAGTCAGGCAGTTAAGGGAAATCAGAAATTCAGAGGAGAGCTCAAAGGCCAGAGAGTGTTATTAAGCTGTCTTACCTGTAGGAAGATTGCATATTTGAAGACAAGATCCTAACTTCTGTTCTATTTGATTTTAAATCAAAAGCAATTTTTTAATATGTATTCATATACTTGAGTCATTTTTTTCTCAAAGTAATAATATTTTAGAGAGGGAGAGTCATAAACTATAAACATAGCAGTCTTTCTCAGAAATTTCCATTCCCAGGAAAGCTGAGAGCTTGGTTCTATGGAGTTTTGATATTGTTTAGTCACTAAGTCATATCCAACTCTTTGTGACCCCATGGACTGCAGCACACCAGGCTCCCCTGTCCTGCATTGTCACCTGGAGTTTGCTCAGATTCAAGTCCATTGTTATAGAGCCTGGCTGAAGTCAACTGGATGTTCCAGGAGGCAGTGCTCCATGTTTTGGGGGCTTCCTATACCTCATGCCCGTGTGGCTTCACCTCTACCGTGGAGAGTTGTCTTCTTTGTTTAGGTTCTGAATCCCTTGAGAAATTTCTTCCCTAGGACCCTATATACCTCCTAAAAAGTATGATTTAGTTTCCATTTTATCATCACAGTTCTGTCCTTATAAAGCTAGTAGACATTGGTATAAGCAGTGATTCAGACACAAACATTGTTTATGGATAGGAATTCAAGGCAAGAACTTGGTTGAGAACCAAACATTCCTAATTCCCAAAGGATCTTCCCTGAGTCATGAATCCAGAGTCCAGATATTTCTTAATTTACAATGGAGTTACGTCCTGATAAAAACCCCCAAAATATCATAAGTCGAAATGCATTTTATACAACTAATCTGCCAGACATCACAGCTGAGCCTGCCTTAAATGTGCTTAGAATGCTTATATCAACCTCCGCAAAATCATCTCGCACAGTCTATTTTATAATTAAGTATTGAATGTCTCATGTTATTGGTTGAATGCTGTACTGGAAGTGAGAAACAGAATGGTTGTCTGGATGTAGAATGGCTGTAAGTATATCCTGTTTATCCTTGTGATTGTGTGGCTGGTGGAAGGCTGTGGCTTGCTACACTGCCCAGTGTCACAAGAAAGTATTTTGTACCATGTATCGCTAGCCTAGGAAATAATCAAAATTCAAAATTTCAAGTATGGTTTCCGAATGCATTTCATTTTGGCACCATAGTAAAGACAGCAGTCATGAAAGTCAAGACATCATACGTCGGGGACCATCTGTAATGCCAAACTTGAATCTGTTCTCAAAGTCAGAATTACCTACAGACAACCCCTCCCTTTTCCATTTTTGGGGACACCTGCTGCTTCTTGAAACTCAGGAGCTCTGAACTTCCCTGGTAATCCAGGGGTTAAGAATCTAACTGCCAATGCAGGGGACATGGGTTTGATCCCTGGTCCAGGAAGATTCCACATGCCATGGGGCAACCAAGCCTGGGTACCACAACTACTGAGGCCTGAGGGCCTAGAGCACATGCTCTGCAAGAAGAGAAGCCACTACAATGAGAAGCACATGCACCTCAACTAGAGAGTAGCCTCTGCTCGCTGCAAGTAGAGAAAGCCCGTGTGCAGCAGTGAAGACCCAGTGAAACCAAAAATACATAAATAAATCATTTTATTAAAAAAGACCACTTTTCTTTCTAGATTGTGGGCTTAACTTTTTAGGGATCATGAGAAATAAGAATTCTTGCCTTACAACAAAAACCCCCATCAAAAGCCCTTTCTTTCTTAATATATAAAACTATTCTCAAAGGTCATTTTAAAAAGGGACATACAAGTAACAGAAAAGTGAGCAAAAGACATGTCTTTTAACTCAGGGGAAAATATCAAAATCTATGAAAAATGATAATAATTAAAGAAATGCAAATTAAAATAGTTTCACCTATCAGATTGTCAAAGAATAACAACATTGATGCCATATAGTATTGGTTTAGCTGTTGTGGTAAAAGTACTTTAGAACAGTTGCTAAGAATTTGGCAATGGCTATAAATCCCATGGACAGAGGAGCCTGGTAGGCTACAGTCTATGGGGTCGCAAAGAGTCAGACACAACTGAGCGACTTCACTTCACTTCACTTCATAAAGTTTTTTCAGTGTTTATATCCTTTGAGCATTTTCTTTCTTTTTAAAAATTGACATACAGCATTGTGTAAATTTAAGTATAAGGTGTTGGTTTGATGACCCAGCATTTTCATATCTATGAATTTACCCTCAAAAACATTTGCAGAAGAGCATAAAAATACATTCAAGAATATTTCTTGTGGCACTATTTTAGTGGAAAAATGCAGAAACCCTGTTTATTGATGATTTGGTTAAATAATCTATAAAACTTCAGATTAGGATTGAGTGAAAAATTATAGCACATTCATACAATGTCATACAGCCTCTAAAAAGAATGGGGAAGGTCTGTATGTGTTAATTGGTATGTAAAGATTTTAAAATTTATTTAGTGAAAAAAGTAAACTGCAAAACAACATATTATTGAGCAATAAAGCATGATAACTGTATATTGTTATATGAGAAATTTTCACTTTAAAATACTAGTGCTTATTGAATGCTCAGTATGTGTCAGATTTGGACTGAGAACTTGAAAGAAAGAAAGTGAAAGTGTTAGTCACTCAGTCGTGTCCAACTCTTTGTGACCCTCTGAACTGTAACTCTGTCCATGGGATTCTCCAAGCAAGAATACTGGAGAGGGTTCCCATTCTCTTCTCCAGGGTATCTCCCCAACCCAGGGATTGAACCCCAGTCCCCTATATTGCAGGCAGATTCTTTTACTGTCTGAGTCACCAGGAAAGCCTGAGGACTTCATGTGTATTAAATCATTTGTTCCTTCCAATAGTTCTTGGGACATATTCTCCCATTATCCCCATTTTAATGTTAACAAAGTCAAGTCCCAGAGTGGTGGGCTGTTTGCCCAAGGTCACAAAGCTAGAAATGGATAGAACTGAGATTTAAAACTAGGAAGTGGATAAGAACCAGGTAGTTTGACTTTAATCTACATACCTAACCACGGTGTTCTTCAGCTTCTCAGGATTTTTCTGATACTATACTTTACATCTTTTTAGTGTTTGAAATTTTGTAATGGGAACATACTGCTTTAGAAATTTAAAAAGTAATAAATGTATATAAAACAATGACTGAAACCTAATCTCATTTCCAGGACACTTAAAAAGTTTTTGTTTTTGTTTTAAATGGAGAATAGGATTTTAAAAATTGAGATCCTTAGAAAATCAAAATGGTGTTCTACAAAAAAATTGTGATAGAAATAGAAACTCCAGTATAACCAAGAGGGAACAATTAGCCCTGAAAATAAATCTTTTTAAGTACAAAGATGTATTGAAAGCTTTTGTAAAGAAATCTATAAGTAAAATGAGAAATTCACAGGCTCTAAAGACATGTAAACCAATTTTAAGGTAATGCATGTACTTATTAAAGTAGCAAAAAATAATACCAAAACATGTAAGCCAAATGTTGGTGAGGTTGGAGGTAAATGGAAAAGCATTGTTGGAAGCCTGGCAGTTGTTCAGAATTCCTGGTAATATGGGACAAAACTGTAAGCAGAAAGCATCTTTTAAAAATCACTGTTATATTGTCCATTTTAACACAGTAGTAGGAATGCCAATGATGGATGGGTGAAACTCTTCTTTTACTTGTTAATTCTACTTTGAGGCCTATGCACCACAGAATTAATCCCCAATAGTATTTTGTACAAATAAATTTATTGCACTGCTATTTATAATAGTGAAAAAATGGAATATTACAAATGCCAACAATGGGAACACCTAGATCAGGGATGCTGTACCCAGTCATGGATTTTGTTTAAGAAAAAAAATGTATATGTAAAGCAAAAACTATCTGATGCAAAAGTGAGTCCAGTTCAGAGCTTTTTGTTGTCTGGTTGACATTTGTCAGTTGTTTTGATTAAGTGGACAATGGACAACACAGCAGCAACCTGGGCTACAGAAAACCTTTCTGATTGTTAAGAGCGTGGATGGAGTGGGGCATGTGAAGAAGCTAGACATTGCTTTTTAAATGAAAGTCAACAAAAAGGATCAAAACTGAAGTTTTCTTACATTCTTGGTTAAGAGATGTTGAGAGCTTTTGACTCTTCTTCTGGCTGGACTGGTCACTGCAAAGAGAGAGAAAGGAATTGTTTTAGAGAACACCTATGAGGCTGAGAGCTTCCTTGGTGGCTTAGCTGGTGAAGAATCCACCTCCAGTGAGGGAGACCTGGGTTTGATCTCTGGGTTGGCCTGGAGAATTCCACGGACTGTGTAGTCCATGGGGTTGCAAAGAGTCGGTCACAACTGAGCGACTTTCATTTCCTGAGGCTGATGCAGCTACAGTAGCAATACTTAGAGGGTTTGTACCTGGAGTGGCGCAGGGCACAGGAGAGGGGGGATGGAAAGAAGAGAAGGATGCAACTGCAATTTTAGATGTTCCTTGATCAAATGCACCAAAGTTCAGAGCAGTACTAGTCATGATAGCCCAAAGGTGAGTCATTAACAAATGGATAAACTCAATGTGGCACAGACATACAATGAACTATCATTCAGCCTTAAAAAAAAAAAAGAAATTCTGAAACTTGCTCTAACATGGATGAACGTTGGACTGGAGGAAGGATGGAATGGAGGGTTATTATTTCATGACTACAGAGCGTCAGTTTGAGAAGATGAAAAAATTCAGGAGACATTGGTGATTTTTGGACAACAATGTGAATGTACTTAATGCCGCAGAACTGAACACTTAAAAATGGTTAAATGATAAATTTTTATAATGTACATTTTACCACAATGAAAAAACTCAGAGTCAATTAGCCATAAAAAGTTCCTTGGTTGGGAAAAGGTGTGTATTTGGTTGGAAGTGGAAATATCCGGATATCTCTTTTGCACATTGATGTTGAGTGACTTAGAAGTGAAATCCTGCCATGTCATTACCCTGCCTGGAATGGAAATGACTTCTTGTCAGAGGTCAGGTAAGAGCTCAGGTGAGAGCTCTGTTGGTGTTTTCTGAAGAGTGAGGGCAGCCCTGAAGCCAGGAGAACAGGACATTCGTTGAGCCAGGGGTCTCCACTCCTTTCACTTCGGTGTGAATCCCAACTTGACCACTTGCCAGTTCTGTGACCATGGGTCAGTGACTCATCCTCACTCCCTGTCCTCATCTGGAAGATGGGTGTGGAATTCAGAACCACCTCTGAGGGCTGTGTGCTGGCATGGTCAGTCGTGTCTAACTCTTTGAGACCCCAGGACTATGGTCCTAAGGCTCCTCTGTCTATGGAATTCTCCAGGCAAGAATACTGGAGTGGGTTGCCATTTCCTCCTCCAGGGGTTCTTCCCATCCCAGGGACTGAACCTCCTGCATTGGCAGGGGAATTCTTTATCCCCGAGCCACCTGGGAAGCACCTCCAAGGGCTGCAGTGAGGATTAAATGGACTAATCTTTATCAAGTCCATAGCCTGGTGCCTGGCAGAGTGAGTTCCCAGGCTTCAGTGGTAGTTATTAAGATTCTCTTTCTCTGCAAGGTAAGGGCAGGTGGAAGGAGACTGTACATCTATCAGGAGTTCTCTTTCTGGAATTTTCTCCATTTCCTCCTGCCAGTTCCCCTTGCCAACTCTGCTCCACTGTTGTTTATTCCCAAGAGAATTATTCTGAAGGCCGTTCACCCTAGAATTAAACCCACTAGTGTGCTTCAGGAAATAAGTTCTGGTATAACTTCTTGGTAAAACCACAGATTTTTATCTTTTATGTTTACTGTGAATTGTGCCTGTGAAATCTTTCCCTTAGAGGGCTCCCCTTCTCTCTGGGAAGTGAAAATACACACTTAGTTACAGACTTGGTCTCTGTATTGTGCCTTTTAACTACTTAAACACCATAACACTTGCTGTTGCCATATTTTTGTGAGAAATTAAGATGGCTCAGCTAAAAAAATGGGTAGATTTAGGTTGAACCCAGTGTGTGTGTGCAGAGAAGGCAATGGCACCCCGCTCCAATACTCTTGCCTGGAAAATGCCATGGACGGAGGAACCTGGTGGGCTGCAGTCCATGGGGTCGCTAAGAGTCGGACACGACTGAGCAACTTCACTTTCACTTTTCACTTTCATGCATTGGAGAAGGAAATGGCAACCCACTCCAGTGTTCTTGCCTGGAGAATCCCAGGGACGGGGGAGCCTGGTGGGCTGCCGTCTCTGGGGTTGCACAGAGTCAGACATGACTGAAGTGATTTAGCAGCAGCAGCAGCAGTGTGTGTGTGTGTGTGTTGGAAAGAGGGATATAAAACAATCATAGGTGTGATAATGGCTCACATTGGCCTTTAGTAGGTGATGGACGGCTTCTTTCCTTCTCTTATTCACTTCTCATAACAACTCTGTGGGGTTGGGTCTCTTCATTAACTCTATTTCATAGGTAGATACTGAGGGTTAGGGTTACACAGTTGGGGTAGTGGAACACAGCCTCTGCCTCTGAAATTTTGCTCTGTGAATGTTTTGTTCATTGCATGTTGAATATAGTAAACAGGAGCATTTGGGAAAGGACACACCAGGGAGAACTATAACCCTTGTTAGAGAAAATCAAACTAACTTGTATTTCTGCAGGCAGGGAAGGTGGGAGTGGGACGAAGAGTTATGAATCTATCTGATAAGCAGTGACTTAGGAAGACCTGGCAGGCACCGTCTTCTCCCACTGAGAGCCTGAGGCTCTGGAGAAGGTGAGAGGAGGCAAAACAAGGTGTAGGAAGAAGCAGGCTTCTTCCACTGACAGTCTAATATAAAACTGTAAATATCCCTTTCCCAGAGAACAGCTTCCTGAGCAGTGACATGGCCATGAATACTGATGACTGGTTTAATACCCAGAGGTGGCCGTGAATAAAAATGGCAAGAAAGAAATTCAGGGTTGAGTATTTATCTTTGACTAAGCATATTCATTGCTGTAAATCTGGAATAAAGAGAGAAACTACATTGTAAGTGATGCATTGGCTTGGCCAAAAAGTTTGTTCGGGTTTTTCCATAGCATCGTATGGAAAAATTCCCTGAATGAACTTTCTGGCCAACCCAATATTTAATGGTGCTTACTACCTGCCAGGTACTGTTCTAGATGCTTTACATGTCTTCTATATCTCAATTCCCACCCCCCCACCCCCCCACCCCGCCAATAACCTCAGGAAATAAGTTCTAGTTCTTCCTTTTTTATAAGATTGGAAACTCGGGCCCAGAGAGGTTGAGTGCCTGTCCAAGGTCACACAGCACACAAGTGGTGGTGGGTCCCTTGATGAGCCTGCTAAGCAAATGGATTCAAAGGCCCTGTTTTGAATGACTGTCTTCAGGTGAAGTATGACTTTCCTCCTGAATTGTATAAGTTTTTTATTTAAAAGGGCCATTCAGCTTTGAGGATTTTCTCCCTTAAAATTTTTTCAAATGGAAAACATTTATAGAGAATAGGCATTTTAGCAATTTTGTATTTGCTTTCAATTTGTTTTCTCCTCATGCAAAAGAAATAGCAAACGAGAGGGCAGGTTTGGTCTCCTTTTTACCTACCTCTAATTCTACTTTCCTCCCTCTCCAGAGCTACTAATCTCACTAACTTGGTGTCTTTCTGGCCTGTGGTTTTTTTTAATGCTTTTCTCTAGATATGTGTGTATAAACAATATATAGTACTGTTTCATATTTCCAAATTTAACAATCTTTAGCCTGCTTTATTTCCCTTTCAATGTTATGCTTTCAAGTTATTCATTTCTGTAAATAAAAATAGAAATCACTCTGTAAGTGATGTATTTTATGGTGCTTCCTACCTGCTGGGTACTATTCTAGATGCTTTATATGTTTTGTTTATATCTCCATTTCCCCCCATATTAACCTTGGGAGATGAGTTCTAGTTCTTCCTTTTGTACGAGATTGGAAACTCAGGCCCAGAGAGGTTAGGTGTGGACCTGTGTCCACACACAGAGACCCAGTTCATCCCTGCTGACTGCTGTGGGGTCTTCCAGAGTCTGGTGACACCACCTTTAACCCCTTCCCCTCTTCTAGAACATGTAGGCTGTTTTCAGTTTTGCCCTGTGAGCATCGATGTGTATTTACAGGACTGGAACTGCTGGGTCAGAGGGTCACCTTTGACTTTTCAGGTACCTTCCAAAATCTCCAGACAGTCCCAACTTCAGCACATGGGCAGACTCCCTTGTTCTTTTTCCTTCCCCACTAACTGGCAATAAATGTCTAAAGCTGAATTTATGTTCTGCTGGTTGTCTCTGTGGCCAGGCTGGGTCCCTCCCTGCTCCCCAGCAGTGGCCCTGTTGATGGCTGATATGGGAAGAAGAAAGGAGTTGTTTGAACAGAGGGGTCACTGCACCAGCAGACATTCTGCCCTTTTCATTCAGTCTGACAGTGAGACCCGGGGCTAAGCCAGGGTCCCGGGCTCTCCCAGCAAGACAGGGGCTGCAGGGAGAGTGCTGGGGCGGCAGAACAGAGAGCCGAGTCGTGCAGGTGGGGCGAGGGAAGTGTCTAGGGCCACAGAACCCTGCCTGGGACTGGACACCGTTCCCCTCGGAGCAGCAGGGCTTTTACAAAGTCACACCCTCTGGCAGTGCCAGTTCCAGGTTAAGTTTGGGAGCGCGGCCCTGGGGTCTGTGCAGAGGCCAGCCTGGGTCAGGGCATTCTTGGACCACTTCATTGGACCACTGCTAGCAGGCTCCCTCCTCCTGTTTCACGGCACAGTGAGAAATCATACTTTAGAGCCAGCTGTTTCTCAATTCGGAACCCTCTTGTTCCCTGGAGAAGAGTCTCTCTCCAGCTGCCCTGGGAATTTTATTTTCATCCCTGTTTCCTACCTAACACAATGGTTCACTGTCAGTTTTACTCAGCATATTGGGTTTTGCCAGTATTGAATTCAGTGTTTAACTGCCCTCTTTTCCCCCTTGATGGATTGTTTCTCAATGACCGATGTGCGTCCATGCCCCCTCCCCTTTTCAGAAACACCCACAAACACCATCACAACAGAGGCCATCCGACCTCAGAGACCTGAGGGTAAACGTAGTAAAACAGCACGTGCCTGTCTTTTACCCTCTGACCGAAACAGCCACATTAAGGAAATAGTCAAGGGCAATTTTACTCACCCTTGGAAGGAATCACGGTGGTGAAAACTTCTATATTTTCATCACTGCAGCTGTAAATCTGATGCATCGTTTCAGCCTTCTCTCCCCAAAAGTGCCCGGGGATGGGAGGCCTCTCTCTGAACCCCTAGTCGCGAGGTCTCCTAATCCGATCTGGCTCGGGGATCATTGTGCAGTTCACAAAAGACAGGCTGGTGCTGTGATCTCATTTCATTCCAGAGTCTTCACTGCAACATTTTCTAATCCCATCTGTCTTTTTTTTTTTTTTTTTATGAATCCTATTATTGCAAACCTTTGATGGAGCCTAGTGCTTCAGTCCCCTCCCAGCCAGGATGTATTTAACATCTTTATTTTGCCGTGCCTGCTGCAGTGGATTTGGAAGTCTTTTGTGAAGTGGTGATGAAGTGAAATCGCCTACTCGGTTAGCGCCAAGCGTGGCTGGAGGATGATACTGAAAAGGAAACGTGATTTTTGGTACTGGCAGTTCCCCTTTTCATTTCAGAAATGAAGAGCCTTTTTTCCCCCTCCCCTTTCCAGAAGAACTGGCTATTCAGTAATTTGTCATGTGTTAATTTGGCTTCCTTCAAAGTTTCTATTTTAAACAAAAGGGCTCTTCTTCCAGAGCGTTCTTGCCTCATGCCAGCACATGACAAGGCTGACATTTCTAGAGAGCTGTGTGCTTTTTGCATCTCCTTGTAGAAACCTGCAAGTGCTTGCAAGGATGTGGTAACAAGCAACGTCTGACACTAGAGATACCTGACTACAGGGAGGTTGTATTTTCATTATCCTAAATATCCTATTGTTACCTGTATATCCTGTATATTTTGTATTTTATCCTATACACACACACACACACACACACACACACACAAATAGGTGTATTATGTCAAACCCATTGGCTTTCATTGCACTGTTACAGATTTATTTCTTCATACCAATAATGATGGTGATGTAATATTTATAAAATTTATTTTATTGAAGTATACTTGATTTCTGCTGCACAGCAAAGTGATTTAGTTATACATATATTCTGCTTCATATTCTTTTCCCTTATAGCTAATCACGGGGATATTGAATATAGTTCCCTGTGCTATGCAGTAGGACCTTGTTATTTATCTGTTCTATATAGACTAGTTTGCATCTGCTAATCCCAATTAATCCATTCTTCCCCCACCTCCCCTTTCCATTGGCAACTGCAAGTTTGTTCTCCATGTCTGTGAGTCTGTTTTATAGATAAAGTCACTTGTGTCATATTTTAGATTACACATATGATTGATATCACATGGTATTTGTCTTTTCTCTTTCTGACTTGCTTCACTTCGTATGGTAATCTCTAAGTCTACCTGTGTTGCTGCAAATGACATTATTTCATGCTTTTTTGGGCTGAGTCGTGTTTCACTGTATGTCCCACATCTTCTTTATCCATTCATCTGCTGATGGACATTTAGCTTGTGTCTACTTCTTGGTTATTGTGAATAGTACTGCTATGAACATAGGGGTGCATATATCTTTCTGAATTACCGTTTTCTCCAGATATGAGCCCAGGAGTGGGATTGCTGGATCATATGGCAACTTTAATTTTAGTTTTTTGAGGAGCTTCCATATTGTTTTCCATAGTGGCTACACCAATTTATATTCCCACCAATAGTGTCGGAAGGTTCTCTTTTCTCTACATCCTCTCCAGCACTTGTTATTTGTAGAATTTTTAGCAATGGCTATTATAACCATTGTGAGGTGATATCTCATTGTAATTTTTATTAGTGTTTCTCTAATAATTAGTGATGTTGAGCATCTTCCTGTGTGCCCATTGGCCAGATGATGATGTAATATTAACAATGATAGTTGGCATTTGTTAGATGCTTGCTAAGAGCTAGGAAGCCTGCTATATAATCTCATTTAATGTCTACAACTAGTCAATGAGACTAGCTGTTAGTTTTGCCATTTTATAGGTGAGGAAACTGAGGCCAAAAGAGACTGAGTAGTTTGCCCAAGATTAAAATACCTAGTTCATGGCAGAAGCAGACTATGTTTTAATACCTAGTGAAAGTGAAAGTCACTCAGTCGTGTCCGACTCTTTGTGACCCCATGGACTATAGTCCATGGAATTCTCCAGGCCAGAATACTGGAGTGGCTAGCCTTTCCCTTCTCAAGGGGATCTTCCCAACCCAGGTCTCTCGCATTGCAGGCAGATTCTTCACCATCTGAGCCACAACTTGCTTCCAAAGCCAATGTACTGAACCACTAAAACTGTAGTCCATTGTTCACCTTCAAATCCATCCCCCTGCTTTGAACCTGGGGGTACCTGAGCTTAGGCTTGGATTTGGTGACCATTGATATTTCTGTTAAACAAAGCTGGAGTGTTTACTCATCAGGTGGTTGTCAACATTACACCTCTGTCTCTGAGGACTGCTCCTGGCCACGGAGGATGGCTCTAGGAAGCCATGTTTGTTCTACTTGAATTTATTCCCTTTGACTGAAGCAGGATGAACATATAACCCACACTGCTGCCTCCTGGAAATGGAAGTTGGGCCTTAGTCTGGGGCCAGAGGGAAGGTGCTGACTTTAACATCTGCAGTGTCTTTCAGGGTCAGTGGGGGTGGACTTAAGGGGAAGCCAGAGGACATAAATGGAACTGCCACTCTAGAAGGGGCCTGAGGCCTGGATGCAAAGCCTGGGTAAAGAGTTTCAGGGACTTCCCTGGTGGTCCAGTGGCTAAGATGCTACATTCCCAACGCAGGGGACCTGGGTTTGATCTTTGGTAGAAGAACTAGATTTCACATGCCACAACTAAGAGTTTGCATGCCCCAACTAAAGCTTCCACATGCTGCAATGAAGATTCAAGATCCTGAACTAAGGATGCTGAAACTAAGACCTGGCACAGCCAAATAAATAAATTAATTTTAAAAAAATGTAAAGGACTTTAACTGGCAGAGGGTAGCAGGTCCTTTCAGCCTGGCCTACTCTCTGTGGGTCTGTGGTTCTGTTCTGGTCTGTTTGCACTCAGTAAGGGCCAGTGGGAAGGATGAGGGTAGCGGGTGAGGGGAGTGTGAGGAGAGTGAGGGGAGGGTGTGAGGAGATTGAAAAAGACAGAGGGGAGGGAGGGAGTGTTGCTCTGGCTTGACAGTTTCTCATTTCTGCCTTGTGTCTCTTCCTGTCTCGTGGTCAATAAGACACCTCCATCTCCACTTGATAGATTCTTTTGTGTTTCAGTTTACATAGGTTTTGGTCATTCTCAGCTAAAAAGAGTCGTCTCTAAAAGATATGTCTATAAATTTTGTAACCTCCATAGTGATTAAACTTTTAGATCATATGACATTTAGAGGAGTATCTAGTACAATAAAAAGCAAGATCCCAAATTATGTTGAATACAGAAATTATGTAACAGACTCTTACTATGTAATAAAAATTACAAGGTGAAACTTAACAAAACTAAATGAAAACATCTGCCTTTACATTACAAAAAATTAAATACAGAATAGGGGTGACTTGTTTAGCAGCAATTTATGAAAAAGGTATCCTAGATTTTTGTGAGCACATTCTTAATTAGAGGTAATATTGAAAGGCAGGGGCTAAAAGATTATGAATGTAGTTTCAAGGACCAGATACTAAACTGAAAAAAAAAAAAACCCTCTGGGCACCAAGAAGCCAATCAAGATCACCTGGATTTAATCTTAAGGGGTTCCTGCTTTGTTGCTGTTCAGTTGCTCATTCATATCTGACTCTTTGCAACCCCGTGGACTGCAGCACACCAGGCTTCCCGGTCCTTCACTATCTCCCAAAGTTTGCTCAAACTCTTGTCCATTGAGTTGGTGATGCCATCCAACATCTCATCCTCTGTCATTCCTTTCTCCTCCTGCCTTAAATCTTTCCCAGCATTAGATCTTTTCTAATGAATCAGCTCTATGCATCAGGTGGCCAAAGTATTGGAACTTCAGCTTTATCATCAGTCCTTCCAGTGAATATTCTGGGTTGATTTCCTTTAGGATTTCTTGGTTTGATCTCCTTGCTGTCTAAGGGACTCTCAGGAGTCTTCTCCAGCACAGTTCAAAGGCATCAATTCTTCGGTGGTCAGCCTTTTTTATTGTCCAGCTCTCACTATTATCTAAGAAAGCCCAAATTTAATTCAAGTATATTGTACTATGTCTAATGACTAAGACTGAGATGTGTAAGGAAATGGCAACTCACTCCAGTACTCTTGCCTGGAAAAATCCCATGGACAGAGGAGCATGGTAGGCTACAGTCCGTGGGGTCAAGAAGGGTCAGACATGACTGAGTGACTTCACGTTCACTTTTTGCTTTCATGAATTGGAGAAGGAAATGGCAGCCCACCCCAGTATTCTTACCTGGAGAATCCTGGAGACATAGGAGCCTGGTGGGCTGCCGTCCATGGGGTTGGGCAGAGTCGGACATGACTGAATCAGCTTAGCAGCAGCAGTGTAACTGAGCTTATGTAAGGAAACATATCCAGAAAAAAACAATTCTTAAGAAATCATTTTTACCTGTTTGAGATGTATTTTATATAATAATACCTGCTTACTATAACAAATTTAAAATTGTAGATAGGTATGCAGAAGAAGTGAAATCTACTTCCTCCATTTAAGTCTCACTTCCTGAAAACAATCATTGTTTATAGATTGGTGGGTGTATTTGCATATTTTTTCATGTCTATATATATATAATTAAAAAAATATAAATAGAACTATACTACACATGCATGTATGCACAGACTCATTCATGTGGGGGCATATGTAGTTCCCCTTCATTAAATGTGCAGGAGACTACTGCACTGTAAGAATTTATCCACTTTTTTCTTGATAGACCCATAGCTTCTTTCCATTTTCAAAAATTAGAGACAACGCTGCAGAGGGCATCCCCATATTTGTGTCTTTACATATGTCTTCTAATATTTTTGCAGGCCATAATTCTAGTTTGGGGAGTGCGGGTCATAGCATATGCATATTTAAACTTTTGAGGGATTTTTGCCTTCCAAAAATTCTGCATCCATTGACACTTTCACTAATAGGCTATGAGGGGCTTATTTGCTACACCCTGGTGAAACTTGATATTATTAATTTTTTTTTGCCAAAATGACCCTGTTTGGCTTTTGTGCTCTGAGTCCAGAATATTGATTGTAATTAATAGAGTCCTTCTAACTTAGGTGGAGGCGTGGATGGCTGAGTCCTCATGTTGGAATACAAAGTCTATAATCTGTGCATGATAATAAGTATATCCCACACTGCTGAGTACTGCTCGCCACGCCATCCAGAACCATGCTAACCCTAGGTTAGGCAGAGTCTGTCCTGCCCTCAGGCTTCTCTTCTCCCAGGTAGAGGGAAGTCACTGGGGAGAGTTACACACTGTTGGCATGGGATGCTCACTTCCTTCTTTGTTTTTTCTTTTTAACTTTTCATGGGAATATAGTTGCTCTACAGTGTTGTATTATTTCCTGCTGTACAGCAAAGTAGATCAGTCATATATATATATATCCCATCCTTTTCGGATTTCCTTCCCAATTAGGTCACCACAGAGCACTGAGTAGAGTTCCTTGTGCTATATGATAGGTTCTCATTAGTTATCTATTTTACACACAATATCAACAGTGTATATATTTCAATCCCAATCTCCCAGTTCATCCCACATCCCCTTTTCCCACCTTGGTAGCCATGAGTTTGTTCTCTACATCTGTGCCTCTATTTCTGCCGAAAGATCCATGCACCCCAGTGTTCACAGCAGCTCTGTTTACAGTAGCCGGGACACGGAAGCAGCCTAAATGTCTGTCGACAGAGGAGTGGATAAAGAACACGTGGCACGTATATACAGTGAATTATTACTCAGCCGTAACAAGGGATAAAACTGTGCCACTGGCTGAGAAGTGGATGGACTTAGAATCTGTCATACAGAGTGAAGTTAAGTCAGAAAAAGAAAAACAAAGGTATCAACACATATATGTAGAATCTAGAAAAACGGTACAGATGAACCCATTTGCAAAGCATAAATAGACACACAGATGTAGATGCTCACATCTGTTTTCAAATGTTGCTTCTGCATTGACTCAGGTGGCAATCAGTCAATGTGAGTGAAAGACTTTCTTACTTGGCTACCCTCTTCACTGGCTAATGGAAGGGGCTGGGTGGGGTTACCGCTGTATTTCTCTCTCCGTCATGAGGGCTCTGGGGACCTGCCCTGGCAGAGGTGCTAGAAGAGGCCCTCTCTGAGATGTGCCATTAGGCTGGAGCTTAAGCAGTGCTTCTCAGACTTTACTGTGATGGGTTTGCCAGGGATTCTTGTTAAAATGCAGATTTTGATTCCAATGTATTGAGGATGGGGCCTGAGTGACAGACTTTCTGAGGAGCCTCACTGGTTTGGGGGCACCCTTTGGGATTTGAGCAGAGAGTTCACTCAAGGAGAGTGGATGTTCCTGACCAGAAGGCATTAGAATTAAAAGGAGCTCAGGTTTCTCCCTCTGGCCCCACCTCAACCCACAGACAGTTTAAACACGATCCTCTACGGCCCAGACATAGGTACAATAAACACCCCCTGCTGATGATGCTATGCAGTTGGGGTTTGGATGGAGCGAGGTGGTTCTCAAGTTGTCCCCAGACTGCAGCATCGGCATCACCCTTGTTAGACATGCAAATTCTCATGTCCATCCTGCCTGCTAGGTCAGAAACTCTGGGCTGCAGCCCAGCAGTCTGTGTTATACAAGTTCTTCCAGGGCTTCTGGTTGTGATAAAGTCTGAGAACCTCTGATGAAGAGAGAAAAGAAGAGGGTTCTTGACTGAGCACTCCTCTGAGACTTGGATCCATGGTTTTTAATCCTGGCTGTTCACAAACCAGACTTGCATAAGCAGCTTGATAAACACCTGCAGGCTCGAGCTACACATCCATTCTTTCTGCTTCCAAAGGTCTGGAGAGTTGCCCACCAGTATGTGGTTTTAAAAACACCTGAGGCTTGCAGATTTCGTGGCTGAACAGGGCAGGGGCAGCCCCTCAACATGAATGGTGGCCTGTGGCCTCCTGGCTCACTCCATACAGGGTTCATCATTCACGTTTACCAGACCCCAGCATGAGCCAGACACCATGCAAATGACATCACTGTTGATCACCTGTTGTGTACCAGGCGTTTTATACATTAGTCTTCCTACAGTCCGGCAAGGTGGGCCTCCTGCTGTTTTATAGAAGAGGGTCTCTAACTGGCGGTCAGTCAGGACTCCAAAACCTGGGCTCTTCACTACCATGCCCAGGTCAATTTTTGCAGACTTGGGTGGGGAGGGGTATGCCGGGCCTCTGAGAAACCTCTGTTTCATCTTCAGTGGCTTGTTTTGTGAAATTGGGGATATATTTGTAATTTTAGCAGGTATAGCAATTCTCCTTTCAGTTCCTCAGAGGAGAGAGAGGTGGTTTCAATCTCTAACTTATGCAAAGTGATGCCCTTCATGTGTGAAGACTCTCCTTATTGGCGGGCACGTGCTTGCGGGTATAGGTAGTTAGATAAAACACAGGTTATCTCATTTTAACTGAAGAGAAATAACAAATAGTTTTTCTAGTATAAGCATGTCCAAAATATTGCATGGGACATACTTATACTATTTGTTTTTACTGAAATTAAAAACTACTTCAGGGACTTCCCTGATGATCCAGTGACTAAGACTCCATGCTCCCAGTGCAGGGGCCTGGGTTCAATCCCTGGTCAGGGAACTAGAGCCCACGTGCCATGACTAAAAATCCCACATGCTGCAGGGAAGACCAAAGATCCCTTGTGCTGCAATTGAGACCTGGCACAGCCAAATAAATATTTTTAAAATTATTTGAATTACTGCCTTTGTAAAAGAGACCCCTCCAGAGCTCCTTAGCCCATTCCACAAAGGGAGCACACAGGAGGAAGGCCCCAGCTACACAGCAGGAAGGGGGCTTTCGCCAGAACATGATCATGCTGGTGCCTTGATCCCAGCCTTTCCCATCTCCAGAACTGAGAGAAGTAAAATTCTATTGTTGACAAGCTGCCTGGTGTGTGGTATGTAGCAACCTGAATGGATTAAGACACCAGCATAAGTAAAATGCATAACATATTAGATAGTGATAAGATTAAAAAGGAGAAAAAAATATAATAAGGAAGAATGATAGGAAGGGTTGGGTTAGAAATTTGAAATTTTAAATGGGTTGGCCAGGGACTTCCCTGGTGGTCCAGTGGCCGAGACCCATGCTCCCAATCCAGTGGGCCTGGGGTTCAATCCCTGTTCAGGGAACTAGATCCCACATGCTGCAACTAAAACCCAGTGCAGGCAAATAAATGAAGTTAAAAAAAAAAAAATCTCAGGCAAGGGAACAGCAAGTAGAAATACTCTGCAGTAGGAGTCTGTCTGCTTGTTTGCAGAATATTATAGAGTCCCAGAGCAGAGTGAACAAGTGGTGGGTAGTAGGAGGTAAGGTCCCAGAGGTAACAGGAAGCTCCTTCCTGGAGGGCCTGGTAGGTGGGTTCCATGCAACTGATGATCCAGACTAGGCTACTTTTGAAGGTGAAAAGCTGGGACACTAGGTGTAAACTAGGATTGTCCTAGGCATGCTGAGTCACAGCACGGATTCAGCTTTTACTCGGAGTGGGATGGGAAGTCACCAGTGGGTTTGGAGCAGAGCTGCCCCATGCCTGACTTGAGAGCTTCATTCTGTTGAGAGGCGCTGAAGGGTGGCCAGGGCAGGAGCAGGAATGGAGTCAGAAGGGCATTGAAGGACCACAGGTGAGAGATAACAGAGGCTTGGATGAGGGCAGCGGTAGAAGGGGCGGTGAGAACTGGTCAAATTCTGGGTGTAATTTAAGGTAAAACCAATGGGACTTCTTGTGGCTCAGCTGATGAAGAATCTGCCTGTAATACGGGAGACCTGGGTTTGATCCCTGGATTAGGAAGATCCTCTGGAGAAGGGAAAGGCTACCCACTCTAGTATTCTGGCCTGGAGAATTCCATGGGCTATATAGTCCGTGGGGTAGCAGAGAGTCGGACATGACTGAGTGACTTTCACTTTCACTTTCTAATAGGATTTCTGACCAATAGGCTGTGGGTGTGAGAGAAAGAGAAGAGTTAAAGATGGCACTGGGGAAGAGTGAAAGAGGAAGATATTTGTGGGGGAGGGGAGAAGGCAATGGCACCCCACTCCAGTACCCTTGCCTAGAAAATCCCATGGATGGAGGAGCCTGGTGGGCTGCAGTCCATGGGGTCGATAAGAGCTGGTCACAACTGAATGACTTCACTTTCACTTTTTACTTTCATGCATTGGAGAAGGAAATGGCAACCCACTCCAGTGTTCCTGCCTGGAGAATTCCAGGGACGGGGGAGCCTGGTGGGCTGCTGTCTCTGGGGTTGCACATAGTCAGACACAACTGAAGCGACTTAGCAGCAGTAGCAGCAGCAGCAGCAGCAGCAGGGTGCCCTGTGGCATGTCAAGTTTCCAGGAAGCTGGTTCAGCTAAAGTTTGCATGCAGGAAGCCTGCCATGGTGCATTCCACGGGATTGCAAAGAATCAGACTAAACAACAACAAGCTGACTTCGGTGCTCACAGGATCAGCTCCTGGGGTAGAAGTGAAGGAGGTGAGACAGGGCAGGGGGAGTGCTAATCTGCCAAGCAGTCCTGACAAGGAACTCAGCCAGCCCATGAAGGGTCCTCCAGAGTTATCCAGACTGGGGCAGGGTGCTTGGTCAGGCCTCCTACTCGACTAGCACTGGATGGAGGCCGCCTGGGGAAGGGGTGTGATCTTGGGCCAGGAGATCCTCCCCGGTGGAGGCTGTAGTGCTTGGGCTGTAGGAGGTGTTGATTGCTGAAAAGCCACAGTAGGTGTTGCCTGACAACCCAGAGGTGTTGTCTCCCTCTGGGATGTGTTCCCTTCCTGTTTGGTGGTCATGGCTGGTTTGCCTTGTTAGACACTTGAACCATTGTGTGAGCATAATTTTTTTCCTTTTTCTTTAAGAAAAGATAGAATTAGGCCAAAATGCTTATGCTAAACAATGAAAACTTCCATATTCCCATTATCTTGAAGTGTTTTTCTAACATTAACTTTTGAATGATTTAAATTATGAATGATCTTAAACAAATATAAAAATGAAGAATATAGTATAACGAACCCTCAGGTTCCCACACTCAGCTTTACCAATAATCAGCTCATGGCCAGTCTTTTTTCACTAATACCTTGCCCCACTCTCCTAACCCATTTTATTTTGAAGCCCATTCCAATATCATCTATTTCATTTGTAAATATTTGAATGCGCATCTGAAACTTTTTAAAAAAAACTTAAGAAAATGATTTCTGGCTTCCTTTGCTACCTCTAGTCTCTTGATGAGATCAGAATTGCAAATCAGGTCTTTAGGCTCAACCTGATGGTAAATTCTTGGGTATTTAAATGGCCAGAGAGTTAATGACAAGGGCAGCTAGAGTTGCTGTTAGCTCTTGATTTATGAAGCCACATGTTCAGCCTGTGTGACAGAGGCTATTAACATCAGGCATGGCTCTGTCTCTGCCCACCACTCTCCAGGCCTGAACGCACTCAACAGATGGGGAATTTCATGGCCGCAAATGGAATTGTTTATCCTCTCATTGTTCCCGTGTCAGCAATCAAACTAAATCCATTACCCACCAATAAAAAGATCAGCTGGCTGCCAGTTCAGCCATGGAAGGAGCTGTGTTGAGGAGATTTAAGAGTTTTAGAGGGGATAAAAAAAAGTAATAAGAAGCCACATAAAAATTAAGACCCAAGAGAAGAGTTTGAGTCACTCATTCTAAAGCTGAGGTTTTAAGGGATTTGAAAGGGAAGGCCTAGTAACTCAATCTTTTCTTCAACATATCGGATACTCTAGAGACACCTGATTATAAATACTGTAGAGCTTTTATTGTGTGTTGATGGCTTTATTATTTCATTTAAAAAAGCACTCAAATGGAGCTTTGAAGAAGAAAGAAATGTCAGATTCATAATGGAAAAGCTGCTGACATGTTAATGGTCTTACTACCAGTAGGAAGATTTTCTTTTGTGGGGCTAAATAGTTGTCTGTTCTTGATGAAGTTGTTCCTCGTCGGCTCAGCTGGGGGTTTCTCTGTGTTTTGATCTGTAAGAGGAGGCTTCTAAGTTCTGTGGACCCCCCAAGTTGCTCTCCCAACATTCTCAAAAGACTAGTACTTAAAAAGTGGGTCCGAGAACACTTTTTGCCAGGTTGTTTTTATCAGGATGTATTGGACAGAAGATGTTGGTTCCAGCACTCATTGGTTATAGCTAAGGATCTGGGGCTCATGGGCTTTGCATGAATTCACTTGAAAAGTTAGAGAATTTGGCCAATGACTATTCATTCTCTTCTTTCCATTCTATTGTGGAAATACTTACTGGTAACGTACTGCTATATAGGAACACTATTTTGCCAGGCGATAAGGATCTATAGATGATTAAGACACGATTTTACCCTCTACCAGATTAGAGGGGGAGATGGACTGGGAAATAAGTGAGCACTGGATACGATGTTTCTGCAGCACAGTAGAGGCACCCAGAGCTTCCCTGTTAGCTCAGTCAGTAAAGAATCTGCGTGCGATGCAGGACACCAGGGTTTGATCCCTGGGTTGGGGAAGATCTCCTAGAGAAGGAAGTGGCAACCCACTCCAGTATTCTTGCTTGGGAAATTCCCGGGACAGAGGAGCCTGGTGGGCTACAGTCCATGGGGTCACAGGAGTCAGACATGACTTAGCGACTGAATCACCACTACCGCAGGGGCACACAGAGGATGTTAGGGAGTTCAGAGACCTCAGATGGGGCCTCTTTGACTCCCCAGGGAGAGGGTGTGATTGTAGGAAGAGTTCGTGGGGAGACAGCGACAAGATCATGACAGTCCCAGTGTCTGCCATGGGGTGTGTGCCTCCTCTTGAAGGCCAGGGAAAGCCACCAAAAGACTTTAATTAAAGAAAAGCCGTGGTCAGACAATTTGTGTTTTATCCAAACCATCCTGAGGGCAGGATGAAGAAGTGGTTAAGAACTGGAGCCTGGGCAGCCACTGAAGAAAGTGACTAGAGTGAACCAGGTGAGAGATGGTGGGCTTGAACCAAGGGGTGTGTGTGTGTGTGTGTGTGTGTGTGTGTGTGTGTGTGTTTGGGGTGAAGAGGAATATGTAATAATAACTCATAAGGTTGTTGAAATGTAAACATTGTTAAATAAAACGCTTAGAACAGAAGTTGTTGCCCAGTCTATGCTCGATCAGTGTTAACTTGGATTTCCATTTCTCCTCTTTGGGAATGAATAATTCCCAGTGGTCATAGAATAGCGCAGAAGGAAAACAGGAAGAGGAATATGTAAAAGAGGGGATAGTTAGGGGATGGGAGAGGAGAAAGGATAGTGTACAGAGAGGAGAGCGTCCCCCACAATGTCTCCTGGAGTCTCTGCCCCGCAGGAAACCTTACCTGTAGGCGAGACTCTGTGCACAAGGAGAGGCGGGCTTGGTGTTGGAGGTCTTGTGCGATGGTGGGAGTCTGGGAACAGTCAGGTCAAAGTTACTTGGAAAGCAAAGCCTTCCCGGGGCTGCAGTTGTGGCTGAGCCTGGCTATTCCACAGAGCTGGGTGGGAAGGATTTGCTTTTCTTTCTGGATGGCCAGCTCCTACTACTTTTTGGTTCTGTTATTTCCACGATGTTTCAGTCCCTTTCTTTATATTTGATAGTTTTCAGTGTGTTGCCCAGCACAGTTATGCAAACTGACCAGGATGGGTAGAGGCAGGTAGTTTTTTGGTTTAAGGAATTCCTTCTACTTTTATTAAGTAAAAAGTATTTTCTACTAGAAAGAGTTGTGCTTAATTCCATGCATCTCTTCTGGACACAGGCTCCTCTGTCCATGGGATTTCCCAGGCAAGAATACTGGAGCAGGTAGCCCTTTCCTACTCCAGAGGATCTTCCTGACCCAGGGATCAAACTAGCATCTCTTGTGTCTCCTGCATTGGCAGGTGAATTCTTTATCACTGTGCCACCAAGTTACCTTCTACATAAAATATGATTCACATTAGATCGCCCCACCCCAAAACAGATTAATACCTGCCTGCCTTCTTTCTTTCCTTCCTTCCTTCCCTTCCTCCCCTCCTTTCTGACCACTCAATCAATAAATGTTATTGAACTCTTCTAACACTGGTGAGATATCTCACTAACTGTGGCCATGGCTTCTTTAGGAACTAAGCTGCAAAGCTGATCTGTTTCTCCTGCTCAACTGACAGCATCTTCAGGGAAGGGACAGTCTCATCCAGCTTTGTATCCCCAAAACCTGGCACAGGAGTTGGCGGTGGGTGGTTTTCAAGAGCATGATCTGTGTCTGTCTTTGCTGGTTGTGTGACCTCGTTCACTTATCCAACCTCTCCAAGGCTTGGTGTCATCATCTGTAAAATGGGAATGATAGTAATAACCCTCGTCAGGTTGTTTTGAGCATTAAATGACATAATGCATGTAAAGCACTCATAGTGCCTGGCATATAAGGGTTCAACTGTATTATCAATACTAGGTTTACAGTAAATGTTATTGAACTAATGCTATTAGGACCTAGTCAGACCCTACTAATTTGCATGTAAATTGGGCAAGTGAATTTACCTCTTGGAGTGTCTGTTTTTAAAACGCTTACGTAGGGACTTTCCTGGTGACTCAGGCAGTAAAGAATCTGCCTGCAGTGCAGGAGACCCAGGTTCGATCCCTGGGTAGGGAAGATCTCCTGGAGAAGGGAATGGCAACCCACTCCAGTATTCTTGCCTGGAGAATCCCATGGACAGAGGAGCCTGATGGGCTGCAGTCCATGAGTTTGCGAAGAGGACTGAGACACAACTGAGGACTAACTTTCACTTTCACTTCCCGGGCTGCACAGTGGATGGGAATTCGCCTAGCAATGTAGGGAACACGGGGTCGATGCTTGATGCAGGAAGCTTCCGCATGCCACTGGGCAACTAAGCCCGTGTGCCACAGCTACTGAAGCTGTGCACCTGGAGCCTGGGCTCTGCAACAAGAGCAATGAAAAGCCAGGCACATCGAGTGTCCCTCAGCTAGAGAGTAGCCTCCTCTCCCTGCAACTAGAGGAAGACCGCTTGCAGCAGTGAAGCCCCAGTACAGCCAAAAATAAAGAAATAAATAAGATTATACAAACATTTATTTGACAAGTGAAAATGATAATATCTGCATGGATAATTATGATAAAATTATAATACCTTAATAGGATTATAATGGATATGGAGATTACTTTGTCCTTTGATTACAAAAATAACCCATCTCCAATAGATTATCTGAGCATAAACATCAGGAAGTAAGAAAAGCTACTGTGTTATTATAATGTTTTTTTAAAAAATGATAGATTCTTTAACTTGATAAAAGGCATCTCCAAAAGCTCTACAGCTAACATCACAGTTAATATGGAAGAGCGAATGCTCTCTCCACAGGATCAGGGTCAAGACATGGATGTCTGCTCTCTCTTCTCTTATTTAATATAGTACTGGAAGTTCTAGCAATGCAATCAGGCAAGGAGATAAAAGGCATACATATTGGAAATGAAGAAATAAAACTGTCCCTATTTGTAGATGACATAATTGTCAACATAGAAAATCCCAAAGAATCTACAGTAGACTTACAGAATTAATAAGTGAGTTCAGCAAGTTGGCAGGGTTAGGTTTAGGATAAAATCTTACCGATCTTGGGCTAGTCAGAGTTCATAGACTTCACACAAAAAGCATGATGCATAGAAGGAAAATGTGATAAATTGAATCTCATTAGACTAAAAACTTCTGCAGTATCATAAAAATTATAGGGTATAACCTAAAAATTGTGAATCACTATATTGTACACCTATAGTGTATATAATATTGTATATCACCTATACTTCAATTTAAAAAATAATGTAAACTTTTGCTCTGTGAAAAACCCTGTAAGATGAAAAGGCAAGCAATCGACTGGGAGAATAATATTTGCAAACCACATATCTGACAAAGACTTATATCTAGGATATATGAACATTTTTTCAAAACTCGACGGTAAAAAAAATAATCCAATTTGAAAACAGGCAAAAGACATGACCAGACATTTCACTAAAGAGGATACCAAATCCTCTTGCACAGATGGCAAATCAGTGCATGAAAACATGTTCAACATCATTAGCCATTAGAAAAATGCAAATTAAAATCACAATGAGACCTACCAAAATGGCTAAAATTAAAAAAAAAAAAGTAACACCAAGTGATGATGAGGATGCAGAGAAACTCACACATTTCTGATGGGAATGTAAAACTGTGCAATTCCCTACCAGTGGCTTTTAGCCCTTTCTGATGTAAATCCTTCAAGTCTACCCCTCATTTGCTAGCAAATCCTTTTCATTTTTTGTTTGTTTTTAAATTTTTTATTTTATATTGAAGTATAGCCAGTTAACAATGTTGTGATAGTTTCAGGTGGACAACAAAAGGACTCAGCCATACATGTACATATACATGTATCCATTCTCCTCCAATCCCCCCTCCCATCCAGGCTCCCACATAACATTGAGCAGAGCTCTGTGTGCTAAACAGTGGGTCCTGGTTGGTTATCCATTTAAAATATAGCAGTGTGTATATGTCAGTCCCAAACTCACTAACTATCTGTTTACCCTAGTCTTCCCCCAACTGCAAGCTTGTTCTCTCAGCCTGTGAGTCTATTTCTGTTTTGTAAATAAGCTCATTTGTATCATTTCTTTTTAGATTCTGCATAAAAGGGATGTCATATGCTATTTCTTCTTCTCTATGTGACTTATTTCACTCAGGATGACAATCTCTAGGTCCCTCCATTTTGCTGCAAACGGCATTATTTTGTTCTTTTTAATGGCTGAGTAATTTTCCATTGTATATATGCAGCACATCTTTTTTCTATTCCTCTGTCTATGGACATTTAGTGAAAGAAAGTGTTCATCAGTCATGCCCGACTCTTTGCGACATCGTGGACTGTAGCCTGCCAGATTCCCCTGTCGATGGAATTCTCCAGGCAAGAATACTGGAGTGGGTTGCTATTTCCTTCTCCAGGAGACCTTCCTGACCCAGGGACAGAGCTTGGGTCTCCTACATTGCTCGCAGATTCTTTACTGTCTGAATCACTAGGGAAACTCCTAATATTCCATTGTATATAAGTACCACATCTTCTTTACCCATTCCTCTGTCGATGGACATTTAGATTGGCCAACAAACCTTGTTAGTTACCATTATAAAAACACCACAGATTGGGGGTGGGGGAAACTTAAACAACAGGAATTTATTTTCTTAGAGCTCTGGAGGCTGGAAGTCCAAGATCAAGGCATTGACAGGTTTGATTTGTCCTGACATCTCTCTCCTTGGCCTGCAGGTGGCGCCTTCTTGCATGGCCTTATTGCATCCTTCCATGGCAATGGCAACCCACTCCAGAACTCTGGCCTGGATAATCCCAGGGATGGGGGAGCCTGGTGGGCTGCCCTCTGTGGGGTCACACAGAGTCGGACACTACTGAAGCGACTTAGCAGCAGCAGCAGCAGCATGGTCCTTCCTGTGTGCATCTCTGGTGTTTCTTTTGTGTCCAAATTTCCTCTTTTTCTAAGGACACCAGATGGATTAGATTAGGGCCTTCCCATTTGATTAACCTTATAACTCTTTACACGCCCTGTCTCCAAAGGCAGTCACATGTGAGGTACTGGAGGTTGGGGCTTCAGCACACGATTTTGGGGAAACACAGTTCTGTCTATCACCCTGGGTATCCCATTTCCCACCTAAGAAGGCTGGAGGCCAAGCCAGTGAAGCCAAAATTTCTTATAGGGGCCAGGATGGGGAGAGGCTAAGAGTGCTCACCCACTCATGGTCTTTCTGCTCTCAGGTGACTTTCTGGCCCCTTGAGAGGGGAGGCGGGGTGTCTTATGCAGCAGCTCCCATCACATTGCCCGGGAAGGGGGCTTAGTGGGCATTCAGGGAAAATTTGAGAACTGCTCCCTCTCTGACCCCCTCCCATACAAACTTAGGGAATATCATTTTCTTTCTACTCAGTTTTAATTTTTAAGTCAAAATTCTTAAATCTGTAGATTTTGGTGGTTCAGTAGCATGACAGAGGACTAGCCCTCCTAGTGTCTGCTCATTTCCGAGGAAGGCATCAGAAACCCTTGCTCTTGGGCGTGACCCAAGCTCCCGGTCAGGAGGAAGAGCCAGAGCAGAGCAGCCTGTGGTGACTTGGTGTGAGCACAGGACGCCTGGTCTGTCTTTTTCTAACTGGATGTGAGTGACTGTCCTTCTCTTTGTCCCTTGAGGCACAGTTCATTTTATTCTAATTCTTATCCATACTCTTTCTGTATGCGCTTTCCAGGTAAAATGGAAACTTCTCCCAACATAACTTTTTAAACAGGAATGTAAGGAGGAGAGGGCTTCTTGGGTGTCTCCAGCGGTAAAGAACTTGCCTGCCAGTGCAGGAGATGTAAGAGATGCAGGTTCTATCCCTGGTTCAGGAAGGTCCCCTGGAGGAGGGCATGGCAGCCCACTCCAGTATTCTTGCCTGGAGAATCCCATGGACAGAAGAGCCTGGTGGGCTATAGTCTATGGGGTCTAGCAAAGAGTCGGACACAACTGAAGTGACTTAGCACACACACAAAAAGGAGAATTTTTGTTTTCTTTTTTATAAACAGAGGTAAGACAGAGTGATCTTACTAGTCTGTTAACCCCATAGCTGGGAGATCTTTTATTCTTAACCAATTTTACCGAAATAGAACTCATTGCCCTGGTACTTACTGCAGTTTTTAATAATCACATCCTGACTGCAGCCAATACCGTGGTCTTCCTCAGTGCTGCAGTCATTAGTGAGTGCCTCCTTTCTGTCTGGGCTTTGACGGAAGAACCTCTCCATACCCTGAAAAGGCTTCAGCCTGAGAAGCAGGTGGAAATGAGGGAGGCAGGGGCTTCATGGCGAGGCCGCCACAGTGGGAAAGAGGCAGGATGGTGCCTGGGGCTGGGGTCTCCCACTCTGGGGGAAAGGATGTCTTATGGTCAGTGTCCTGGTCCTGTCCTGACCCTCGTCGTGGACTCATGGTCCTGCTCTGCGCTGGGTGGGGCTAATTCCAGCTGGAATCTCCTGAATTTGAAATATGAGAAAATTGCAATCCATGGGTTCAGTGGTTCTTAACATGTGGTCTCAGACTAGCAGCATCACCTGGGAACTAGTTCAGAATGCACCTACTGATTTAGAAACCCTGGGGCTGGGACCCAGAAACCCATGTTTTTCCAAACTCTCCAGAAGTTTCTGTGCACGCTGAAGGTTGAGACTGCCACTTTGTTTTTCTCACCACCTATGCAGAGAAGCTGCCAAACAGGTCCAAGAGCAGTCTTATTTTCCTAAACGAAACTTACCCAACAATAGAGCCCTGAGTTCGAACCTAGGCTGACAAGATCTGAATTTTTGGGGGATGGAGGAAAGGCCTGGTGATCTCTATCTTTCTAAACTAGTGCCCCAGGTCATTCTTGTCCTGGGGGAAGTTTAGAGGCCCTTGGTACCCAGCTGACATCATGTAGGGGTGTTCAGGAAAGGACGAGAACTCACAAGTGCTGAGTATAGACTGTAGGTCAGGCACTTCCTGCAGACATTTATAACAACCCTGTAAAGTGAAGTTTCTTCAGTTGCTCAGTCATGTCCAACTCTTTTCGATCTCATGGACTGTAACCCACCAGGCTCCTCTGTCCATGGGTTTCCCACGCAAGAATACTGGAGTGGGTTGATACTTCCTTCTCCAGGGGATCTTCCCGACCTAGGGATGGAACCTGCATCTCCTGCATGTCCTGCATTGGCAGGCAGGTTCTTTACCACTGAGCCACCAGGGAAGTTCAGAATGGCCACACGTTACCGTAAAAATTCCATTTGGGATTCATTAATCTAAGAAGTTAATTTACAGTATGAGACAAGGCACATGTACCTTCTCATTTATTCATTGTAATGGTAGTGGCAGGAGTAAAAATTTGGAAGCACTTTTGGTGCCCTGTAATATGAATAAATGATTAAATTCCTATTCAATAAACTGTTATGTACCTTCTAAAATAATGGTCCTGAAGATTATATGGCAACACAGAAAATACTTAAAATGTCATGGCTTAAGGGAAAAGAGCCAGAAACGACACCATCAAATTAAAAAGATGGAAAGAAAATATAGCCAATGATCACAGCTGTGTTTGGGTAATGATATGATGGTAGTTTTTCTTTTTTTCTTTCCGCTCATGATTATTTTAATCAGTTTCCAATTTTATAAGTTAGCACTTATAAGCAATTAACAGCACTTATAGCAATTAAAAGCACTCAAAGAAAAAAGTCAATTTTAAAGCCAGAAGGAATGAGATGGAGTTACTTTGAAGTTGACTGTCCTACAAGTAGTTTCATGAGGGATTTCACATGGGACAAAATTACAGTTAGAGCAGTTTGGGGGGGGGGGAGATATGCATTAATTCAGAGAGTTGTTGCGGTGGCTAGAAAGAATAATAGCATGAGAAAACTAGACCCTCCCACCCCCAGCTGCTGGTAATTCAACCTAGGGCTTTAAGAACCAATTTCTTCCCATTCAAAGTGTGGTTTGTCCCTGGGAACCACCTCCTGTAGGCCATTGTGATGGTGATGGAGCAGGCTGTGGCCTGGCCTCACCAACTCCCAGAGGACCCAGCGTTCAATGGAGGAGCCTGGGCAGCTGTCTCCGTGAGGGGTTGCTGGTCATCAGAGGCCCTGCAGCCTGTGCAATGTTGACCTGGAGGTGAACAACTCCCTTTCTCATACCCACTCCCTAGAGGCAACAGTCCCTCATTAGAATACAGTTTCTAATCTAAACAACCATTAATCTTTCTCAGGGTTAAAAGGCCAGAAAAGCAGTTTTTGCTCTCTATTTTGATACTATATTTGTCTCTGTTTTACAAGAGCAGACTTACCTCATTGACCACTGGAAAACACCCCCCAGCTGTGTCTACAGACACACTCACAAGGACAATCCCAGCACAGCCCTCCTCTAGGCATGGGAAAGGGACAGAAGTGCAACACACCAGCAACTTATTGTGGCTTGTGGAAAAAAAATCAAAGAAACAGGACCTGCGTGAAACAAATTGGTGATTTTGTATCAAGAAATAAATTAGGGATGATGTATTTTAAGTGAAAATGCCACCATATGTGATAATATTATATAAACTTTTGAATATGATTCCTTTAATTTTCCTTTCCTTAACAACTAGATTAACCCATGTAAATGGACCCCTAGGAAGAGTTTGATCATTTAAGGAAATCAATCCATAAGTAGGATCCAACTTGAAAAAATGTATGTAATTGTTGTTTCAGATACACAAAAATGTTTGGTTTACAGAAATCGACATGATCTCGTCATACTCTTAAGTCAAGAAATACATCTCTTTTGTATTCTCAAATTGTGAGGACTGAAATGATGGGTATTAGGATTAAAAACACAAGGCTTCCTAAATCTGTTTCTTCATGCATGACCTTTAAATCCTTCCTCTACGAGTCATCTCAGCATGAATACCAAGCACCCCTCCTGGTGAGTCACAGTGAGACATCTGTTTACTGGTGGAAATGGCATGGAACATTTCAGAGAGATAACGAATGCATTTTCATATCTCAAATGATTTTAAATTTTCCAAACTCAAAATCTCACATTAAGGACAGGGTAGTACCTGAAATCTAGTCAGGATATTTTCAAGCTTGCAGAGGACTTGGTTGAATAAAGTAAGACTCAGACAGAGAGAGGGGCTGGAAATGGAATCCAGGGTTCTAATGATGCCAAATTATCTTACAACATACATTACAAGAGGTCCCAAATTTACCTGGACTTTCTTGGTGGGGGCCATATATATTTTTGCTATGCCAAATATACTTTTTTTCTTTCTTTTAATTTTAAATTTATTTTTTTAATTGAAGGATAATTGCTTTACAGAATTTTGTTGGTTTCGGCCATATATCCACATGAATCAGCCATAGGTATACCTATGTCCCCTCCCTCTTGAACCACCCTCCCACCTTCCTCCCTGACAAATGTATTTTGAAATATTTATTAAACATTTATTTGTTTATTAAAGTTTCCTAAAGGATCTCAGATTGACAGAGAGTTTCACTGTTCTCTATCTTATTCACAAAGCTTCTGCTCTCAGAATCCATGATTCTCCTAAAAGGCTGGTGGGAATTTTAGCTAGATATAGTCTGCAAGGTAGAGCTGAAATTCTACTGAAACTGTCTTGTGCTTGCCTTTTGGGCATTTGGCATAAAGAATTTGAACGTTCATTTTATAGGAACTAAAATTACACCTCAGTGATTCTAAGTAAAAAAATATATAAATACATATGTATACATATAATTATCTATAACTATATATGTGCACAAAATTATGGGGAGAACATATATATATTTTAAATTTTTGTTATTTTTTAGTGGTGATTATCTTCTGGATGGTGCATTGTGAACAAATGTTTTCTTCTGTGTTTCTTTGTATTACCAGGTTTTAGTACTGAACATATTTTATATGTGTAATTAGAGAAGACAGCCTGCCCAATAAACAATATTTAAATGTTATTTTTAAAATCCCAAGTAAACAAAGATGTTTAAAGAGATAAACCTGCCCCAGGCAGGTTGACTGGCACAGTAATGCCCTTCTCATCTGTTTTTTTAAAAATCTTGATGTAATTATGTACTTTACTTGATTAAAACTTTAATCCAATTTAAAATACAGATAAATCTGCAAGTACACTGAAACCTAGAACTTTCCAGGTGGCACTAGTGGTAAAGAACCTGCCTGCCAATGCAGGAGATGCAAGAGAATTGGGTTTGATCCCTGGGGTTGGTAAGATTTCCTGGAGGAGGAAATGGCAATCAGCTCCAGTATTCTGCCCAGGAAATCCCATGGACAGAGGGGTGGGCTACAGTCTATGGGGTGGAAAAGAGTTGGACACGACTGAACAACTGAGCACACATGATTTATTTATCTATACACTATTAATAAATACTTATGTTCTTCCAAATTTTTTATTATTAGAAAATGTGCTGCCGGAAACACTCTTGCCATATTTCTTTACACACTTGTGCTAGAATTTTATAGAATACATTTCTAGATGTGGGGTTGATTACTGGGCAAAGAGTACATGCATTAACATTTTTGGTAGATATTGAGTATTTGCCCTTTTGATCCATGGAGCAGGGGCAGTCTGCAGGGTTTGGGGTAGGAACATGGATCCCTGAAGTCTGTCTGAGGGTCCAGCATGGTGGGCATTTGCCCAGCCTGCCCTATGGAAGTAGCTGGACTTGGAGCATCAGGGAATCTTCTACAGGATAAATTTATCTCACATTCAAGCTGGTAACGAGGGAGTTATATGTGGAGGCGAAAAGACAAAATTCTTGCTAGATCATCTTCTGTTATCAGAACTACGATGGCCAAGGGTAGGTCTTTCAGTGAAAATGAAAATTAATACAGTTTCATTGATGCTTCAAACAGAGCAGATAGATCCTCTTCTGACTGAGGGCGTGGTGCAAGCTTGGTGACTCTTTCCTGAAACAGTAAACAAAATAGTTACCCAGGGCTTTGCAAAAACGTTTGTAAAAGCTACTCGTATGTAAATTAACTCAGTCATGAGAAACTTGATAGTAATCATAGTTTTAAAAGTCATATTTCTTGTTGGCTTCATACTTGCTGATTCCCAGCTCAGAATTTATCAAGTGATACCTCTTTCCCACAAAGCTTTCAAAAGCCATTACTGTTGCCTGAGGGCCTTCTACCCAAATATTCAGAAGCTCACCAGCTTTGGGAAAAACACCACCTACATGCTTTTGAATTGTGGTGTTGGAGAAGACTCTTGAGAGTCCCTTGGACTGCAAGGAGATCAGCCCTGGGATTTCTTTGGAAGGAATGATGCTGAAGGTGAAACTCCAGTACTTTGGCCACCTCATGTGAAGAGTTGACTCACTGGAAAAGACTCTGATGCTGGGAGGGATTGGAGGCAGGAGGAGAAGGGGACGACCAAGGATGAGATGGCTGGATGGCATCACGGACTCGATGGACGTGAGTCTGAGTGAACTCCGGGAGTTGGTGAGTCTGAGTGAACTCCGGGAGTTGCAGGCCTGGCGTGCTGCAATTCATGGGGTTGCAAAGAGTCGGACACGACTGAGTGACTGAACTGAACTGAACTGAACTGAACAGTGACCAAGCTATGTGGATCAGGCACCCCTGTCAGGCTCTCCTTGTGCAGAGGGCACGGCCCCAAGCCCTGCATGTGCTGCCAAGGAAAATAGAACAGGGTCATCCTTGATTTCAAAGACTTTGCAACTTGGACTTAAGGTATATTAGGAAGGACTTCACCAGGACATTAACTTTCAGGCTGCAGGCAACAAGTAACTTAAAAATATATATATTAACTAAGATTTTATCTCTACCTCCTCAAACAAATTCCATGATTCCCTTAATTTCTCCAGTGATCATTGAGCCAATTTAGCAAAGACACCAGCACCTTCTACTGCTATGGTCACTCCTGTCAGTGGCTCCTTAACCCCCAGGTTTCCAGGCCTAAATGAAATTAAGAAACATGCCAGTGTTTGCTTGGGTTTTTGTGGGTCTCTGGATCTGTTTTCTGTGATGAGCACTGGTGTGGGGGCACACCTGGTAGAAGGGGGAAGGTCCATGGGGCAGGGCTGTGGCCAGCACCCCACACAGCAAACAGGTGCTCAACAGTTACTGGATGAATAAAGATGGTGGGAGGGGACACTGGCATCTCAAGGTTCACAAAGACAGGACCTGACTCCACCTTCCACTTTTCCTTAGGCAAAACCCTAGAGTCATCCCTTAAAAGAAAAAAATTATTTGGCTGCTCCAGGGCTTGGTTGTAGCACGAAGGATATTTAGTTGCAACATGTGGGATTTAGTTCGATGACCAGGGATCAAACCCAGGTCCCCTGCATTGGGAACACGAAGTCTTAGCCACTGGACCACCAGCGAAGTCCCTAGGAGTCATCTTTGATTGCTCTTTCTGTTCTCTGCAAGTTTAGTCCATCAGCAAGTCTGTCAGATTTACCTGCCAAATAAATCCCCAGTCAGACCGCTTCTCACCTCTCCATCCACCACAGCCTGTCTTACTCACTGCATGCTCCTGTCCCACTTGAAAGTCCTCTAAGAGCTACTTCCACTTTTGCTCCACTCTCAGCCTCTTCAGGCCATTCTCCCCCACGGCAGCCAGAGTGATGGTCCCACATTACAAGTTTGATCACACCATTTCCTTGCTTAACACCCTCCAATGCA